>NC_084473.1:11701000-12029500 GCF_027409185.1 Cynocephalus volans
AGCCTTCCTTTCCTGTATGACACAGGGAGATGACGTCTTATCTCACAAGGCTGCGGGACTGCTCACTGTGCCTGGCCCATGGTAGGTGCTCAGCGACCCTATGTGGAATCTAGAGAATCCTCTAAAGAATGAGACTCGGGAGACATTTTACGCAGCTTAACTAATTTTATGTCTTACTTAGAATATGATTTAAGATTTATAGACAAAGATAATCAGGTCACAATGACCTTTCTTCAATTGCTGGAACAGCAAGGGTAGAGGAACCCATGGACTGCAGAAAGGGAGTTATGGATTCTTTCAACAATTTGCCTGGGAATGGAGAATTCGACAAAGATGGAGCTTCTCTGTCTTTGAGCTGAAATGAAAAGCTTAAAAACAACAAGATTTAATTGGGCCAGACTGTGTTCTCATTCTCATTTGTATTCATGAACAGGACTGTGTAGGCAGGCAGGGTGTGGTTCCAGAAAGCCCCACACATTAGTCAAATCTGTTTGTCCTGTTTATTTTCCCATAGAAGGACATTTTTCCAAGTGTCCTGGGGGTCTGTTAGGGACTCACAGCTCATACCCCTGAAAGAAGGGGGTGGGGTCCCAGTGTAGGGAGAGTAAAGGCCTCAACATCATCCTCAAGGGATTCAATCCAAGAATTGAAAGGTGGGGATTCAAAGAAAGAAGTTTTGAGCTGCTCAGGGTCATGGCCATCAATTTGTTCAGGAGCAACATTCAAGATCTTTGCTGTAAGTTGGACTCTCAGTCTCTAGCACAGTACCGGGCTCACAGGGAATCTCTGAATCATCCTTCGAGGGCCACTTCCTTCAGGAGCCTTTCCCTCATCTCCTTAGCTGAGGGAATTTTCTCTCTTCTCTAAACCTCTAGTTCTGGGTTGGTGGTTTATTCTAATTCCCCAGAAATTTAACAGGAACATTCCATTTCCTGATCATTCTGGTTGACAGTTCTCAGTCTTTCTTTACAAAAATAATGCACTTTTATTTAAACAGTACCCAGTGTCTGTGAAGCGCTTTTCCAGGCCTGGTTCCTTGGTTCTGGTTTTGACACATTGATTGAGCCTCCTGGCTTGGTATTTCCAGCTGCACTCGCATAGGCTGTGACAGTCGTGGCAGCATCAGCATGATTTGTTGTTCTTTCAGCCAGCAGTTTCTGAGTAATCATCTGTGGCAGGTGCTGAGCTGGGCTGAGGGGCTGCAGGGCTGAATAAGTCCTGGTCTCTGCGCCAAGGAGCTCACAGCCTAGAGAGGGGAGGATGAATCTCCTGCTCACTCTGACAGAATAGGAGCTGGATCAGTGCAGGAGGGGTGGATGGGTGGAGGAAGGAATATTTGTGATTGGTGGACTAGAGCAGATGGTATAGATTTGGATCCACACAAAAAAAGGCAATGGGAAATAAACATTGTCTCTCAATCCTAGGGAGCAGGAGATGGGCAATTAACATTGAGCAACCAAATGCATATGTGCCAGATACTGCGCTAGGCTGTGTGCATACAGTTCTCATCTAACCCTTTAAACAACACTATTGTGTAGGTATTACCACGTTACCTATTGTACAGGAAAACCGAGGGAAAAATAAGTAATTTTTCCAGATTAGCTATTGCATTGTTGAACTTGGAATTCACCAGTTGGAGACTCTGATGCCAAATCCTACACCCTTCCTACTGCACCCCTTTGCTAACATCCACTGTCATAGCATGTCATATTTCTGTCACCAAATGCTAGTGTTGTGTCTTCAGATGTACATGCTATTTAACAGCTTTTCTGGGAGGGGATTGACACACAACAATGCTTGTCAAGGAAAAGGAGAGGGATGTTGATTGCAGAGGGTTCATTTGGAAGGAAAGAACTGGAATTAACTCTTTAGAGATTTCATTTGGGCCAAAGGAATGCCGCGGAAGGTTTGGGAAAGCACATGCTGAATCCAGTGATCAAGAGACCCTTGGCATCTTTCATGGCTCTGTCTGTACAACCTCCCTCGGTGCTGAGTCCATTGCTCTCTCCTCCTTGGTACGGCACTTACTATGTATTGACTTAGTAACATGGCATTTTCCCCTATTAAGTTATGAGATCCTCTGAAATTGAGAGCAGATGCCATTCATCTCTATATCCCCAGTGCTGTCCATTGTACTTGCACACAGTAGGCACTTAAGATGTTGAATCCAGCCAACCATCTACCCATCCCTTCATCCACCCAATCCATTTATCCATCCTTCCATCTATCTTTCCGCCCATCCACCCACCCATCCCATCCACCTGTCTGTGAATTTGTCCATCTATCCATCCATCTGTCCATCCATCCTCTCTTCCTTCCATCCTTCCACCCTTCCATCTGCTCACTCATTCGATCCTTTTTTAGGTGTTCTTTGAACAGTATGATGTGCCGTGTATTATGGCCAGTACTGAGGAAACAGATTGAATTGGGTACAGACTGTGCTCTCAAAGAACTCAGAGTCTAGGGGTAATTAGAGGAAAATGTAAGTAGGAAAAGAATGAATGACGATGTTATTATCTCCAAGCCTGAGACTCTTCAAGAACAAATTCAGTTAGTATTTTCATCTTAAATGATGTAGATATGGGGCCGAGCCCGTGACACACTCGGGAGAGTGCGGCGCTGGGAGCGCGGCGACGCTCCCACCGCGGGTTCGGATCCTATATAGGAATGGCCGGTGCACTCACTGGCTAAGTGCCGGTCACGAAAAAGACAAAAAAAAAAAAAAAAAAAAAAAAAGATGTAGATGTGAATGAGGCCACTCTCACTTCCAGTCTTGTTTCCACTATATCTCTGCCCCCCTGAGGTTTTCGCTGGCACCATCTGGCTCCATCCTCTGCTGGAAGCCCTGTAAGGTGTGAAGATCTCCCTGGAAGCCTGAGTGTGGAGGGAGGGCAGGGGGGACTGACCTGGTGGCTCCAAGGTGGCCACATCCCTGAGGAAAGCTGCCTAAAAGGACAGAGCAGATGTTCTCTGGCCAGTGTGATCATTCATCAGCAAATCCTCTGGGAACAGGAGGTGACAACTCATTTCTCTGAGAGCAAAGGCTAAATCCTCTGACATTATTCTTGATCCAGCCTACTAGGATTTTGTGAAACCCTTCAGACTCCTGAAGGGCAGAGTAAATTCTTTCACCTTCTCCAGGCGTTGTGATGAGAGGCCCAAACGGAGCTGCTCAGATGGGCAGACTTAGCCATGCATTGGGAGCGCTTTGGAACTCATCCAAAGGAAACCTCATTAGAGCTCAGTGTTTTATTTTCAAACTGGCTTGGTGAACCCATAATCTGGGTACTTAAAGAGGAAACATGAAGTTGGCGCATCTTGCAGGAGATCACATGAATGACAGGAACAAATGCTGTGTCTCATGAGTCTTCAGGCTTGGAATTCCCACTGTCTGCGGGGGGTCTTCCCAGAGCATCAGGTCCAAAATGAACCCAGTGTCTTCTCCCTATTCCAGCTTCTCCTGAATTCTTTGAGGCCATCTATTGAAATTTGGGGAGCTAGCCTTGCCTCCACAACCAGGTAGTTACCACATGCTGTAGAGTTCTCTGCTGATCCTTTGTGTGCATGTGTGACTGCTCTGGTGTGGGTACTCAGCTGGACTGCTATAACGGGCTCCTACCAGGTCTCCATGGCAGGTCACACCCCAACCAGTGCATCGTAGCATGCTTTCTAGAACACATGCGTGGTCCTGTCACTCAGGGACTTCAAACCCTGCTGTAGTTTCCCGTTGGGCCTTGGGAGCTAGTGAGTAACTCTCCTTTTTCCCTACCCCTGTTGCATCTGCAATAGATGTAGAAGTCAGGCAGATGGAGACTAGAATCCTCCTTTATCACTGCTAAGGCCGTGGGCCTCTGCAGTTACGGTGTGAGGGCCAAATGGTCTTGCTCATGCTCCCCGCCCCCGCTCCTGACTCCCTCCCCACAGAAAGGACCTTGGGGCAGTCCATCTAAGGGGAACTTTCACACTGACATTACCTAGGAAGCTGCCTCACTTAAGGAAGGGAGAGGATACACCAGCTAACAAGCTTTTAACAGATCAGTTCTACCTGCTGGAGGAAAGAGGAGTGGCTGCCACCTCCTGATCAGATATGCTGCTCCTCCTCCCTGGGAAGGGGTGAGGGGAGGATGTGAGATTGGGAGTGTTGCTTTGGGGAAGTCTTTCCACCTGGAAACTCCAGGAACAGAGCCAAGGGTTTGCTCTACCACCACTTGTTGGATCAAGTCCAGGTTCCTTAATAAATGGGACATGCATGATCTGACCTTGCTTGCTTTTTAGCATCATTCCCAGGGTTCTCTGGTGTGGGCAGTGGCCCCAACATTACCTGGATAAGTAAGGTAGTGGGCAGAGGGCGGGTTTGTGTCCTGGTGGCTCCCTGTCCAAGGCCGGGCTTGCCCTTCCTCCTCCCTGCACCCCTAGCCCACCTACCCTTTGTCTTCCAGTAACTCCAGCCTGTGGCCCTTCTCCAAGGCAATGCTGTGCTGTTACTGCCTGGACGCGCTGCTCCTGCCTGGTGCCGTCTGGCTCTCTCTGCCCTAACGCAGGCACCTGCTCTTGGCACTGCCTTTTGTGACTGCCTCCCCCAGCTGGCTCAGGTGCCCTTCCTTACCAGGAGAAAAAGTCTTGATTGGAAGGCAGTTGAAGTTAGCTGTTAGGGTTTGGCATAGGGCATGTGAGCCAGAATGATTTTGGAAGGTGGCCACACAAGGACAAGCTTACTAACTGGAGATTAGAAGCCACGAAAGGAGAAGCGTCAACGTGCTGGAGCTAACCATTCCAAATGCCCCTAACTCTGACTGCTGTCCCTTTCCATAAATTCCAGTGGTGCCTAGTCTATTCTTCCGATTCTAGCGTTCAACTATTTACTGTCTGGTCTTGTCCCCCAGATGTGTCAATTTTGTCTCCTTGACTTATTGTGAGTATATAGTGACCATCCCAAGTGCAATGTCTGGGTAGCTTTCCCATACTACAGAATATGGCCCTGGGTGTGTCTCCGTAAGTTTTGTGCCAGTCCCTATGACACTGAAACCTGGGTTACCCCAGTCCCTGGGGACCATCACACCTTTATAGAGCCAGGGATGGCAGCTTGGTGGGCGCCTGCTCTGCAGGACTGTAATGAGATAAACTTTGGACAGTATGCGCTGAACATTGTTCAGTGCCAAGCTCCTTGTAAGGCACTGTGCATGTGCGCTGATGAATTAGACCCGTCTTTGTTCTCCAGGGCTTGCCAGGCAGCTGGTAGGACAACTCTAAGTGCTCAGTGGTGATACTTGCGAGTGTGAGACCAGGTGTATTCATTTTGCTCAGTTGACACCAAGGAACAAAGACCCCCAAAGTCAGCTCAAGAGCAGGATTTTGCTTTGGGGGGCATGGGATATTCCTCGTGGTCATGGGCTGAAGAGTGCCTGGGCTGAGGGCTGCTCTGGGTCCATGGCACAGGAGCTTGTGGGACTCTGTCTTGTTGTACCACTTGCTGACTCAGCAACGTGTCCAGTCCTTCCTGCTCGGCTCAGCATCTCTTGGTTTGAAACTTACAATAGGGAGATTTGACCCAATTATTCCTTTTGAGTCATTCCACCCCATTCTTCCTCCCTGCTCTGTAGGGGTGCAGATTCTCTGGTTTGAAAGGGAGCATGGCAGGGAAGTGCCCAGGGTGGCAGAATCCAGAAAGTCCTCTTGGTGAAAATAAGGGTTAAATCAGGGTATTCATTTCCTGGGGCTGCCGTGACAAAGCACCACAGACTGGGCAGCTTAAACAACAGTCATTTGTTGTCTCATGTTCTGGAGGCTGGACGTTGAATATCAAGGTGCTGGCAGGTACATCTCCCTCAGCAGGCCCTGGGGAAGGATCTGTTCCAGGCCTCTCTCCTGGCTTCTGGTAGTTTCCTGGCTTGTGGCAGCATAACTGTGTCTTCACATGGCATTCTCCTGTGTGTGTCTGTTATCTCTTTTTGTAAGGACACCAGTCATATTGGATTAGGGGCCCACCCTACTCCAGTATGACCTCATTTTAACAAATTACTTCTGCAACAACCCTGTTTCCAAGTAAAGTCACATTCTGAAGTACCGGGGATTAGATTTTCAACATATGACTTTTGGGGGACATAATTCAACCCTTACTGGTTACCTTCTTGACTTGAAGGTGCTTAGGACTTTGACCGGCTGACTAGAGGAAGGGCATTGCTCAGGGTGGGGGAAGGGTGGGCAAAGCATGGAGGTGGGGGGCCCCTCCAGGGGAGCCTGGTGGGCTTGCTCTCTTTCTCTCAAGGTGGTATACCCTTTTATTTGATCTGTGGTTCACTTCACCCTGGTGAGAAGCTTGGTTCCTGGGACAAACTTGGACACTTTGATTACATATATTATTTCAGATCCATGGCCTTGGCCCTGCCTCCCCCAGCTGGGCCCAAGGGCCTTCCCATATAACTTCCTTGACTTTTTGCATCTGGGTAGCCCAAAGGGGGTTGGTTGGAAACATGGTGCACGGACGACCCACTTGGTTGATAGGAGAAATGTGGCTTCGGCTTGGATTTTGTGTTGGCTCCACAGTTCTGAACTGATGGTCTCTATTGATCAAACTGAGAGGATAATGACAGATGCGCATTTTACTGGGGCAGGTTTGAGGAGGAACATCAGAATGGTCGGGTAGTTTGCCTGGATGAATGGCTAAGTGCTTAGTGGTTTTCTCTCATGTGGGCAGTTGTAGAGACACTCAGTACATCTCCTGCAGACATGGTGAGGTCCCTTCCCCATACCCCCAGAGTGGACAGCATGTGGCTCTGAGACTGTCTTCCAGGGCTTGTCATATTCTCTTCCCAGCTTCCTTGTCTCCAGTGGCCACAGCTTCCTTCCTCCTTCCAATACCCTGGGTCTGTCACACTCAGCCACTTTGCTTCACCTTTCAGGACCCCTCACTTGTGTCTTCCTCTTGGCAGTTTCCTCTGGGTAGTGGGCATGTGCTCGGGCCCAGACAATCCTGGGTTTTAGTGTCACTCCACCATGTGGGTGGCCCTGGTGAGTTTGAGGCCTTTGCCCCACTTATAGAATAATTCTCATCATGGCACTTTCCTCAGGGTGGTCAGGGAGAGAGACAACATGTATAAGTGACTGGCCGGAGTTCTGCAAGTTCTGCAAATGCTCAACAAACGTACTTGGTGGGTGTTAGTCCCTCTGCTCTCCTGGGGGCCCCACAGCTACTGTCACATGTATCACTTGTCAAACAAAGGCAACATGTGCTTGTAAAGCAATGAACCCTTTACTGTGACTTGGTAAGGAATTACAGCATATTTGCTAGTCCAAGAAATTATCCTGTTAACAAAAATCTATTCATTAACAATTTTTTTCTGGCATGCATTATGACTGAGTTTGTTCAGTGGGTGAGTTACTTTTTCCAAAATTTCTTTATTGTATTTGCAAATATTTTCCTGCTTGCTTCTTATTTTGGAAATCCTCAAAATGTTATGACTCCCTGAAAATTCTTATAAAATATCTGTTATAGCATTTTATTAGAATCTTTTGGGCATCTGGAAAATATGCTATTTTTAAATTAATGTTCCTTGACATTCTCATTTTGTGAATTGTTTCCAAATATTGATGGTGGATATCTTAGTACATTTTTGTTGCTTATGATTGAATAGCTGGGTGATTTATAAAGAAATGAAATTTATTTCTTACAGTTTCACAGGCTGGGAAGTCCAAGGTCTAGGGAACATACCTAGTGAGGGCCTTCTTGGCGCAGAGTTCTGTGGAGACACAGAGTGTCACGTGGCAAGAACGGGCTGAGTAAGAGAGAGCTAAGCTTCTCACTTGCTTTCCTTATAAAGCCATCAGAACCAAGCCCATTACTCCATGAATGGATCAATCCATTCACAAGGGCACAGTCCTCACAATCTATGTCACCTCTTAAAGGCCCCACCTCTCAAATACCATGATTGGATTTCCTACCCACTCAACACTGTTACAATGGAGGTCAACTTTCCAGTACATGAACTTTTGGGGGACACAGTTAACCCGTAGCAGTGGAGTAGGTATACCAAAGTTTGGAGTCAATCAAACCTTTGATTCCACTATCATTTCCTGTCTGTGTAACCAGCCGGTTTCTTTAACTGTAAACAAGGACATAATAGCCACCTTGCCTACTCAGTTATTGAAGATGAAGTAAAGTGCTTGGTATTTAATAATAGCCCAATATAAGTTGGCTTCCTGCAGCTATAGGCCTATTCCAAAGAGTCTTCCCACATACCCATCTTGTTTTATTAGTAGTATGACTCCAGCCCAGGCTTAAGATCTTCGTGTTTAAATGTGCTAATGTAATTGTTGTTTCTGTTACATTTAACAACTAGTAGTGAAACATTTAGGAGTAATTAAAGGGTGCTGGTAACTTCACAGACCCAGAGAATTTTCCAAGGAGTGTGTTTTTTCCCCCCTTGCCTGTGGGCATTTTACTAGAGGATAATTTAGTGTTTCTTTAAGAACAAGGAAAAAAGGAATGAGCAACTCTAACAAAATGGTACATGCATATTAAATTACTGGCAATAGGTCTTTTTTATCCCCTCCAATTGGGATGCACAACCTGCTGAGAAAACAGGGGCCTTTTTCCAGACAGCTGTCTGATGCCAAGGTCAGGAGGCACAGGAAGGTTAGTTCAGGTGGGAATTTATGACTTTGCCATCACGGAAAGTTGAAAATTGACCTTTAGAAAATTTAGTATGGGACAAAGTAGTCATGCTTATTTAAAATTTGGGCTGTCCGGGTAATGTGACTATGTTTTCCTTTCTTTTCAGTAGGAACAAGTCACTGTTCTCTGTGGGGCTTCTCATTGTGTCTCAGACACTGAGTTTAGAGTTCCAGAAACCCAGGGTCAGGTGTCAAACAAGGTGAGATTTTATCTGTGCACAGGGCTGCTGCTGCTGCATTTGGGGAGGACTGGGGTGAGACCGTGGCAATAATTAATGCAGATCATTATACCCAGTGCTGGCCTCTGGATGTCTTTGGCAGGGTGCCCTTTAGACAAGGCTAAAAACTGCCAAAACAACTTGTGTTAGACTCTGATGATATTTTGGTGTCAATTTGAATAGGCCTTGGCCAACTCAGCTGGGTCTAATAGGTGAATAGAGTGAATTGGGAAAAAGAAGTATGTGCATATAATATAAGCATGTCACTTTTTAATGAAAAAAGTACCCTTGCAAGTCTTATCTTTCTCATTAACAGAGATCTTCCAAAAGGTTTTTGACACAAAGACCTCAATGATTTGTTTTCTCTTGTAATTAGTTTAGTGGTTTAATAAAACTTGGAATAGTGTAGATATACTTAGCTATATTATTGGTAATAAGGGCTATTTAGATGTTACCATTTGTTGGAATTATTAAAGGAAGGCATTTTGAACATATGAAATGACCATCTTTGAAGGTCTTTATTAGGTCTGTATGAAAGTTAGGAAGCTCCAGCAACTGTCCTCTGATGATCTTGTATTTTTCACATTTTACTATGATTACTTCTTTAATTGTTACTTTACTTGTTTAATTACTTCAGCCTCTATAAGGCTGAAGTTCCAAGAGAATATGAACTGTGTTTATCTAGTTCACCACTAAAAAATCAAGTCCTGTTTTAAACTCTTTTTATAGATTTAATTTGAACTCTTTTTATAGATAACCCTTTGAGGTAGAAGTTGTTGCTGTAACAAATAACCATGAATTTGAAGCTGAAAACAGCACAAATTTGTTATCTTACAGTTCTGGAGGCTGGAAGTTCAGTGTTGTTCTCACTGGGCTAAAATCAAGGTGTCGGGCAAGGTCGCATTCCTTTCTGGTGGCTCCAGGAGGACTCTGTTTCCTTGTTCCTGTGGGTCGTTGGGCTCCTTCAGTTCCTTGCAGGCTGTCAGCTGAGAGCCAGGCCTAGCTTCTAGACGTGCCCACATTTCTTGGCCTGTGCTCCCCCTCTGCCATCCTCAAAGCCAGCAGCAGTGGTCAAGTCCATCTTGTGCTTTCAGTCTCTTCCCCTCCCCTTGCTCCTACACCTCACGCTTCTTCCTCCTCCGTCTCTCTCCTCTCTCTCTCTCTGACTACAGAGGGAAAGCCTCTCCCCTTTTAAGGACTCATGCGATTAGAGTGGGCCCGCCAGATAACCCAGGATTATCTCCCAGTCTCAAAGTCTGTAACCTAATCACATCTGCAGGGTGCCCTCTCCCGTGTGAGGTAACATATTCACAGATTCCAGGGATTAGGGCATGGCACCTTTGGGGGGCTATTATCCTCCCTGCCACAGGTAAGTACTATTATTATCTCCATTCTACAGATGAGGAAACTGAGGTACAGAGAGATTAAGTAACTTTTTCAAGGTCACACAGTTAGCAGGTGGGGCATCTGGTTTCAGAGGCAGGCAGTTTGGTTCTAGCGCCTGTATTCTTAAGCACTCACCTGCATTATCTCCATTGCCTATCCGGCAACTCAGCTGGGTGCTGGGTGCACAGCAGAAACTCAGCACTTACCCAGTGAGACATGAATTTATGCTAGTTTCTTTTCTCGGAACAGAACTGACCAATAGTCAAGATGAAAAAAATTGGAATATATGAGTTCCTAAATAAAAAAAATTTTTTAAAAACATTGTCCATATTTGCGATTGTTTCAATACATGCATATATTGTACCATGGTTCACTTAGGGTAGATAGCATATCCACACCTAAACATAATTTGTGTCCTATGCAAACATCTGTCTTTGCAAACTGACCTTGATTTGAAAAGCTTCCTTGCCATCACTTCTGCTTCTCTCATGTTCCTTAACCCCAGTCAGGTTTCTCTTTCAAATATTGAGGCTAAAAAACCAGGTACATCTTCAACTTTGACTCTGAGCAAAAAGAAACAAAAAATCAGCTGCAAAATCCGCTTCTTTTTCATCAGTGAACGCATTCAATAAGAAGTCTATTCATATTCGAAATTAACGTTAACATGTAAGTAAATCTATCTGGACATTTACTTGTAAATCTTTAAGATGCAAATGCTGTCACATGTACTATTTCTTGTTGGCTACTTTGTACTGTGTTTAGATGTGTTCCACACCACACTGTAGCTACTGCCACAAAAGAATGTCTCGTGTGCATCACGACGCTGCTCATCTGTGTGCAATATTCCCTTGCACCACACTGTTCCCCAGATGCCCTAAGGCGGCCTGTGGTGTTTTTCTGACATAGTCTGCACATTAGGATCTCTGGTTTACTCTCTCTGGGTATCATTAATTCTCCTTGGCCCTTTAAACTCAAAACATGGAGTTGTACGCAGTAAGTCTCTGCTTTGTGCCTGGGGAGAGGACAAGGAGTGCAGCTCATCCCCGGTGTTTGTCCATCTGGCCTTGTCAGGCAACCCACGTAGCTCTGAGGGCCAGGGTTCTGCACATTCATACATGTTATTTGCATGATTAGATTTTCAAGTAAGTTTTTTTTTACATATTAACATTACTTCTAATATGAATGAGTCCCATGGTGACAATTAAAGTAGATGCTTTTTGCAGGTGATGTTTTTTAAGCCTCTACATTTGGAAGAAGCTCATGAAATCCAGCTCTGCTGAGTCCATTCTGGCTGCTGGCTGAGTGCTGGTATTTTGCCAGACCTGTACCAGGAGCTGGACACACAGCAGGAACCCAGAACTCACGGTCCCTGCCTTCCTTTTGGTTTTGAAGTGGGCGGTCGTTGAATGCATGGTTCTTACATCCCTGACAGGTGTGGTCCAACTCTTGCTTGAGAAAGTTCAGGCCCATAAAGACACCCCCTCAGTCTGATAAAACAACACTCTGACGGAACATGGAATGATGCCGGTAGACAGACCTGGGAGGGGGGCTCTTGCTCTGGAGCATGTGAGCTGCGTAGACTCGGGGATGACATTTTTCACTTCAACAGTGACAGTGTGATTAGATGGACCGAGTGCCATGCCATTCATGTGATGCCTGTTGGGTAGTGAGACCCCATCTTGTTCGCTCTTCCCCCTTGCCGATGCAGGCATGAAACAAAGTTTTCCTTTTCCCAGCACATCTCACCAGGATTCCTAAAATGCCTCATCAATCCTATATGTCTTGTGTGACATCTGCCAGTTAGAAAAAAAATCATGTTCAGTGGATTCTATGTCTTAATGCCTCTTTTATTTTGGAAACAAATTATTCTTGGTCTTGGGATGCCACAGGAGATGTTCCACAAAAATCTGGTGTTTGGAACATCAGCACACACGTAGGCTTCTGTAACGTGTGTCTTTTCCTTGGTTCCAGTAAATGGACATCCCATCCTCGACTCAGAGATCTGCAGAGTTCTTACCATCCTTGGGCTCTTAGGTATGTTTTGGGTAGATGTCTGGTGTCCTAAGCAGCAGTCCTACATTGTAATTCAAACTGAAACCAGAAAGAAAGGAAGAGCTGCAGACAGTCCTGGCGTTTTCAGTCTCTCTGATCACTTTCCTTCCTGCTTTCTATTGTGGGTGACCCACGGGGAACATGCCTCTCAGACCGGCTATGGGAACCCCCACTGCTACTTTACTCCCACTGGCTGTGTAGCTCATAGTCTCTGCAGATTACTCTCCTCTCCCTCTAGGTGGCTTCAAAGTGCCTGGCACAGGATGGCGACTGCTCTCTGAGTGGATGGTATCCTCGGATACATACGGGGGCATGTCTTTTCTCAGGGCTCATACAGGCTCAGCCCAAGAGCTCTCTATTCACAGGAAAGGAATAACAATTTATTGTGTGTGAAGAAAGACATGCACACAGACCAGTAAATGTTTCATTTAAATTTGCCAGTGGAAGGGCCAGCCCGTGGCTCGCTTGGGAGAGTGTGCTGCTGATAACACCAAGGCCAAGGGTTTGGATCCCTATATAGGGATGGCCGGTCAGCTCACTTGGGAGAGCGTGGTGCTGACAGCACCAAGTCAAGGTTTAAGATCCCCTTACTGGTCATTTAAAATAAATAAATAAATAAATAAATTTGCCAGTGGAAGTTTGTACTCCTAATAATGAAATTATTGAAACCTAAACATAAAATTCACATTTTTTTCCTCCCTCCTCTCAGTAAATGGTGTTAGTTACAGAAGACAAGCTGGACATTATTGACAAGGATTGGTGAAGACCCACAAAAGGAAAGAGCTTGTTGTAGGGTCTGCAGGGGGTGGGCTGGGGCTGCTCAGGGCTAGAGCAGACAGGCCAGGACCAGGAGGCAGGATGCAGTGTTAAACAGGTTGAGCAGAGTCAGTGAGAGATTGCTGCCCTGTGGTTGGGTGGCATGACAGGCAGGGGGGAAGTTTCTGTGATTCCTGAGGACAAAGCCAAGGTCAGAGTGTGGGCCAGTCAGTCTGCACTGTAGGAGGGGGCTGTGAGCTGAGGCTCTGGTCCATCTCAGCATCTTGTGTTCTGGATTGAGCAGAACAGAGGCAGAGGCTCACCCATCTCCTCAGGCCAGTGTCCAGTATCTTGAAGATGGAACTGGACAAGAGGAAAAGGGGAGAGGCCACAGCTCAGGATCATGACAGATGTGCATTCAAATCCTGCCTTTGCCTCTTACTAGCATGTGACCTTGGGCGAGATCCCTGGTCTCTCTGGCCCTCAGGTCCTGTTTGTCCACAGGACCTTATGAGGATGAAATGAAGCAATGTATAAGATCCTGGTGGCAAGAGTGTTCTCTGAGGGCAGTCATGTGCCCTACATGTCAGGTGGAAGTGGCCACCTCGGCAGGACTGTAAAATAGCACTTTGGTGTTTTTACATTTGCCTTGCAGTACGATGTCCTGTCTGAACATCCTCTTCTCCCTAGAAGGTCAGCATGACCTCATTGTCTGAGACAGATTTGGCCTTGGTCTGTTTCAGTCTTGTCGTTACTTTTCATACTGTGCTTTCCAAAACACATTGCTCATCTTCCTGTCGCTGGCTGAATGGACACTGGACTCTCTGCAGCTGGTGGCACACAACTCTGTCTCTTCTCCTTCTGCCTGGCTCACAGGACCCTGCTTTTGTTGGGATAGCAAAGTGCCTGGCTAACAACTTGATTTCCTAGGGTCCTTTGGAGACAACATGGCCATAGACTGAGTTCTGGCCCATGTTCTGTGAGCAGGAGTCTATCGGGACTTCTGGGAAAGCTGTTGTTTTACTGGTAGACTGTGTTCCTTTTATCCTTTGCCTTTCTCGCTTTTTCTGGTCTGGAATGCAGATTGCAGTCATCACTTTCCAAAAGGCCAAAGGAACTTTGGTCTTGGAAGTCATTGCAGCCTTCTTGCTCCTTGGAAGAGTGGACCCCTACTGGGTTAAGCCACTGTGGTTGTGTTTCTGTCACATGCAACCAAATATAATGATATGTGGCATGCTTGCCTGAACTCTTCCCTGAACTTGACATGAGTTTATCAACTTAAACACGTGTACTATGGCCTTTTAAAAGGTGTCTTAGGCATATCCTCTTTCTTCTGTCTGTTTCCTTTCAGAATGACACATTCTGTAGATTTATGTGGGCTACATTTGGCCAAGACATGGGAGGCTGTACTCCTACAGAAATTCTGTCTCTTGTGGTAAGGGCAAAGCACCAGCTGAGGTGGGGGGTGCAGCCACCATGCCCCAGGCCAGAACTGCCCCCACCCCACCCCCCCGGCGACAGGCCAGCCCTGTAGGAGGTGGCATGAGGTGGGGGCTCCATCACTCAGACCTCCACATACTCGCCCAGATCTTCCCTGTACCCACTCTACCCTGCTGCTCATTGTCCTTCCACCTGGCTCTCAGCAGCATTTCTTTCACATGCTCTGAGGACCCCAGACAGATCCTTAGTTGTAAAGCTTCCCACGGCATGGGATAAAATGTCTTACTGAGTTTACCTTTGCCCTGAGACCCAGTGACTCTGCTGCTGTGGGGTGGGTGGTACTTCCAAAAGCTTATGCCAGCTCTGCATAGAGGTATTGGATGTTTGGCAGGGTTTTATCGAAGGCTGACTTTTATGAACGCCAGCTTAGCTTGTGCTATGAGAGAAAGATCCACGGAGGGTTTGAGTTGATGCGGATCAATTACTAATCTCACCCTAGTTCTGTGAATGGTCTTAAACATTGTTTTTTACTCTTCGTTCTTCTTAATGATTATTTCTTTCTTTACATCATATGGCACTTTGTGGGACCACATGGCTCTTAGCTTTCTTCCTTTATGCCACTAGTCCCCTTAATATAGGAGAATGAGAGGGGGAGCTTAACACAGTGGAAAGATCATGAGCTTTGGCTTTCAGTAAATCTGCATTAAAACCTCAGCTTAACTACTTACCAGCTTTGTGATCTTGGTTACTCAATATCTACAAGCCTTAATTTTCTCATTAGTAAAATAAGAATTTTGGTGAAGATTAAATAAGATATTATACACTAAATACTAATTGCACTCTTATGTTCTGCAGTTTCCCATTCCTTCCTCTCTTTTCTTGTTTTCCCGAGGCAACAACTTTCAATCCTTTTGACTGATTCTTTGGTAATTGTCTCAATATTTCTAAATAACATATTTTGCTACTTCTTGATTTTTGAATTGAGGTAGTATTTATTAACTTCCTAGGAGGGAAGGTAAGGATTTTTCTATCTTTCACACCTACCCCTCCCTCCCCACACAGATATACACTTCCTGCCATCCATCCTCCCATTACAGTTATTCATGGTTTTGACCGATCAGTCCAATGTGTGCATCACTATGGCCACGTAAACACTTTGACAGCAGAGCCATGCAGTGTACTAGTAATGGTTTTCCTTTGCCCTGAATAACTTTTTGTTTTCCCTGAAATTAGTAATTGCCTTTTTTTTTTTTTTTTTTGTCTTTTTGTGACCGGCTGCACGGTGCTCAGCCAGTGAGCGCACCGGCCATCCTTATGTAGGATCTGAACCCGCGGCGGGAGCACCGCTGCGCTCCCAGTGCCGCACTCTCCCCAGTGCGCCACGGGGTCGGCCCAGTAATTGCCTTTTTTTAAAAAAATGTAGTTATCACTATCTGGTGGTCAAAACAAAATGGGGAAGTGAAAAGGGCTCATAGTGAGATTATCAGGAAGGAAGAGCATGCCAGTTCTTCAGGGGAAAGGACTTTTGCCCCTGGCATTAAATTCTCAATGTAATTTCTGTTGTGAAACCTCCTATAAATAACATGATGGACTTAATTTGTTAGCAAATGCCAAAGCTAATTCCATATGGCTGTTTTCCCAATGGCTTTGGAAAAAAGCCAAGGTTATAATATTACAGTACAACTCTGGGAAGATGACCACATGAGGGATCAAGCTAATGGGGTTGAAAATGTTTTGTGGTGAAACTTTATCCCTGTAGTGGGTTGAATTATGTCCCCCCAAAACTCCTTGAAGCTTGAATTGCATCCCCTAAGTTTTATGTATTAGAAATTTAGCCCCCGCTGTGACTGCTAAGTGGGTGGGAAATCCTATTATGGTAATTGAAAGGTGGAGCCTTAAAGAGGTGATTGGATTGTAGGATCGTGCAGTAGTGAATGCATTAATAATGATGGTCAGGGGCATGGTTCTGAGGGCTTTAAAAGGAGAGAAGAGTGTCTTTCTCTTTCTTTGTTCTCTGCTTCCACCTTCTTGCAATGTGAGACGTCTGGGTCACTTTTGCCAACACCAGATTAACTTTGGACTTCCCAGCCTCAGAAACTGTAAGCAATAATTTCGTTTTTCTTTATAAAATCACCCAGTCTCAGGTATTCTGTTATAGCAACACAAAAAGGACTAATACTGATAATTGGTACCAGAGAAGAGGGGTGTTGCTTATAACAAATTTTTGAAAATGTGGAAGCTGCTTTGGAACTGGGTGTTGAGGAGAGGCTGGAAGAATTTGGAGGAACAGGCTAGAAAAAGCCTAGATGCTGGTGAAAGTTTGGAAGCCAAGAAAACGAGGGCAAGTTTGGAATGTCTTAGAGACTGGTTACGTGGTGTGAGCAGAATGCTGATAGAAATATGGACTATAAAGACTGTTCTAAGGAGGTCTCAGACAGAAATAAGAAGGAGTTTTTCAGAAACCGGGGCAAAGATCACTCTTGCTGTGAACTGGCAAAGAACTTGGCTGCATTGTGTCCATACCCTAGGACTTTGTGGAAGTTGGAACTTAAGAGTTGTGAACCAGATTATTTGATGGAAGAAATTTCCAAGCAGCAGAACATTAAGGAAGCTGCATGGCTACTTGCAAGAGCCTATGTTGAGTTATGGCAGCAAAGGCTTGATGTGAAGCCGAAATTTAAAAGGGAAGCAGAGTGTAAAGATTTAGAAAATTTGTAGCCTGACCATGTGGTAAAGAACAGAGAGCATGCAATGGTGCAGCCCAGCGACCCTTAGCTAAGAAGATTTACACAAAAGAACGGGATTATCAGGAGAAGGGGAAAAAGGCCCTGAAGACATTGCAGAAGCCTCTGGGGCCAACTCTTCTATTGCAGGCCCAAAGACCTAGGGAGACAGAATGGTTTGGGGAATAGGCTTGAGGAGCCCTCCATGGGCTCACTGCCCAGGACCACCTTGGGAAGCTGCTTCCAGCACCAGCACCCCAGCCACTTTGGCTGCTCCAGCTGTGGCTAAATTGGCCCCAGATGTGGCTGGACCTGCAGCTTTGGAAAATACAAGGCAGAAGCCTTGGCGGTGTCCATGTGGTGTTAGGTCTGCAGGCCTGCAGAATGCTAGAGCTGTAGAAGGTTGGGAGTCTCCACCCTGATTTTGGAGGATGTATGGAAGAGTCTGGGGGCCCAGGAAGAGATCTGTTGCAGGGGTAGAGTCACCGCAGACAGCCTTCACTAGAGCAAAGCTGAGTGGAAACGTGGGGTTGGAGTTGCAGGAGAGAAACCCCATCAGCGCCATGCCTAGTGGAACTGTGAGAGCAGGACCACCATGGAGACCCCAGATTTGGGAGCTACCAGACTGGAACACCAGCCTGGGAGAGGTGAAGTGTGGCCTGAGACGAGGAAAGTGATAGTAGTGGAGCTGCCCAAGGACTTGGGGACCCAACCCCCATACCAGCGTGCAGAGGAGGTGGAACATGGAGTCAAGGTACATGATTTACCAGCTTTGAGATTTAATGCCTGCCCTGCTGGGTTTTGGACTTATTTGGGACCTGTTACACCTTTCTTTTGGCCTGTTTCTCCCTTTTAGAATGGAAATGTATACCCTGTGTTTGTCCCACCATTGTATCTTGGAAGTAGATACAATGTATTGATTGTATTGATTTCACAGATGGGACCTTGAACTTTGGACTCTTGAGTTGAAACAAATTAAGACTTTGGGGATGAAATGAATGTATTTGCATTTGAAAAGGACATGAGTTTTTGGGGGCCAGGGGCAGAATGTAGTGGATTGAATTATATTCCCTCAAAACTCCTTGAAGCTTGAATTGTGTCCCCCAAATTTTATGTATTAGAAATTTAGCCCTCACCGTGACTGTTAGGAGGGTGGGAAATCCTATTATGGTAATTGAAAGGCAAAGCCTTAAAGAGGTGATTGGATTGTAGGACCATGCGGTAGTAAATGGATTAAAAATGGTGGTCAGGGGCATGGTTCTGAGGGCTTTAAAAGAGGAGGAGAGTCTGTCTTTCTGTCTCTGTTCTCTCTGCTTCCACCATCTTGCAATGTGAGACCCCCTGAGTCACTGTCACCACCAGCAGATGGACTTTGAACTTCCCAGCCTCAGAAACTGTAAGCAATAAATTTTATTTTCTTTATAAATCACCCAGTTTCAAGCATTCTGTTATAGCAACACAAAACGGACTAATACAATCCCAGAGTGGAACTTGGGCACCTGGTGGACTGTATGGACTGTGTGTCTCCTGGACCATGTTTTCTGATGATTAGACTCCCTAAATAGCAGGACTGCACTCATTCATTCAATCAGGAAGTATTAATTGAGGCAGCCAGGCACTGGCTGGGCTATGGAGGTTCTGTAATAAACAAAACAGATGTGGTCTCTGCCCTCATGGAGTTCATGGTCTTGTGGGAAGAGACAGTGAAGCGTGAATTGTTGGTGTCATGGATGCTACAAAGGAAAAGGTCAGGGTGGCCTGGGAATGTGTACCACCTAGTCCTAATCTAAAAATAGTCTAACAAAGTCTGCCACATTTATTGTTCTGCTGATACAGATTCCCAAACTGTTTTAGGATCTGTCGATATCCCTAAATCCCCTAATTTTCCTTACCTTTTTGAAGGCTTATCTTTTTTCTGCATTGACAATAAAATAGCTGTGGTATGAACACACAAGGTCTTAAAATTGGCCTTTCTCAGGTTATAAAATCAAATTCCATCAAATATGAAACACATTTCAGGAAACTGCACCAGAGTCTAGGCTGGACATTCCTGGTCTTAGCTGTCCTTACTGGGAAAGGACCCTGAATTAATGTGTCTGCTGCTGTGTCTAAGGAACAGATCACAAAAACTTAGGTGTCACTGTTCTGGTAGAACAGAATAATGATGACTTTTCAAGGACAGAGACCTTTCTATTACTTTAAGTCTACTCCAAATTACATTTGTGTGAAAGTTAGTTAATGGAAGAAATCTCTTTCAAATTTATCCACGAAAGGCAAGAATTTATAAAGTGCAAATACCCTAGTTGGATGTAGCAGAATTATTTACTCAAAATTAAATGTCCTATTTCTTGTCTTTAAAATGATTTAACAGTTTCTTCTTTTAAGGCAGAGGGTTGGACCAGGTCATAGTTTTGAGTCCCCTTCCAGCTGTAAAACCTATGGTTGTGGAATATTTTATAAAGTCCTTTTCCAAGTTATGCTGTGTCCATAAGCATTAAGTGGTACCAAGTCTGTATTTCCTGGGAGAAATTCTTAATACCAGTACTCTTATGAAATGATGTACATATGTCAAATTTCATTTTTTTTCTTTGCTAGCTATAGATATTTGTTCTGAAAGAATGACTAGACAACTTTTTGTAGATTGGAAGTTATTCAATAATTAGACTGAATGAAGAAGTAGCCCTTGGCAATTTTTTTCAGCTGGCTTTAGCAGTTCTCACCATCATTAAAATGTGACTTTGTTCACTAGAAGTGAAGAATTGTACTGTAGTATAGTTATTACCTTCAAAAAATAGTCAAACAGCTCATTTTTCTCTCTTGGTTTCTATATTTTTGCCACAATGACTTTGAAAGTTCCCATTCACCAGGATTCAGAGAATCTGCCTCATTTGAAAATAAGAAGAAATTCTAAAAAATATTGAAAATAATGAAAGTGACAAATCCGTATTAAACCTGTGAAGATGGAGGACTACCCCTCACTCCCATCTGGGAAAAATACTTATAAAACAGTAAAAAGAGAAATCAGAATATATTGCAGGGTAGGAGTGACACTAAAGTAAAAGTGAGATTGTTTTTGGCGGCTGGCTTGTTTGGGGGAAAAAGAGAGATATTAATATCCACAGAAGTTTCTTTTGGTTTGGTAAGATAAACTGAAGGGATAGTTTAGGAATTTGGGAAAGGGCAAGAGAAAAACAGAGAGTTAGTAAACATATGAAAATATGCTCAGCTTCACTGGTAGAGAGGGAAATGCAGATGAAAACCACGATGAGAGACTCTTCCACACTATTTTGCTTGGCAAAATGTAAAAAGGTCTGACAATGATAAGGATGGGTAAGGATGTGGAACAACCAGAGTACTAATTTAATTGATGATGGGAGCATTAATTGGTACAACGTCTTTGCTCTGGTGGTTGCCTACAATGTGAAGGGTGCCCCCTGGAGTTGTGTGGTAGCCTTGCAGCCTGCGTATGTGACAGGAGACCCACGATAATGTTTATACAAGTGTTATTTGTACTAACACACAAGCACATACTAGAAATAGCTCAATAAATTGTGGTATATCTGTACAATAAAATACTATACTGCAGTGAAAGTGAATGACTCACAGGTATAGGCAACGTCACGGATGAACCTCAGGAACACTAGACTGAGCAAAAAAGCAAGGTGTAGAAAAATCATACAGCATGAGTCTGTTCATGCAAAGTTTAGAAATGTGACACTGAACAATATGTGTTTGTTCTGAAGCTGGAAGTGGGTACACACGCCTTCACTGTATCGTGACTCTTTGTAACATAAATACTTTACAAATACTCTTTTGTATCTACTCAAATATAATGGACACAATTTAAAAAAGGAAAGGGGTTAGTGTGACGGTTGGGCCAATATGGCAGAGTCACCTGGAGGAAGCAGGGCCTGGGGCTGGCCAGGAAAGATGGCAAGTGTGGCGTTTGTGGGACAGAGGCCATCTCGGCACTCTCTTGGGTCAGATAAGCTGTGTGCAGGGCCATCCATCCCAGTCCATATCCCCTGTCAGCCCGAAAGCCAGCCCTGTACCAGGGAGGAGTGACCTGAGCAGGCGGGCTGCTATGGAGGGTTGGGCAGGTGCCCCTGCTGCCTCCCAGATTCCTGACAGTGACTCAGGCCCTGACCTGAAGGGTGGCTCAGACAGTGCCCGCTCAGCCCCTGGGGAGGTTTGCTCCCCGTTCAGCCTCCAGGAGGGTTCCCAGTTTGCTCTGAGAGTGTGGTCACCTAAGGGGTACAGTAGATATTGAGCTAGAGCTGCAGGCTGCTGAAGAGGTGATTTAGCCCAGACCGCTGATCTTACAGAGGTGGAGTGACATGCCCTCTGGTGAGTGGCAGGGCTGGGTTGGTGTGACTCCAGCGTCCAGGCCCTTTCATCTGTCCCATATTGTGCAGCCTGGAAATGGACTCAAGCTTGAGGGAATTTCATGATTATAATTTTCCCCTAAAAGATTGTTTATAAAAATTGCATGTGAACTTGTAAATATTTAGAAAATACAGAAGAAAAAAATTGTTCATAATTCTATTTCCCAAAACATCCACTGTTAACATTTTAGTGTGTTTTCTTCCAGTCTTTTTTCTATGCATTAAAAAAAAAGTTAAACTTGTATGAGGTGCAAAGAATATAAATGGTACAGCTTTCTCTCCTTATGTATACTTTTCCTGTTTTCTATTATTCATGCTTTTTGTCATTTGAATATGTCAAATTAAATATGTAGAAACTATCCTTGCTAATTAGTCAACATTAGCAGGAATACAGTGGGAAATGTTCATTTATTCCTGGAGAGTTTAGCAAAGATCAGATATTTGGGGTCATTATTTCTTTCTTTTCTTACTGCTTGAAAATTAACCTGCCTGTAGGAGCACTTCACCAATAAACACTCTCCTGATACTTCCTTGTGTTAGGTGCTATGGAAACAGGTGGGTAAGAGCTTTCTGGGTGCTGCAGTCTTGCTGGGGGGACATGAAAATTAGCCTTGTGTTGAGTTGTGTGTAGTGAAATAAAGGGCAAAGTGTTAATAGTTTCCTTGATTGGAGCTTGCTTCTAAAGGGCAGAGCTGATAACGTCCTTACTTTGGGCAAAAGCCACAAAGTAGTTATCTTTTCCCAAGCTTTTAGTTTTTGTTCTAAGGTTCACCACAAACTTTAGCAGTGAAAAAAAGTGTAGTAACTGGGTCATTCTGACCTAGAACCACCAAAATACTTCTAATTACTGCAGTAGACAATGATGAGTCATACCTAAGCTGGCTTGGTGACTTTTCAATCATATGCGTTCATAATCAGATTCATTGTTTTGTAGCCAGTGAAACATTTGCTCAAGCATATTTGGGTCTGTAGGAGGAGAGAGGTTTCCAGATCTTCCCAACCGTGTATGTGCTCATTTGTACTATGGTAGTGGAAAGGGGCATCTTCATGTTATCAGGAATTAAGATCCTTTATGTCAGGGCTGTGGCTTATGCATTTTCATCGTGATGATACTGATAAAAGCTATTCTTTATTGAGCACCTACTATATGCAAGGCATTGTAAAAGCGCTTTACATTTCTGGTGTCATTTAAGCCTGCCAACAACCTCATGATATGTATTATTATCCTCATTTTGCTGAGAAAACCGAGGCTGTGGGAACTCAAGTCACTCTTATACCCAGTATACACCAGGCACTCATAGGTGTTTGATGAGTGAATGAATGAAGGAAGGAATGACAACTCCAAGCTAATGGAAGAGAAGGTGAAAGGAGAAGCTGGCTAGTGTGAGCCAGAAGAGTTGGTCCCAAAGGTTAACAGGATTTGTACCTCTCAATTATTCACTTTTATAATTTTTAAGCTCCAAATTCAAGTAGAGGTGGGGGAGGGGAGGGGATTTCAATGTAGGCAAATAACACAAGACAGACGAGGGACTATGTTTATGACCAGCAAAGAGATCACTAGTTCTCAAAAAAAAAAAAAAAAAAAAAAGATAAATAGAAAATACTTATTGAGTTCCAGCCACTGAGCTACATACTTTACTTCATTATCTTATTTAATCCTCACAAATCCCCTTTGAGTTAAGCACGGTTATCTCCATTTATGGCTGGGGCACTGGAGCTCAGAGAGAGTGAGGGAGCCAGGTCACACCGTGATCAGGCAGTGGAGAGGTGGGACAGGAACCCAGGCACGCCCAGCTCCACAGCTTCCCTGAGGCTCTGCTACTTTCCTGTAAACAAAAGCCAGGAATGGATATTTTATTATTTGTGTTTGAATTTTATTTTGTATTGGATATGAGTTAAAAAATAGACAATACACAGATTTCTTTTATAGCAACAGAACCCAACAACAGGTCCTACCCCAGGAGGAGATGCCAGCTTGGTCCGTGCACGGAGAAACCAAGAAGGTGATGAAAGTTCTGAGGTAGCCAGAAGTAATGGACTAGGAGTGATTGGTGTGAAATTCGGTTGTGGGGACCATACTGAACAAACCAGAGTCAGGATGCCATACTCTTGTTTGTTTGTCTGCTTGTTTCACCAGGTAGCAGAGGAACTCCTGAAACTTTTTCAGCTTGTATGCAGAAATACAGACATAAGGTCAGTTCTGCTGTAACATGACATATGTGTTCCTAAAAATCATCACACCATGCAAGATTATGCAATAAAAACCACAGGGTTTATGGGGAATATGGGCTTAGGGGCACAGCACTCAAAAACTTCATCAATAATACATTTAAAAAAAAGATAAAAAACCTAATGAAAAGGGTAGCACAGTTTCACACATGCTAAATGGTTAAGAAATACATAAATACTGTAATAAATATGGAAATGCAAAGATAAATGAAATGAAATTTTGCATACGGAGGGAGGTGGGTGTTGGAAGGGTTGCAGCTTGTGAGTTACTGAGAAGTGGAGGATCTAGAATTGTGTGGAAGTTTCTAACACCACATGTGGGTGGGTGTGGCTCCTAACACGTGATAATTGGAGGTCACAGGTAGATGTGTGAGTTTTGTGTATTCCCAAGCAGCTCTGCTGGACACCATTTTTCTTCATTCACCGTAGTGTTTCTTGTAGAGGAAATCACTCCTAAGCACACACAAAACTTGCAAGGAGTTTACATGGTTCTGTAGTATTTCAGTCTATTAGTACAAATGGCCATTTCGAAACAAGTGTTATAGCAGGATGGAAGGTATATGGAAACAGCATAATAGCTAAAATGCAGCAGAATAGCCGAAACTCTTACCGATCCTCTGTATGGAGATGGGACTGTGTGGCTTTCGTGCCCCTCCCCACTTCCCACACAGCTTTCTGGTTTGGCCGTGAGTCCCTCAACAGTAACACCCGATGAACTGTCTCCCCTCTAAGGGCTCCTCCTCTGTTATTTTTGAGAGTCCCTCAGTGAGTGGTTTGGGTGGTGTATTCTTCCATTTCTGTTCCTTATAACAATACCTGAAACTGGGTAATTTGTAAAGAAATGAAATTTATTTCTTACAGTTTTGGAGGCTGGCAAGTCCAAAGTCCAGGGAACACTGAGGGCCTTTTTCTTGATGGTGACTCTCTACAGCAACGCAGAGTGTCACATGGCTAATGGCCTGATCTAGATAGAGAGAGCTGAACCTCTCACTTGCCCTCTTTCTAAAGCTATCAGAATCATGCCCATCATTCCATGAACGGATCAATCCATAGTCCTCACAATCTAATCACCTATTTCAGGATCCACCTTTCACATACTATAAATGGATTTCCCACCCTTTTAACACTGTTACAATGAGAGTCTAATTTCTGATACATGAAATTTGGGGGACACATTTGACTCATAGCAGGTGGGAAACAGTGTGGCCTCCAGTCTCTTTGAGCAGGGTAGAGTTTTAAAAAATTCTTTATGTACCCCTGTTTTTTCTCTGTTTGCTTGGTGTGTTTTCTTCTGTTTCTTCTCCTGGATGTTGTTTCATGTTTCATTCCTGCTTCACATGCCAGGCGACCATTGCATTCTCATGAGTGTTTGAGAAGGGGGCAGAGAAGTTGGAGATGGTTGGAGCTTGATGACTAGCAGGTGTTGCTTTTGGGGTGCTCAGGACAGAATCAGCTAGTATTCTGAAGGCCTGTAATTGCCAGACTGGATATTAGTGGCCCTAGAAAAGAGCCTTCTGTGCTTTTTGCCTAGGTGAATGCCTCGCTCCTGGGCATCCTGCATGTGGCCCCGGGGTAAGAGGTGGAGGACCCGAGTGATCTGTAGACGGCATTTCAAGCAAGTCCCCTGTTCTCAGCACTACTGCTCAGTCCAGCCGACATGAGCCTGGGATATCTGAGGCCTGAGTCTCTGGGCTTCTGTAGGGCCCGTCGGCTCTTCCTAGCTGTGCACTATACAATAGACCCCTTCACCTGCGTCAGCTATGAGTTCTTTCTCCAGTTTGGCTTCTGGAAGTTCATTAAACCTGCACCTCTTATTAGCTGATGGTCTCCCTTTCATTTTCCTCATCACTGTGGCTTAAAACACCTCACTCCCCTAAATTTTTTTTAAGGTGATCTCAGAAGGGGTCAGGAACCATGTCGAATTAGTAGTTCATTCTCATACCATAACCTAAACTTGTTTGTCAGTCTGCTCCATTGGACTGCATTTCTAGAAGGAGAGAATGTTTCCTTTATTCGTCTCTGAGTTCCCAGTGCCTAGCACATAGGATGGTACTTAATAAATAATAGATAATAGATAAATAATGCAGTTGTGATTGAAATTGAAATGAATGGAATGAGTTCTTTGGCTAACTCTAGCTCTGATATGCTGGGATTCAGTAATTCAAGAGAAGGGGCCAAGGAAGTCTTTAGGTGGGAAACTTTGGGCTCTTGGGTTTTCACAAGTGCACAAAAAGTTTACATTAGTTTTGCTTATATTATTTGTTTTATTTTCCCAGCTACCTGCCATGTCCACTAAGTCTGCAGGCTTTTAAAATTTTGCCTGGATACGGATGTCTGAAGTGTTCATGCTCTTTCCCCTTGTTGCCTTGAGCTCTTTGCTTTTCATTTATTTTCTCTATAAAATGCAAGCACTACCTTTGCAGATAAACTCTTGTTTGTATTTGCCTTGTATCTTACCTTGTATTTGCTAGGCACCGTGACTGGTGCTGGGTGTACATGTGCATGTTCTCTGCTCTCATGGAGATCGCACTGCAGTAGGGAGAGAGACAAGCACACAGATGGTGATGGCTGTGGGAGGTAAGTGCAGGCATTGCAGCCTGCACAAGGAATGGTAGGGATATGAGGAAGGACGTGCTCGGTTCAGTTCAGGGAGGCCAGGACCACCACACTATGGAAGTGGTGCTTGAATTGACTCTTGAAGGATGAGTAGGAGTTCATGTCATGAGAGAGGAATAAGGGCTTTCCGGGCAGAGGGAACACACAGCACATGCAGAGAATCGGAGGTGTGACGCGACATGGAGTGTGCCTTGAGCAGTCAACACCTGGCAGCAGTGGCAGCCCAACCCTCCCAGTTTGAATCAGTAAAGCTTTGTCCCCTAAAGTGATGTGAAAACCTCTTGGGGAAATGTTTTGTAAAGGCCAAGGCATATTTATTTGCTAATGGTGATTATATAGAACATTTTGTTGGATAGGTAGAGACTTTTCTGCTTTTTGAAGGTCGTCGCTTCTAGCCTATGTGATCAGAAAGATAAAAAAGAAAAAAGCAAACACCTCAGAGTCTCCAATGCTGGTGTTGGCTGTGGGTATGATGATCACATCCATGGTTGTCATGTTTGATGTGGAAAGGATTTGGACAGGTGGAGAACAGCGTTTGATGTGGGATAGAAGAAAGGGCTCATGGCAAGGAGCTGTACTGGCATTGAGCAAAGAATTGCAGATTTAAGTTTAGAAGGAAGACTCACACCAAAGGTAGCATACAGAGCTGACACTGGGGCTGTGCTCTCTCTTCTTTAGGTATCTTGATGTTATTTTCACATCAAAAGCCTGTTTTGAGAGTATTGAGAAAGCATAGTCAGTTCAAAGCCATTGTAATTCAGACCTAATGAAGGCAAATCCTTTTTTGCTAACTTTTTCTTCATGATAATGACAACTTGTATCAATTTTAAAAGTTGGAAAATTATGGCAAAGATGAAAAAAAGCATTAAAAAAACCCCTTGAATTCTTTCACTTAGAGGCAAATACATTTTCTTTCAGTCCCTTTTATGCGTTTCATTTATTTATTTACAGGTTGAATGCTTAGTAGCGATAATAATTGTTACTATTATGTTGACATGTATAGCAAATATTATATATCTGGCAGGCACTGTTCTAAGTACTGAATCCACACAACAACCCTAAGAAGCAAGTGCTTTTATCCCGTTTTTCAGATTGAGGAAACTTAGACACATGAAGGTTAACTTATTGAAGGTCTAACATCCAACAAGTCATGATTCAAACCCAAGCCTGGGCCCAGAGCCCATCCTTTAAAAAACTCTGCTGGTTAAACACACAGTCTCTCTCTCTATAATAAATTATAATAATATAACATAATATATATGATATATATATATATATATAACACATCATATATATGTATATGTACATATATAGCCATTTAAAATTGTTGGCAATGTATATGTAATATATAGTCATAACAACTTTCAATCTTTTTCTTGCTGAGTGTTATATCCTAAGTATATTGGCTTCATTTACAAACTCTTCACACACACATAGCTTTTGTGCATGTGGATATTGCAGACTGCAGTAAGTGCTCCGTTCTCGTTGGGCATTTACACAGTTCCCAGTCCCCACCACTGCACACAGCACTCTGAGTGGCAGAAGGCAGTAGGCACTCGATGAGTGGTGGCCTCCTCTCCAGCCCCCCTCCTTCCTCCTCAGACCTGACTTGCCTCCCCAGGTGAGTAACCCCTGGCACCAGGGGCTGCTCCAGGACCCCCAAGCCTTGCTCAAGCAGAACCACCAGGGGGCGTTGCCCCACCCTTGCTGTGACTGTGGGGATGAGCAGGTTCTCCACGGACCCTTTCTAGGGCAACACTGCTCAGCCTGGGAAGGAACAGGTCTGCCTCGTGGGGCTCTTCCTTCCACCCTGTAGCTCCTGCTACTTTTGGGGACTGGGCTCAGAAAAAGCTGGGAACTGTCTTTGCTGACTGGGCACCAACAAGAATAATCCATCTCTTTGGCTTTTGTCATAGAAGGTAGATTGCATTGAAACCCCAGGCCATATTCAAGTCATTGTTGTTCAGGGAAATTAAAGACCCTTGCAAGAAGGGATAAAAATCAAAGTTAAAGGTATTTTAGCACAAATGGAGTGGGCTCTCATTATTTCTTTTCTTTCCTTTTCAGTGAGGATTTGATCAAGAGTCCTGGATTTCTAAGTCAATTGTGATAGGAATGTATAGAAAGCTCTGGACAAGATCTTGTGTTTTCTTGACACTTTCATAGTGGTAGAAATGATCTAAATAAAATTAGTTTAGGAGTATGCATCCTGTGATTCTCAAAGGTTTTCATTGTTGGGATGCATTCCTTGGTATTCAGGAGGTGGTTATTTTAAGGGGCATTTGTTGACTTATCTGGAGGCAAGCCAGGCTGCCCATCTGCCCATCTCCTGGGGCAAAGCTGGTGTTCTTCTCCTGACCCTTTGTTCTCTGCACAAGTGTACGTGGTTCTACTCCAAGTACAAACACTTTCATGTTGTTTAAAAAGAATCAGTTTAACTGCTGGTGGTTAGAGAGACAGATTGCTATGTACCTGCGTGGAGAGCACCCTGACCCAGCGGAACACTAAAGTGCTAAGACGACATAAAATTGTGGCATTTGCCGATGGAGCGCAACTTGGAACAGCTACTACTGATTTTTTTTTGTTGTTGTTGTTGTTGTAGCCACGGAGCAGATACTAGCTCCGAAATATTTCCCCGGGCTGGCTTGGCTGCCTCTCCCTGGGGGCAGGGGCTGGGAGCCGCGGTGTCAGGCCGCCCCAGCTCTGCGCAGCGGGGCATTACGCGCGCCCCACGCGCGCTCTCGCGCAGATCAAAGGCGCGGCCGCCGGGGGCGGGAGCCTCTGCCTGCACTTTCCGCCTTTGCTGGGCTTAGCTTGCTCCTGGCTGGTTGGTTTATGGGCTGCTTGAACTGACCAGCTTTTTGTAAGGTACGGTGTATTTGACTTTGGGGGTTGGAGAGGTTCGTGTTGGCTTTTTGCTCATTATGAAGACGGCACTGGCCGTGTTAAGCAGAATAATGGAAAGCATTAGCCTTTAATAAGGTGCAGGGAGCAATAAACTCGGGAATGTCCACTTAATGAATCAGTGCCCTTCTCTGTATTGTTTGGAATGGTACGGAAAGAGATTGCAAATAACTGGTTTTGCACAAGGTGGGCACGAAAGCAGCAGTAAGGGTTCTTACAAGTGATTGGCTAGGGAGATGTAAGACGCTTCTTGGACCGTGCCTTGTTGGTTCTGGAGAGAAGTTGTTCTGCAGTCTCTTCTTCCCTGAGACGCTGCCCTGGCTTTACTCTGAAGGTCTCTCTCTCCCGTTCGCTTCTCACCCCAGCTTGAGGATACACAGCTAACTGCTTTGTAGTTCCATCCGAGAGCACTTACAAATTTGCTCCAAAGAGGTACCCTGGCTGTCGGTGAGCAGATGTCTCAGCAGCTTGTGGCTGATGGCTGCAGGCCCCGCAGTCCCAGCTGCAGAGAGGGACTCACGTTAGATGCCAGGCAACCTCTCACGCCTTTTCTTCCTTAACAACACCTGTGGGGTTTATGAGTTCCTCTAGGGAAAATCGGAGAAATCTACATTAGAATGCCCTGTTTCCTGCCAGGGGGACTGTCAAAGAGTTTATAGGATGCCATTCTGCAGTCTTAATGCGTTTACTGCCACATCGTATATTCAGGGCTGACATTGCTGGTTACTGGAGGGCCTCCACACTGTTGGGAATGACCGAGCGAGGCTGAGAATGCAGTCCTGAGAGGGCCCTGCTTTTTTCATTTGGTTCTTGAAACTTTGAACTCACCAGAAATAAGTCAGTACACTTGTGTTGGCAGGAATTCTTCCAGTTAGAATTTGGGAGGTCAGAAGAGGAAGGAGCAGGGGTTAGTGGCTGCTGGAGTTTGGAGTGTTTGGGTGAGACTCTGGGGTGGGGCCATGTCCTTGTGTCTGGCTAGGGCAGTGTCTGCCACCTTTGCATGAGGCTGGGAATGGCCCAGGTTGGCAGGGATTCTAGGGGAAGGCTATCTCCCAAAAGGAGATGGAGCCACAGGTTGGAGGGTCCAAGGTGTGTTTTGGATGTGATTTGGAATTGAGGCAGCAGGGCAAAAGAGAAGGGAAGAAAGTTCTGGTGGGAAGCCAGGGATGGGGTTTCTCTTGTGGACTTGACTCCAGAGCCGCTTCTCTGCTGTCATCACTTCTCAAGGTGAGGGTGAGAGGGGACAGCTGGCAGAGATAAGTGGGTACCGGCCACGTTCAGGAGGCAGGAGACGTCTGTGAGTGGATGGATGGGGAGCAAGGGCATGGCACAGGTTTCTGACCCCTTCAGCCCGCTGCTCAGATGTGCACACTTGTTTTCTGGGCTACAATGATAACACCACCGACTTCCTACTTCCAAAGCCAGAGTCAACCAGCTCCTCCCTCTCGGTCATCCTCCACACGTAGCAGTCTCTGTGTCCTCTCTGAGCCTCAGTATAGTGCAGTATCCTCCTATGGGTCTCCCTTACTTAGCCTAGGTAATCTCTCTCAAATGCTATCTAATCAGGCTTGCTTAAAATACTTTTATGAACCTACAGGGTTAATTCTAAACACTTTAGCAGGGCTTAGTCTGAACTGGCTCCCTCACTGCCCTCCTACCCTCTGTTCCCCATGTACTCTTTATGCTCCAGCCACCTGGAAGGACATGTGTTCCCCAATCACACAGTGGTGTCACCTTGGGTGCATTGTATACCTCTGCCTGTAATGCCTGTTCTTTTCAGCTGGAAAACCTGTACCCATCCTTCAAGACTGAGCCCTTCCATGAGGCTCTCTGAGATTGACCTGATAGAATTTTCCACTCCCTTTGTTTCCTTCTGGCCCCTGTTCCCCAAACAGTCAGTCCCACTCTGCACTGTGTTGTTTACCTGCACTTCCCATAACTGTGGGGGTCTTCAGGGCAGGGGCCATGGCTATTTCACCTTCATCCTTAGCCCCAAGTGGGAATGCAATATTTCTGCCAGGTCTCTAACTGAGATTATGTAAGCATTTAACTTTAAGGCAGAACCATGATTCTACAAGAGGAAAGTTCTCTGCTTCTTACAGAAGTTGTCTATTTGTGGCTTGGGACAGACCCAGCTATCTGAACTTGGGCCCTGAGACCCTGAAGGCCTCCAGCTGTGTCTTGTCTTGGAGCCTGCGGTGGCCTGGGCAGTGGTTTAGCAGAGTCTCTGCATCCTGGGATAACTAGCAGCGTCTCCACCCTCCATAAGGAACTGCTGTGGGCTACGAGGGGAAGGTGGAGAGGAGTGAGCTTCCCTGCTGCACCGGCAGCTCGGTCCCCAGGGCAGGTGGTACCCACAGACCCTCTCTGCAGCATCTTAGGGAGAACAAGCCCAGAGCACAGTGGAGGTGCTTGCGGGGGTGGGGGGGTGGGGGTGCGGAGTGGGTAGGGAAGAAGAGGGAGCAATTAATTTGGGCTTCAATTTAAGCTGCAGGAAGAACAGGTGCACACGGGGGCTGCTGAGCAGCAGTGTGTTCACGAGGAAAGAATAAAGGTGCACATCTTGTACTCTGATGCTCACAGGAAGGGCTCCTCCTGGCTCTGACTGGAGCAAAGAACAATAATGTGAGTTCGGGTAATGTCTGGGGTGGCAGGGGGCGGTGGCACTAGCTAATAAATGTTCTGGAACTGTAACAGCGATGACATCCTCGGGTCTTGAATGAAAACCTCATGTGTTTATTTGGAGCACCTGGGGCTTTAAATGCTGGCTCTGAATGCTTTCAGACAGGACCACACTCTATTTTTTTACAATCCTTACTCTAACCTTAAACGGGTGGTCTTCCTCTCTCTTCCCCCTCCCCTCCTTTTTGCAGATTGCAGGCACCAAGAGAAGTAAAGAGGTGACTAAAATAGTTCCTGCTACTAGTCAGGTGTCTTCCAGTTTAGTTGGAGAGGGGGAGGGAGGGGGAATAAGAGATGAAATAACTACTTGTAGAGGCACGTTTCAGTTGGTTACTCCTAAGGAAGCCAGAAGTTTACTTATTTCCACTGGAGTACAATAAATAAAATTAAATCAAGATTAACACTTATTAAGTGTCTGGTTAGTCTCTAGAAATCAGAATTATGAGCAGTTAATTCCAATTTTAGAAAGAAAACTAGAACTTATTAACATCTACTATATGCCAGCTGCCCTACACATGTTAGTTCATGCAGTCCTCACTACAAGTCTGTAAGATGTTTCTTCTCATCTTTAGATAAGGAAATGGAGGTTCAGAGAGCCTAGGAAACTTACCCAAGGTCACACAGCTCGAAAGACGCATAATCGTGAATCAAGCCCCCGGGCAGTCTTATTCTAAAGTACATGCTTTCCCCCCATAATGACAGATTATGACCACTTTGCAGGGCCCAAGTTTGAATTTTTTTTTTGAAGTAGGTAAAGTCCAACGATAGTGAGCGGTTTATTATCTTATAAATTGAAGGGACCTGCAGGGCCGTCTCTGAGAATCCTGCTGGTTTTGATCTGGACACTGTGAGGGCGTCGGTGGGCACCAGGAAGGGGAGGAGCCGGGTCACCGGAGCATGCCGCAGAGCGAGGTGATGGCTTCATGTCTATGAGCCCAGTGACGAGTGTGCGGCGCCCAGGAGCACCCAGAGCCGAGCGTTACCTTAGGAAGTGAGTTCCAGCACATTCCGGGAACTCAGTGACCAAGCGGACAGGTCTGGGCTCTGGGTTGAGAGAAATGCCTCAGCGCTTGACTGATGAAAGGCAAAGGGAAAGAGCTCATAGAGGGCAGGAGAATCACTAGGGGCTTGTGTTAAGGTGGGACACGTAACTCTTCCAGCTCCCCGGTGAGTGCTGGAGAGCCTTTTTAAGATAACTGGGTTTTCTACCTCTGGGGCTAAACCTTTGGATATTTTATTTTTAACAAAAGAAAGGGAAAAAGTCACTTCTAGGAGAGGCTGGAATAGTTCCCTTTGGACGGGCTGCAGTCGCAAGGCTCTGCTGCAGTCCCGGGGACTGACCGTGGCGTCACTGCAGCGGTGGGCACTGCGCAGGCGCCCCACGGACCCCGGGAGCCGCGCCGTGGAGCGCATGCGCCGCTGCCTGTGCCCCGGGAGCCGCGCTGTGGAGCGCATGCGCCGCTGCCTGTGCCTCGGGCCGCTGGCGGGTCCTCAGGCGGCTTCTTCAGGATGCGCTGTCGTGTCTCTGTGGCTAGAAACGCGTCTTCTGCATGGAGCTGCTCACGTGCTGAGGGTTTCTTTTCTCGCCGTGGCGGCCCCAGTTTGGTAAAGCGCCATCAAGAACCTGAGATAATAATTTTTCTAACCCAGCGTGTTAGCCTGGCTGGGCAAGCGGACATAGCTTTGAAGAAACTTTAAAAACCCTCCCATTTCTGAAGTCACCAGCTTCATTGAAAGCAAAGATTCTCATGCTTAGGGCTGTCCCTGGATGTTCTAAAATTAACTCAACGTATGATCTAGGACTAGTTAGTCCCTTACTGGGGCCTGGCCTCGGTTTCCTAACGTGTGAAATGAGAACTCTGCTCCCTGCGTTTTAGGGCTGTGATGGCGCTGGAATAGAATTAAATGTAAACCAAGAAAAATATCTGCATAAAGTGGCCCTAATAAGTAGTAGCTATTGTTTTGATTTTTACTTAAGATATTCTTGGGGTTTACATTGCTAAAGAAAATAATAAAGTTGTGAAGACAGTAAATGCTTTTAAATCCCAGGCTCCATCTCTTCTGAAGAATGAAAGTAATAGTTTATGTCACTGGGCTGTTGGGAAGAAATTTCTTGGCACACACGAGGGTACTTCAAAAAGTTCATGGAAAGACTTGTATTAACTTTTAATTCTATTTTTCCATGAGCTTTTTTTTTTTTTTTAAAAGATGACGGGTAAGGGGATCTTAACCCTTGACTTGGTGTTGTCAGCACCATGCTCACCCGGTGAGCTAACCGGCCATCCCTATATGGGATCCGAACCCGTGGCCTTGGTGTTATCAGCACTGCACTCTCCCGAGTGAGCCACAGGCCCGGCCCTTTCCATGTACTTTTTGAAGTACCCTCATAGTACATAGGGAAGAATTCTGTATTGGTTTCTTATTCTTCCATTCAAGCTCAGGTTCTCTCTCTCTCGTCCCACACACATACATATATATAATTTATATATACACCATATTTGTTTATTGACTTACATACTGTGGTTCATGCATGCGATCTGTAGACTATATATTATTTACATTATAAAACATGTATTGAAGAATAATTGAAATGATTAGATAAAATAGATATAAACAGAAGCTTTGATTTTTTTTTTTTCTTTTTTTTGTGCTCACTTTGGATATAATGCTGTAATATAAGTTCTATAACAGGGACCTTATAAGCTCTGTCATGTGGTTTGGGAGTATGCCTTCTTTGAATAATTGCAGGATTTTCTTGGCTCCCAGCGTAATGAAGCGTCAGTCAGCCCGGGGGGATGTCTGGTTTGGATGGGTGTGCGTGCTTAGTCTTTACAGACCAGCTTCCTAGTACTGTCCTTTGGAAGTTTAGCGGAATGCCATTGCTTTTTGTAAAATTGGGAAGGGTCTTGTCACTTCTAGAAAAGGCCTTAGGAGGTGACTGTAACACAGATTTATAACCCTGAAAATGAGGATGCCTGAGAGTTTTATATTCTGCTAGTTTAAACATCTTAACTCTACTTTTTTATGACAGAGATTCTTTGGAGATGGGCTTTCAGTTCCAGACCAGGCACTAGCAGTGTGTCTTCAGACCAGTCCAACCCTCTCGAGCCTTCTTTCTTAGTTTCTTCGTATGTGAAGTAGGGATAAAAGTAGGGAGAAAAATAACTACCAGACAGGGTTGTTTTCAAAATTAAATTAGATAATGCTTGTGGAAATGCTTAATAGGATGCCCTTTCTTTGATATTAGTCTGCAGTCTACCCTGATTTTCAGTTGCTGTTCTACTGAGATTCTGTGGAATGTCTGCCATTCTATTTTTATGCCTGCATTTCATGTATTTTTTAAATGTAGCCTTCTGTTTTTAATAAATGTAAACATGTATAATCTTAAAAAAATAGTATTATAAGCTTTAAAATGAAAATGAAAAATCTATTTCCACCCCAATTCCAGCTCCATAGAGGCAACCATTTTTTTTTTTTTAAGGATGAATGGTAAGGGGATCTTAACCCTTGACCTGGTGTTGTCAGCACCACGCTCTCCCAAGTGAGCCAACCAGCCATCCCTATATAGGGATCCGAACCCGCGGCCTTGGTGTTATCAGCACCACACTCTCCCAAGTGAGCCACAGGCCAGCCCTAGGCAACCATTTTTTAACTTTCATTTTTTTTTTTTTCTTTTCTGGAATTTTCTTCTTTATTTCCAAATAAGAAATTGTGCTCCTGTTTTTTGTTTGTGTCTAGACTTTTTCATTCTTACTGTGGAATATGAGAATTTAGTTTTCTTACACCTCTTTCCTTCTACCGTAGATATGCACCCTCACGTGCACAGACCCAAACGCACATGTGTATGCACACCTAGCACACACCCACACACAAATATACGTGCACCAACACACCTGCATGCACCCAAGCACAGGTGCGCGTGCCCACATATGTACACATCCCTCCCTTTCCCATCCTTCCAAATAGTTGCATCAAACTTTGGATGAATCAGTGCTCACCGTAGATTTACAGTGTGGTATAACTAAATTTTCAGTTCTTGTACATCTTATTTTTCCTGGAGCTACTAATTGTCCTTTTTTGTTTACTTAAATTTTTATGAACCTATTAATAATTTATCCCCATGTTCTGATAGAACTTGAAAAACTCCTTTCAATGTGGTTAACACATCAGATAATCAAATCTGTTACTATGTTTTCTTCTTGGAGACATCCTTCCCGGAGCCCTCTGTCCCCCATCCAGTGTGGATTGCCTGGCCATTGCCACAATCACCCTGCAAGTCCCCTTTCCCTCTCTCCTCTGTTGGATCCCCCATCCTGGGCCACATGGCTTCACATTTGTTAATTTAGTCCATGCCCCAGAACCTTCTTGAGAAATAAAACTTGGGAGGTAAATGCTTTTGAGATTTTGCATTTCTGAAAATGGTTTATTCTACTCTCACTTTTGATTATTTTGGTTGGGTTTAGAATTCTAGGTAGAAAATAATTTCCCTGAGAATTATGAGGGCATTATTTCATTATTTTCTAGTGACCAGTATTGCTGTTGAGAAATCCGAAGTCGTTCTGATGTCATTTAAGCCCTAGAATGTGACCTGGCTTTTTCTTTCTGTGATTTCTTGGGATCCTCTCTTCATTCCTGGTGTCCTAAAATTTCATGGTGATGTGCTTTGATGTTTATCCTTTTAAACATTTATTGTGCTGGGTCCTTGACAGGTCCTTTAATTGTAGAAATTTATGTCTTATGGTTCTGGAAAATTTTCTAGATGATTTCGTTGGGAATATTCTTCCCTCCTTTTTTCTTTGTTCTCTCTTCCTGGAACTCCTATTGGGCCCTGTGGATTGATCCTCAAATTTTTTTCCTCCACCCTCAAAGAGTTTATTTTCTAACATGGTAATGTAATAAAGATGTTGAAAAGGAACATAAAAACATTTTCTCTCTGTGGGTATTTGGTGTCTAAGTCCTTTTCCAGCCAACATCTTAACTGCTCTTCTTCAAGAGGGAAAAAAGAGAGTGATTAAATGTGCAAGGAATAAGAGCCACATTAATGAAATGTTTCAGGGTAACTGTGGCCAGGAGTAGCTGATTTTCTCTTCTTTTGGGAAGAATATGACAAGAAAATGACATTTATAACTCCTGCAAAAAAGTCAGCTTAATGTTATGGTCATCCTGTCACACAATTACACAGTCATTCAAATTTTCTTCTCTATCTTTTGTACCTTTATCTTCAACTTTGCCTTCTGGCCCTTATAATAAAGCTTAAATTGCTGTTACCATGTAAACAGTGTATAAGAGTTTTCTTATTTTCGGCATAGTTACTTTTTATAGCATTCTGTTCTTGTTTTGTGGATGCAGTATTCCTCTGAGGATACTAATTGTGCTGGATGCGTTTTCTTTGCAGTTTTTACTTGCTCTCTTTTATCTCTTTGTTTCTTTTGGTCTCTACCTTTTATTTTAAAGGATTTCTCAAAAGCCTTTATGATGCTCATGATCTTTGGGTGTCCTCTCATTTTTAAGGCTGGCCAGGCAACCAGCTGCATTCCTATGTATGGAGTTTTAAAGCAACTTTTTGTGCCTTACTCTTAAAAACAAGCAGATGTCAAAGGTCCAGTAGAAACAGCATCCACAAGGTCTCCTGTCCCGAGGCCTTCCCTCCAATTTTATCCCAAACATCTCTGTCAGATTGACCTGCTAAAACATTGCCTTAATCATCATAAACCCCTAGTTCTGAAGCTTTGGGGACTGTTTGTTGGAAACGATGTCTAATTTTTACCCTTAGGCTTGTCTTTATTATTCTATCACAGGGTCATCTTGTAAGCTGTTTGGTCAAATGAACTTGCTTTTTCTAGAGTGTGTCTGTTCCCTTGGAGCTTTCGTGCCTTTGCTCCCTCTTGCCCCTTTCTCAAATGCTGCTCTCAAATTTTTGACAATATTATCCTACTCAACCTTACTGACCCATTTCAGGTACTAGCCCCTTTTTATGACCCATGTTCTTGCTGATTTCTTTCACTCTTAAGCTGTACCACTTGTGGGCTGTCTTGCTTTTTGTCACTTGTTATTTATGATCTGAAATTCTTATCTTTTCAAGTGAATGTTCAGAAACTAGCCAGAAATTAATGAGCATGCACTGACTATTGGGTACTATGCCAGGCACTTTTACACACTCTATCTCTTTTACTCTCCGAAATGACCAATCAGTTCTTCTAAGTACCCATTTTACAGATGAGAACACGGAGGCCCAGGGAGTAAAGCACTTTTCTTGGGTCACACGTGGTCTTTCCAGTCTACCAGGCTTTTGTGCATTAACTTGAGGGCTGTGGTGTGACCATCATCTCTGCTCTGATGGGCACTGGTTCAGATTCTGTGGGTGAAGAGCAACATGCACCATTGGAGGAACTGGTCCAGGCCTTGGAATTCAGGGGGTGGATACATTATGTCTCGGCATGGAAGAGGTCCTGGAGGCAGGTTGCAGACCTGCATACCTGCAGCAGGAGTCTGGCACAGACACTGTGGACAGGGAGTGAATGGTCAGAGCTGAGATAGGGAAAGGAATGACCAGCCCAAGGAGGTCTTTCACCGGCATTGTCTTCGTTCCATGAGGCATTTGGGAGGATTTAAGCTTTAGTGTTTGACCCTGAACTAGGCTCTTCTCTGTCTGGGTTTTCAGCTCCCCGTTGGTCAGGTGCTGGATTCTAATGAGCCACAGAGCCAGGGGTGCCTCCACTGCAGGCCTGCTCCGGCTCTCCTGTCCCAAATCCTCCTCACCTGGCAGGTGTGGCTTCTAGGTCAGATCTTGTCTATAAGGTAGAGCACTGCCACGACATGTAGGAAGTTCCCACACTATTTGGTTGTGGTCCAACAGGGAATGATAGGAGGGGCTGTAACATCTAATCCTGTTCTCGCTGCTTCTTCCCCATTCTGGTTGACCCGTGTGTACTTATTGTTATGATTTGCTGTGCATCACTAGACAGGGAGTGGTATGCATTTTCTCTGTCACTATTTGTTTGCTTATAGACATTAAAACTGATGTTTGCTTAAGGCTGTAAAATAACATTTGCATTTATTGGGTGTGAAACTTTTCTATGCCATGGGCCTTTCTGCTGCTTTTCTCTCTCCCTTCCCCTGCCCCCTTTCCCATTCCATTTCTTTTCTTTCAACAAGAGTTCTTTTAGGTTACATGTCCCCAAGACTTGAATTTACCATCTGTACGATGGGCTTCATAGTACACCTCCTGTGGCTACCAGGCATGTTAACTGGGGAACACATCCAGCACCTTGCACACAGAAGCTGGACAATGAATGTTAGTTTTCCTTTTTCCTCTTTATTTCCCTGGGCACACTAGGCATGGATGTGCCTTAACTGATGGAGTCCTCTGGGCTCTGGGTGCCAATACCCTCTCAGGTGAGCTGAACAGGACCTTAGGAAGGGAGGGTCTGGATGCCCCAGTTGTGTTCTTTCAGTCATAAAGCATGATTCTGCAGGGCTCCATGTAAAATGGGTTGGACTTAAAGCTTCTTTCTGTGTGCCATAGGCTCTTCAGACAAAGATGCTATGGAAATAGGAGGCACTGTGATGTTACTAATTGGCAGCAACTTTCAATAGGACCACCCTGAACTGAAAATGATGCAAGTGTCCCCAGACGTGGCTGTGGCCCCTCACTCGTGTACTAAAGTGTGTACTCTGCCTTGGGCTATTAGGTCTCTCCAGCGGCTGACCCCTCTCTCAGCACTTTCTTTTTGTTGGGGCAAATTCCTGAAACAATCCTCCCAGCAGCTCATTTCCCTGAGCTGTAATACAGCAGAGGCACCAAGGGGCCCTGTGGTCAGGAATTATTGCCACAAGCAGGAAGTACTTAATGGTTTCCATTTACTTTGAGTTGGAAGAGGAAAGGCTGAACCTTCCTCACAATAGAGGCAGAAAATCAACATGGCTACACCAGTTCATTTTACCTTCAGGAGGGAAACCAGAGCTCCTACAGGGCAGCAAAGATGACATCTTGAAAGGCTCTGCCACCAACAGAACTAGGACAAGGGGGATTTATCACGTATGTCTTGAGTCAAAGTGATGTGTGAGCTTCTGTCCAGCTGGTGCAGCCAGGCTCATAACTAGCATGTGTGCAAGTCATTGTAGAGGGAGGCAGGAAACTACCGTCCCTGGTGAGCTCACTGCAAGCATCTTGTGCTGTTTTGTAAGTCAGACGCTCCTTGAAAAATTAACAGTATGGTAGAGAAGAAATACACAAGGATATGGAAGAATTGAATAATGTAATCGATCTCTTTTCATCCCTTGAAGAGGACTTATGCATCTCTTCTCTTACATTTGTAAAAATCTATCAGGTGTCCATCAAAAAGGAACACTTAGCAAGTTTAAAAGGTAGAGTTTCTAAAGACCAGAGTCTTGATTATAATCCAATATAAATTAGAAATAAGTAAGTCTGACCTCCCCTCAGCCCCACCCAAGTCTTGACTATTTAGAAATTAAACACACACTCCTAGATAATTATTGGATCTAAGAGGGAATCAAGAGGGAGATCATAAACTGTTTAGAAAGAAACTTTATACCAAACCTATATGCCATAGCAAAAGAAGTACCTGGAGGACAGTGTGTAACCTTAAATGTCTTCATTGTTAGAAAAGCAAGATGAAAAATAAAGATGATGATAAGCAATCATTTAGAAAAGCTTGGAAAAAGTGCAACAAACTAAACTGAAAGAAAATAGAAAGAGGGAAATGTGAACAAAAAGCTAAATTTAATGAAACAAAATAAGTGGGAAACATTAGAAAGGTGTATACATTTAAATGCCTGTTCTTGGGAAGGACTAAATATAGAGATTTTACCATATGAATGATCAGAGAGAAATGACTGAGCAAATACCATCATTTTCCCTTAATGAAATATTATGCAGCCATTTAATTGTTAGAAAAGCATTTGTAAGAGGGTTGAGTGAGATGCTTCTGTCAAGTGAAAAAAAAAATAAAAAATTGTATTATAATATGATTATAACTATGTAATACAATCTCCCATCCCTTTCCACCCCCAAGTTCTGAAGAGAGTTAAATCTGTAAAGAATACATCAAAGGTGGCAGTGGGAATGAAGTACTGACACATGCTGCTACACAGATGAATCTTGGAAACGTTGTGCTAAGTGAAAGAAGCCAGCCACAAAAGACCTCATAGGCAAATCTAGAGACAAGATAAATTAGTTGTTGCCTAGGGCTGGAGTGGTTGGGGGATTGGGGAATGATGGCTATGACATTTCTTTTTGGGGTGGTGGAAATGTTCTAAAATTGGTTTATGATAGCTGCACAACACTGGGATATACTAAAAAACATTGAATTGCATACTACAAGTGGTATGGAATGTGAATTATAGCTCAATTAAGCTGCTACCAAAAAAAATCACAGTGGTTGTCTTGGGGGATAGAAATATTGGTGATTTTTCTCTTGTCTTCCCACCCTCTTCTGTAATTTCCAGATTTCCAAGTTTTCCAGATAGAGTTCTGCATTACTTATATAATGGAAACATGTAATAAACTAAAAAAGGCTTTATACTAAGAATGTTAATAATCAGCCTTTTACCAGAAAAGGTAATGATGAAAAATCTGCTAGCTTGCCTCCTGAGAAGGGGAAGGGAGGTGACTCCTATATCCTAAAGTCTAGGGAGGTTGTCATGGGCTGCTGAAGGGTCAGTTGCTGTCACATACATAAAGTGCCGAAGGGCCATTCTCTTGCAGGTCATGGAAAATGTAACCACATTTGTTTGGGGCCTCTCAGGGGCAGGATTCCATCTCTGGGAAAAGTGGGGGTCTCGTGAAACCTGGGGATGGCTAGGAGGCACTGATTTCTAGAGAAGTATTCTAAAGGGTGTTGGGCTCTGCTGAGTGCTGAAGAGCAGGCTGTTACTTATATAACTTCCTGTAATTGCCCGGCCGTAGCTGCCCCTGAGAGCTGCCTCCCTGTCTTTGCTGAGCACAGGCCACACACCTTTCCCTCCTTGCAGCTGGTTTACCTTCTCCCTGGGCTTTGTGCATGGTCAGTCTTTTTTCACCAAAACTGAAATGCCATTTTAAACAGAAGACTCCTTCCTGTCTTTTGAAGATGGGAAATTCGTATGCTGGACAGCTGAAGACGACACGGTTTGAGGAGGTCTTGCACAATTCCATTGAGGCTTCCCTGCGGTCCAACAACCTGGTGCCCAGGCCCATCTTCTCCCAGCTGTACCTGGAGGCTGAGCAGCAGCTTGCCTCTCTAGAAGGTAAGAGATGCCTGTTTCTTTTGTGCATTTCTTTTATTCTGTGCAGTTAATGTTAGCAACAAAACTTGAAACTCTTTCTTCTTCTGCTCTGGATAGGAAATACTGAGTGCAGCAGAAAAGAAACAATAGAAAAAGAAAGTTGCACTGAAGTTCTTACTTGGCTAAAATTAAGTTTCAGCCATAAAGTTGTGAGGAATAAAATTGTTCATTGGATTAACAGAAAGGAAGATTAGACTGTTTTGAATTTGTTACTTTTACTGTTATTAGAAGGTTTGACATTTTCACTTGGATAAGTAAGAAATTTTAATGCTTCTGACTCTCAGCTATATATTTTTTCTCTTTGTCCATATCTTTGCAAAATAGTCTATGTAGTTTCTCTTTGTGATAGCAGGCACAAGAGCCCTCTAGAAAAAAACCAAGAGCAAACCCTTTGGAATTTAATATGTGCCGAGAATAAATAATCTTTAGGCACAGAGATGACTTTAAGGTTTACTTTATCCAGACAGTATAACGGTTGTATTTTTTAGAGCCGTGTATTTTCATGTTAAAAGTAACCCCACAGCAGTCCATAGTGTGAGACAGTGTTGGGAAAATATAGAAAAATGATCAGGGTCCCTCAGATGTTCAGAATCTTGCCGAGCATTTGATGTAAATATGCATGCGCTCCCAGGTGTTCCTTGGTTATTGTCTAATGTCATTGCGCATGTGCACCCAGGTGTCCTGGGTTATAACTTAATTATAAAGGACGAGTGGCTCTCATCCATGGCACTCCCCGTCCCCAGGGATGCCCCCAGTGGGATCACGGGGAGACCGCTAACTGCTGCTGGAGTACGGTACTATTGCTGCAAGCTGTTGCTGCCAGTGCCCCCAGGATGCCCTGAGAGGCCACTGCCACTGCTGCTTCTACTGCTACTGCTGAGGACTGAGCTCATGTCATCTGCCAATGGCTTCCGGGATCTTTCCCAATTACCTAGCATGGACCTGTGTGTGAGGGGTCCACACCTCCTGCATCTGGTGACCCAGCCTGGCACGTGAGGGGTCTGGTGACCCAGTATGTACAGTGGGTTTGAAGGGTCTGAGCCCTAGCCCTGACAATACAAACGGAAACTTAATATAACTAAAATAATGAAATGCCTTGGCTTTAGTTATGAAATGCCCAGCCATCCAATTAGCGTACCTATTGCCTCAACCCAACAACTGGCACAGTCGTGTAGCTTTACAGACAGCTACTGTTGTGGCAGTTCCTTTTGTAAGTTAATGTCTTTGATTTGATGTTACCTACAGACTTCACTTAGCTATTGAAGTGAAAAGGAGCTGTGTTTTAAAGCAAAAATTAACTAAAATTAAACAAGAAAGCATGCAGTTTGCCAGGTCTCATGCTCCATTGGTCTTGGTGCGTGTGAGTGTGACTGTGAGTTTGTGTTGAGTGTGTGTTTGTGGTGGATGGGTGCAAGGCTGGTGGGCTGGGGAGGGTTGCACATGAAGAAAAGCAGGCTCAGAGGTCTTCAAGGAGCCCTGCATGAGCTAATGTGATGTCTTATAGTTCCTTATTCTAACAGAGAAGCATTCCTGTGTCACTGTTTAAAATGTCTTTACCGAATTAACCTTACACATAGCACAGCTAAGGACCTAAAACAACTGGATCTGGGTCTGAGAGAAACTCCACTGTGGTCAAAACCATGAATTAGGAAAATTCTGGTATTCACATCAAAAGTGACAAAATTTTCTGGCATTGGAAATGTTACTGTGACATTGTTGGGAGCTGAGAAATAACTAGAGAATATTTTGTAGACTATGTTTTTAGCCAGCTGAAAGACTTTTCTGACTATTACGTGGTGGTCATCCTTAACTTCTTATAGTATTGAAAAGCTTTATTGTAATGATAAACTAATCATAGTAAAAATGATGATAACTCAGTAACTTAAATTTAGTAACAATGATGGTAACTTAGTACCTTTTGAATGGTACCTTAAATTCTGCAAAGTGCTTTTGTCTTCACCAGCAAGAGTAATTGAATCCCGTGATTTGGGAAGATGAAAGATTGGTTTGCTCAAAGTTTAGAAGGAGTGCCTGAGTAGCAGAGTGGTGTTCTTAGCTTTGGCAGCTCTGAGATGAAAGGGGACAGACAAGTGGTTAGGTAGGCTCGGGGCTGCTCACATGGGGGGAGAGAAAGGAGCAGAAAGCCCTTTGAGGATTCCTAATCAACTTTTCCTTCTGTTTAATGATCTTGAAGACTCTCTCTCCCTGCCTCTAATTGAGAGGCCTTGTCTCTAACATCCTGACTTCTCAGGGTGCTCTTATCTGCTGGGGGCATCTGGTGCTTGCTGGGGGCGTCTGGTGCTTGCTGGGGACAGCCTGAGGCTTGTACTTCTCCTTTCTTTGGTGTTGAAGGTGGAAGGTTCCCTGCCGGGGCCTTCACATTGATATGAAAACTGGAACAAGTGCTCGCTATGGTTTTCCTGTGTGTCCAGCAAACAGAATAGGGAAATCCTGTGCGATTTTGTTTTTCTAGTTCAGGGTGGGGCTGAGGGATTGGTGGGAGGGGGAGAGTCTTTTCGGTTTGCTAAATGTCCCCATAAACCAAGCACTGGGCTGGAGCCCCTGCTTCCTGCATCATAAAACTTGGCGCAGACAGGCTTGTACAGACCACCTCTTGTTTTGTCTGTCTGTCTGTCTCTCTCAGAGTCTCTTATCTTATTTGCTGGCTTTCCTCAGACAATAACATTAAAGATGATTTTTATGACCAGGGTACTGGTATACTAAACACTCCTTGGATCTGTTAACATTTTATGTATTTGCGAGGGTGATTTAGCAAGGGACCTTTGTTCTTTGAATTATGGCTCTTACCTACCACCTCCTCCTAGGGGAAAAACCTTTTATACATTATTATTATTATTTTTTTTTTTTAAAGAAAGACCAACAATACAAATGCCACCCGTATTTTGGGATAAATATTTATTAATTCAACAGGACACAGGTAAATTCCTGTAATCCACCCCCTCAGAAAGTCGTACAGCTTCTTCTCATGGAAAGAAACAAAACTGAACATCAGCGTTAAAGCTCATGGCCTCGTACTCCATGGAGTGAAGCTACGCTAGAGTCTCTGGGTGCCTGTTTTTGCTACGACCACCCTAAGCTGCGGCCCAGTTGGTTTTGTCTAATGCTGTTTTAGAGCTCTCATCCTGCCGGCGTCTGTGGTCAACATGTCTGGTTTGGTCTGCTCCTGGTGAGGAGCCTCCCTACGCTTGTTGAGGGCTGACCATCCCATTAAAGTCCCTGGAATGTCCTGAGGTGGACCTTTGACCTTTAATCTTGCTATTTTACTGACCGGATTTTCTTTGCCTTTCTGAGGCTTGAGACCCTCCTCTCTAATTTAATTCTTCCCGAGAGTCTGAATTCCTGTCCCTTTCGGCTTAGCAGCATGACATGCAGGAGTTCTCCCATATGCCCTTGGCTGCGAGGCTCGCTCGGACTTTGGGGACTGCTTGTTTTGGTTCTCCCAGGATTTTCCCTCCCCTTTTCACTGTGATAGTTGGTGTCCACACCCTCCCCTCTGAGGCCCTGGGGAACTGGCTCAGGGACGAGTGTGGATGGGCTGTGCCCTCCATGCAGGGACCTGTGCCACACTGCTGGTGCCTGGGGTGTGGGCAGGACTCTATACCTTCTGCTAAAACCACAGCGTGCCTGCATTTAATGGCAGGAAGAAAGCATCGGAAGAAGGCTTGGAAGTTTGTCTCCCCCACACTCCTGTGATCTTCTGGGGCAATCTTTTTAGTTTTCCCATCACCTCTGTGTCCTCTAGACATAGAAGGATTGAGATAGAGACGCCAGAAATTCTCGCTTCACTTCCTGCTGTGACCTGCCCAAGGTCATGGCCCCCCACTTGCTTGAAATGCTCAGTTTCCTCTGCCTCTGGTTGCACAGGCACCTTTAAAGTGGTGGCCACTGTGAAGTAATGTTCCCAGTACCCTGTACTGGTTAAATCACATGTAGAACATCCTGTGCAACTCTGAGGATCATAGTTTTCCACACAGACCGTTACAACTCAAAGTGACCTTAGGGTTTATCTGAATTAACCACCTCATTTTGAAGAGGCAGAATCTGATGCACAGAGAGGTTAAGTGACTTTCTTGTGGCCACACAGGCAGTGGTAGATCCCTGTACTGAAACAGGAATCGCCTGATTCCCAGTTCAGTCACCTTCTATTGCATGCGATTTCATCATCAACCTAAAAGCTACTGGATGGAAGGAGGGTGTTAGAGGTCAAGTAAGACAAGAGTAGGAGACATGATAACATAGACACTAGCAGAAAAGAGGAGACAGAGAAACAAAAAAAGAAGAAACAACGGAATCTTTGCCCTGTGTATTTAAGGGTGTTCATAACAACCCTGTACCATGAGGGAATCTGTGTCATTGACTGAATGACATTTAAAGATAGACACATTGAGAAAGATTTTTACCCAAAGTGTCTAAGTTAAAAGAAGTTGGAGGGTCCAAACTACAGTAACATTGTCATCCTCTCTCTCTCTCTCTGTCAGTGCTGGGTGAATGAGGTGTGGCCGAGTGTGCTTAGGCAGCGGGGCAGCTTTCCTGAGCACTGCCTCTCTACGAGGCATTTTGCCAGATGCCTGGAATACAGAGACGAGTGAGGGCAGAGACCTTGCCTCCGAAGAGCTGAGAGCCTGGGGGTGATGGCCAGAAGCTCACTTCTCTGCAGCGATAGAACTCATGCCCAGGGAGTGGGATTTCCATGGCCAATGCCAGGCTCTCCTGGCCAGTTCCACGTTTGCTATTCCTCCTGGAATACTATTTCATTTAAAGTTTTCTAAAGCCATAGCATGCCTGGCCCTGTTCTAGAATGTCCTGGGACGGCTATTTGTGTAAGCGTGACAAATTTGGTTGTGTTTGCATTTCTAGCAATGTATACACATGTTCTTCCTTTGGGGATAAATGATAACACACAGTGAAACAGCTCTCTTGCAGTCTGTAAGGGGTCATACTACTGACAGCTTGCATTCCACGTGCCGATGCTGCTGCTTAGCAGTTAGTTGAATGGCTGTGTCCCAATCATTAGCTTTCTTTGAGCCTCAGTTTCCTCATTTGTAGGATTGTCTACATGGTAGCTCCCACACATGGTAGCTCCCACACATATATTTCTGGAATGCCTACTATGCACACACTTTGTGCTCAGTCCTTATCAACCATTTATATACACACTAAACCGCTAGCGTGGGCACAGCTGTAGTGGATGGAAAAGAAGTGAACCTGAATTTGAAGTCATGCGGCCAGGCTGGGGCCATGACCTCGGATGCCTTGTCCAACCTGAGTGAACCTCAGCTTTTCTCTCTAGTAAAGAAGGATGATAATGCCCAACTTGCAGTGTGTTTGTGAGGACTAATTAATTATTAAATGGCAAGGACTTGCAGGGTTCTTACTAAACCATGAGTGGAGCTCCTTCCGGGTTAGTCCCATAGGTCCTGTGCCTTTGCTAAGCCTGAGGTTCCTCCAGGGCCCGGACAGCTGCTCTGTCTCAGATCATCACTCTTCTCTCCCACATCTAGGTGGAAGCCGAGCAGACAATGAGGAAGAGGAGGAGGAGGGAGAAGGAAGGCTGGAAGCAAGCGGTGCCCCAAATCCCTACCAGCTGCCACCTCTGCCTGAAGGGTGCTGCACCACTGATGGTAAGACGCTGCCCGTCCTGTGCCCCTGTGGTGTGAGCTGTGCCCATGGGCCCTGGCCTGCCCCCACAAGCCAGCAGCTTTGGAAATGCCACGCCCCAGGACACTGAGTCAGGCGTGCAGCCTCTCGGCCACTCTTTGGACAGCCTCAACTTTATGAATGGCTTGGAATCCAGAAACCCATTTTTCTGTGTTGGTTGTTTGAAAACTAGACTATATTTTCCTTACTCAGGCCTGCTTGTGCAGCATATTTAACTCAGAATTGATTAGTAGGAATAGTCTTGCACATCTATCAGCACTTTATTGTTAAATGAGCAGATATGCATTATCTCAGGAACTCTGTACAACCAGTAATGTTATTCCCATTTTGCTGTTGAGGAACTGAGGCCCATAGATGCTGGGTGGGGTGGTAGCTTAGTCCAGTGACTGTTAGTAAGCTCATCTGTCCTGTTGTCATACCAGTCAAGGGGTGATTAAATTAAACAGTAATTAATTATTGAGTTCTTACTCTGGAAATATGAGAGCTCCTGGTTTAATTGGGAGCACGGTAGGGAAGCAGACCCTTCTCACACAGTGTAAGTGCTGGGGTGGGGCAAGCAGAGGAAAGGGTGCACTGGAGCAGAGGAGAGGCTTCTGACATAGGTAGGGAGTTTCAGGAAGGCTACCTGGAGGAGGTGGCACTTTATTTGGGTTTTGGAGGATTAGTAGGAGTTGAGAGACTGTGATGGCGTTGGGGGAAGCTGGGCAATCCCAGATAGAAGAAACAGCATGTGCAAAGGCTTTGAGGGGGCGAAAATGTAGCCTGTTTGGGGAACTACTAGCAGTTTCTTTATGTAGGGGCCTGAGAGGTGGCAGGGCTGGGCTTGGAGAAGTGATCAGACTGGTTGTGGGGGCTCCATGTGCCCAGCTGGGAGCCTGGACCCTGAATGTGATGGCCAGCAGGGGAGGGACTCAGCCCACACTGGGGCTGCTCTTGCAGGACACAGTGGCTCTTCATGGGGTAGGGGCCAAGTGCTAAAAAGGCCACTGAATTAAGTGAGCCTTATTGACACCCCTCATTCTTGACATTTGCTTATTTCTCATCCATGTAAAATGCAGCATGTAAAAAATGTCGGATTACTCTCATTTACTTATGGACTTATCTTGCATACATTTTAATTTCCTTAATATTTTTTTTCTGTTGAGCTTCATTTGCACATTAATGTGTATTATACGATGACACCTATCAACAAATAGTTAACAAGTGATCAGTGTCATGAACAACTATGATTATAATTTTATGTCAGCATTTATTTTGAAGCCAATCACACCCAGAGGTACAGGTTGTTCCTGATAAGACCCAGACCGTTTCCACTCTTTGCCCTGTGACCCCTGGCTCTGGGAGGTCCCTGGTGTGAGCCCTGTCCTCCCCTCCTAGGGTTCTGCCAGGTCGGGAAGGACCTGCGCCTCGTCTCCATTTGCAATGAGCCCATTGAAGTTCCTGCGGGCTTTCTCCTGGTGGGGGCCAAGGCCCCCAGCCTGCCAGACCACCTCCTGGTGTGTGCTGTTGACAAGAGATTCCTGCCGGATGACAACGGCCACAATGCTCTTCTTGGTGAGTTCCTCTTTTGCCCTTCTCTGCGGCTCCATCTGCATGTGGTGGGGCAGGGACAGGGGAGGCCTTAGCTGGTGGTGGAAGTGGCAGAGAGGCCACCTTTGGGACCTCTTCAGCGGGACACACGACCCTGTTTATGTTTTTTGGTAGACAGTTTCTTTGTAGACTGGAATGCCAATGAGATTTATTTTGAAACACAACCACCTCTGTATAGAAAGCCCTTCATTTAGTATTAATTTTTTCATATATTTATTTCTCAATCCTTTCTAAGTGCCTACCTGTGTCAGGAGTGGGTTACAAACTCTGTCTTAGGCACTCTTGATGTGAGGCCAGGAGAACAGGGCTGAGTGTGTGTTCCGGAATGTTTATGTCCTGAATGACCTCCAAGCCCTTATGTCATCCTGCCCTTTGGTTCACTGATCTGCTCTCAAAAGGTGGTCATTATTATCCCAGTTTTACAAGTGGGCTTGGACCTGTTCAAAACTTGCCCAGGGCACATGAGGAAAGAAGACAGAGCCAGGATCCAAACTCAAGTCTTCCTGGGTCCAAATTCTACCCTTTAAGTACCGTACCACATGATGTAACGTTGTGGTCAAAGTCCAGAAGGGAGAGCCGTGGCTTTCCCTTCCAGCCATTGGAACCTTTGATCTTTTGAACAACCGCCGACCCTCTAGGGCCCCAACTTCAGTGGAGAGTTGAGGCCGAGCCTCGCCAAACCTGGCTCCCATTTGTTCAGATGACATTATTGAGCACTTACTATGTGCCAGGTCCCCAGTCATACACTCCCCTGTTGCGGAGCAAAATCCAGGGAGATCTGAGGTTTGGACTGACAGCCCAGAGATCTGGGTTCCAGTCTTGCATCTGACCACTGGTCTCTGATGGCCCTCTGGGCCTCGGTGTACTCATACATGAAGTGGGGGGGGGGGGTGATTTCCACATATGCAGTCAGCCCTGCTGCAGTCTGTTCTGTTCAATGACTTTGGGTCTGGCCCTTTCACCTGGCCTGGTGTCTCCTTTGGTGGAGCACTGGGCAGGTGGAAGGAACGGTAGTGATCTTTTTCAGATGTAGCCTCAGGAACAATCTTCATTGTAGGATTGAGTTTGATTGTGAGAATTTATGGAAAGAGGAGAGAGTGGGGATTGCCCCAGCAAAGAAAATGAAATGGGTCCTAGCAGAAGGGCAGTGAGGGGACATGTCTGTGTGTAAATCCGAAACCAGGCAGGGGCATGCTCACTGGAGGGACAGCACAGCTCTGGGACAGTGACGAGGAAGAGAAGCAGTTTTAGCCAAACCTCTCTTTAGGCAGGTCCCTGGTAACTGTAACTAGTTCTTTAAAACAAGAATAATCCCAGAAAATTCTCTCTCCTGAAGAAGCTGATGGAATCATTCAATCTCAGATGGAATTTGCTTACCAAGGCTGCCCAGGATAAAAATGCGCTGGAGAAGACTGCCTGATGGCTGTGTTAGCGTTTGATCTGGCAATAGCTGGGGATTTGGCTGAATCGCATCACTTTGTGTCTGTAAAGGAATTGAGAGGGTAGTGAGTCAAGGAGGTTCTGCCTTCTGACCTGCAGAGATGAGAATCTTTCAGTTCCGTTGCCACCAGCCCGTGACAGCGCCAGCTAATTGGGTGGTGGTAGAGTGCAGAGGAAGTAGGAGCTTTGTTAATTGCCCACCAAAAAGCCACCTGAAATGGGTAACAAGTGCTGATTGGTAATAACCCTCGCTTTCTTCTTTTAAAATAACTTTATGCTCTCAGCTTGCACACTTAACACTGTTTGGGTTTCCTGCAATTAATCCTAATGGCTGCATAGGACAAGGGGGTCTCTGCGTCCCTGCAGTGGTCGGGTTCAGCGCTTTTTAGTGATCTATAAAATAGAGGCTGTGAAATACCTTGGGGGCAAGCAAAGGCTTTAGGAATTCTCTTTAGGGACTCGGAATCAACTGAGGAATTTTATCTGAGAAAGCTGAAAGATAAAAATCTTGGTGTTTCAGTTTTTGGCCAGTAATTCATTTAAATTGGCTGATGGCTAGGATGTAAGAGAAGAAAACATATCTTGCTAGAATGTTCACTTCTTAGATGGGAGTAAATGAGTCTTTTGTTCATTCAGCAGGCAAATAATTCAGCAAGCATTTACCAAATGTATAACCCCAAACTAAAGGCTGGTCATTTGGTGATACCCAGGGCCCCAAAGCCAAGTCGGACCCAGCCCTTCCCTGGGGAGCTCACCATCTGGTGAAACACAGGTAAACAGAGAATCCATCCGGAGGGCCACAAAACGACCATGTCAGTACATCTTACTAGAGATTTTTGTGCAACATGCTACGGCAGAAGTTTTAAAGTGTTGGGATACTGAAGGGCCTAGACTCAGTGATGGGAGAGTTGTCTCAGAGGATGTGGAATGTGAGTTGGGCCCTGAAAAATGAGTGGATTTTTGCCTGTTGGAGAATAACAGGCGACTACAGCAGCAGCAACTAACCACTCATGGCAGCTCATGTTTATTGACCACTTGCCATGTTCTAAGTTAGTTAAAAGCCCAGCGCAGTGTGTACGCTATTACCTAGTGTTCACGTATGAAGAAATGAAGGCACGGAGAGGTTGACTTGCACAAGGTCACCCATCCTGTAACTGGTGGCCCTGAATCTGGACCCAGATGAGGAAGGGCGTCACAGGCAGCAGGAACCACGTGTACAAAAGAGCTGGGCACGCAGGAGACATGGCGAGAACTGCCTGTGGCTGGAGCTGGACTCGAGGGCGGAGGCTGAAGCAAGGCTGGTGGTCCTGCTGGGAGAAGGACCTCTTGTGGTCCCGCCTCTGTGGTAACCAGGAAGCCATCTTCAAACTGCAGAGTTAGCGAGAAGAGTGGGATAGTATCGTGTTTCTATGCTTCGTCTTGACATTTACCAACTCACCACCAATCTTGTTTTATTTATAACTCCCACTTCTTCTCCCCCTCCAGGATTATTCTTTAGCAAATCCCAGGCATTGTGTTATTTCATCTGTAAATATTTCAGTGTATATCTCTAAAAGATAAGGGCTTTTCGTTGGAAATCCGATACCATTATCATATCTAAAAAATTTAACAACAGTTCTTTAATATTATCAAATACCCAGTATGTTCAAATTTTACCTTTCTGTTTTCCCCTCTGTTGGATTATCTGAACCAAGATCCAAACAATCTCCTCCCAAACCATTTGATTATATGTCTCTTAAGTCTTAATCTATAGGTCCTTCCTCCCTAGTTTTCCCTTACAATTTGTATTATTAAGAAACATTGGGAGTGTTAAGGTGATTACCATGTTTTAATTTGTTTCAGAAAGGTATCTTGGAGATCACACACATAACTGATTTTTCTAAAAAGGGAGAAACTGAGGTAGGGGAACTAATTATAAGCTTATTGCAGGGTTGCGGATAACTGCACTGGCCTGACAGTTACGAGTTTCAAACCCTCCAACATTGTACTGTTTTCTGCCCCCGAGTTCATCCCATCTCTGTGCACACCACCTCTGCCCCAGGTCCCACCCCATCTGGAATCCTGATACGGCTCCTACATTCTCTTGACCCAAGTATGTCATTTCTACACTTCAGTAAGGATTTGGCCAAAATATCAAGGCGAGGCCTGTAGACCTATTTTTTTTTCTCACTTGTTGTTAGGCTGTATTTACTGCCACAAATAGGGGAGTGACAGGAATAGCAGAAATCCAAAAACTAAAAAAGGAGAAATTGTCTAAATCCCACCACGCAAAAATGAACATCTGGTTTTATTTTGCCCATTATCTTTTCCATTCACCATCCAGGTAGGGATTGAAGGTAATTTTTATAAGCTGTTAATCACAGCATAGATATAGTGCTGGGTTCTGTTTATTCACTTAATGAGCTGAAGTGAGTCAGAGATGATCCCATTGTTGTTCCAAGTCACCATTCGTTTCTAGGGCCTGGGAGGTTGGCCCTTAGCTTGCCAGGTGTAGCCCATGCCCACCTAGGATGGACTGTTACTGGAAAGGGGCAGAGAGGCACTGTTGAGGAACTACCTTTTCTTCAAGGCCCAATTTAAATCCTTCTTGCCGGGACGTCTTCCTGGAATTGCCTTCCTGGATTACTCCTGTTGCTTTCCGCATTCTTCCCCTAGCGCATTGTACCAGAAAAGCAAGCCCCGGCTTAGCAGGGAGGTGCCTCCTCTCTTGGAGCTACAGGTTTTCCATCTGTGAAGGGAGATAATGATATTTATTTGTTCTATCTGAGTGCTGAGTTGAGGCTATGCCAGCCTGGGTACACATTCTAAAGTGCTGCCCGCATTGGAAGAACTGCAGTTGGTATTCCTGGTACTTCTGGTTAGATAGATATTGCCTCAATAATGGAGTCGTTCAGTTTTCTCTGTCTCTTTCTCCTGTCAGGGGCCATGTATTTCTTTTCTTTTCTTTTTTTTTTTTAATCTCTGTCTTCCTTAGAGCACCTGGTTTAATTCCTAGCACCTGGTTCTTTAAATGAGTGCTTCATTGCTCAAAACGTATTTGTGCTTAATACTCATCAGATTAGCATTTTTTTTCATGGATGATTGACAGGGCCGAGTGACCGCCTGCCCTGGACACTTTCTGAGGGTCCACAGTCCTGGGAAAGCACAGGGGCGAGTCGGCGGGCCTGGAGGGCTGGTTGGTGGCCACTCATGTCTCATGCAGTGGCTGTGGCTCAAGAAGGAAAGGGAAGGTGCCTGTGGGCTTCCAGAACCATTCCTGAGGGTTGGGGGGTGGGGGCAAATATAAACCTGGGCCGCCTCCAGCCTGCTGTAAGCCGTGTGCTCAGAGACCACCGAGTCCGAAGGAAGCTACCTGTGGAAGATTCCAGGAGAATCGTGTGACTTTGGTTCTGGGAGGAAGCACAGGCCCATTTTGTCCAAGCCTCCCCTTTTGTGGTTGAGAAATGGAAACTCAGAGAATGGAGCCAGTTGCCCCATGTGTCAGGGTGCTGTGAGCTGCTGTGTTGTTGCTTTTCTGTGGGCAGACTTGAGTCCCTGACTGCACGCTCCTCCCTAACAGCCTTGTTGGAGAGAGGAAGGGGAAGGACGCCTCACCCAGCACCTGTGGTGTGATATAGCGGGCACTTGACCCCCGCAGTGCTCCTACAGAAGGGACTTTGTGGGGTGATGGCTTATCAGAGTGGTTCAAATCCCACCTCCAACACTTCCCACCCTGTACCCAAGGATGAGTTATTTCCTCTCTCTCTGCCTCGATCTGCTCATCTGTCAACTAGGGATACTGCCACAGATTGTTTTGTAGGGCTCCATGAGGTTTAAATGGGAACGTTTATAATGCAAAGTGCTTGATGCAGTGCCTGGCATGTGCTAGGCGTGCAGTGAATGCTGGCTGTTGTCATCTTTCTTACAGATGAGGAAAGCACAGCTCAGGGCTATTACCAACCTGCCCAAAGTCACATAACTCGTGAGTCAGGATTTGCACCCAGGCCCCTCTGACTTCTGAGTTTGTCCACGCTGCATTGCAGAGGAGGGAGGGAGTGGACAGAAGAGGAGCCTGGCTGGTGGCTAGCACCTGCAGGTGTCCATTCGGATGTGCTTGTTAAGCAGATGCTATCAGCAGCCGCTCACCTATGCCTGCAGCAGAATCACATGGTGCAGCTATGTGTGGTCATGAGATTCATCTTTATGGACTATTTCCTGTGGTGCAGTACAGTGAAGGAGTAATTTGTCTCAACTCTGGATATCTGTGTCCGGTGGGAATTTGAGGTTTCAGGCTGGATCCCAGGCTTTCTAGGCCCATCTAAAGAGATTTTTATAGACTTCCAAGTCCTAATGTAGATTTCTGAAGAGAGTGGCTCATTATTTTACTCTTTTTTGTGAAAACTTATTGTCTTTCAAACAATTTCTTGAAGAGTTAGAATTACCTCAAATGGTTAGCTGGGGTGCTTTAAACCATATCCCCTGTCTTCCGGGGCTGGTTGAGAAGCCACCTGGTTTTCTCAGTTGGCCCCTGAGGCCCATCTCTCCAGAATCACCTCTCAGAAGAGTAGCTGCATCTCCTGATCAGAAAGTGTTTGTCAAAGCAGCAATGCAGTTTGCTCGTTGGCTCCCTGAATGTTTACTGTGCCAGCAAGACTGAGGGTGTCTGCTTTCATTTCTGAATGACAAAGAGGAGGTCCTTATTGTCTGTGGTTCCTGTTCCTGCTGAACATAGCTTCCAAAACAGAGTGATGGTCTCCAGCCCACATTTCTCTCGGGACAAATGTCTGTAATCTGTTTAGCTGTTTCTGGAAAGGGATGGTGGCACTGGTCTTAGCAAATTGCTCTTAGCATCCTTGGTGTTGCAGTTCTGTTCACCATCTTTCCTACACTTAGGCTTAGAATCCCTTCCAGGGAGCTCTGAAGGTTTCTCAGGGCCTGATTCTTAGATGGCAGTTGAGCTGTGTTTACCTCAGGGTTATAGGGTGGAGATGAATGAATAAATAAAATCATTAGGTTATTACTTTGGACTGTATGCAGAAACCCTGAAATGTTCCCACCTGTAGTTATCCTGTTTCTTCTCTTCTTCCTCCCTCCTGATATTTACCAACTGCCCTCCATGTGCTGGGTGTCATTCTGGACCCTATGTACACAAATGTCACTCGAATGTGCGGTTGCACCATGAGCTTAGCCCTTTGGAAGGATAGGGCTAATTATGGGGGAAAATACATGAATTTCAATAACTAACACTGAACACGAAGTTCAAGGGCCACCTGAGTAATATAAGGAGTGTAGGAGCCTGGAGAGAAGTGTGAGCTGGCTCTTTGGATCAGGGAAGGCTCTGGAAGAGTGAGCATTGGAGCAGGCATCGAGTGACAGCTGGATGTGGACACGTGCAGGTGGGGTGTACGGAGGAAAAGGTGAGCCTGGGAATGGCTGGGCGTGAGAGGCAGGGTAGTCCAGCTGGGAAGTGGGCCAGTCAGAGTGAGGGACAGGAAGAGCAGCTGGAGATGAGGTCTGGAGTGTTGGGGTGGCCTCGGATGCTGTGCTGGCAGGTCTGCACTTCATTCTCATGCTGCAATCGAATGCCACACGTTCTATATCTGTGACTCTGCGCAGTTAAGCTCTCTGGTTTCACAAAAGGAAGGTTTGCTCTTGGATTGACTGTTGTGTCAATGAAGCCGAGGGGCCTGTGTGGAGAACAATGAATGTCCCTGACTCTCTGTGCATGGTAGTGCCTGCCTGTCCCATAAGAAACAAGTAAATACAGAGGACAGCATTTGGCATTTCTTTGGTACCATATGTATTTGTGCTGATAAAGAGGGAACAGGATTGTGAAAGGTTAAATTACCCTGTAACTGTCCTATGGCAAGGACAAGAGATTTGTGTTTATTTCTAAGGCCTTCTAAGGAATATTAGCTTTCCTAAGAATAAAATAGAGCAGAGACTCCAATAGGCTTCAATAATGTAGTGTCTTATTCTTCTGGGGAGATATTTTTAACCTTCACTAACTGGAGTTATTTTGAACAACAGTTAGAGACCTCAGGGATACTGTATCCAAGAGCAGGGCTCATGCACAGAGCCCAAAGTGACCTTTGTAGACTTGTCAGCCAGAGAATATGATAAAATAAATTAGTCTCAGTTCAGGGTCTCTCCTGCCAAAGGACCTTGGACCTGTAGAAACCAGACATACCAGTGGGTGAAGCAAGGTCTTCTTGAGACAGTTTAAATGAGAACAGTGGCCAGATAGAGAAGGTACCCACGTTTCTTTTGTATTAACCACCGCTTCTAATGAGTATAGTTCAAATAGGCTTTACAAGTTATAAAGGTCTTTTCAAGCACATTCTCTGGATTTTAATAGTTCATGTGAGGGGGTTTTGTCATTGCCACTGCATGTGTAGCCTTCCCAGAGCCTCACGGCTGTTGGAAGCCTCCATCAGCTCTCAGAAAGGCCCAGTCCAGCCTTGGGCAGGAGGATGCAGACCCTGAGACAGCCACATTCCAGCAGAGTTATCTCCAGCCCGCTGGCTGATGAACCACAGAATTCACTTGCCCGTGTCCTGGCATGCATTGTGGAGCACTCTTGTTGTCTTTTCAGCAACTCACGGAATCAGCTTGACTCCAGGATGGAATTTTGGATTCCAGTGTAGCCAGCCTCACTGGTCTTGTTGCTCTGAGATTCCATAACTGGCCATGCCAAAAGAAATGGGAGCCTATCAAATCATTATGGGTACTTGATCAGTGTGGACAGTTGAATAGGATAGCTCTTGTCCTGCAAGTTTGCTTTATATATAGATGGTTGAGTATGCCCCTGAGCAGGTTAAATCTTCCAATCTTGGGGCCTGGGCCCATCTCTATGACTAAGTCTTCTTGGTCCTTCTCCTGTTTGAGTTGAGACTGTCTTGACCCCTGGAATAGTCTAAGATGATGAGGACCGTTGCCTTGCAGAATTTTCTGGTTGGTGGTACTGGACATGAATGTTCAGAGTTTCAGAGAACTATTTATTACTTGGAATGGATTTTAGAGGTGAGTTGGAGATGTTTATGGTTTGTTTTCTTCTCTAGGTTTCTCTGGGAATTGTGTTGGCTGTGGAAAGAAAGGCTTCTGTTACTTCACAGAATTCTCCAATCATATAAATCTGAAACTGAGCACCCAGCCCAAGAAGCAGAAACACTTGAAGTATTACCTGGTCCGTAATGCACAAGGAACTCTAACCAAAGGACCTTTGATTTGTTGGAAAGGCTCAGGTGAGGACTTTGGCTCTGGAGGGGTTGTGCGGATGCTGGGATTGTTCCCTCAGTGGGCCACTGTGACAGACCATTCTGTAGCACATGGATCGCAGACAAGGGCCAGGCATGTGAAACTGAGCACACTTCTTTGCATTGCAGGTGCCTAAGTAGTTTATAGTGACCAATTCTATGGAACATTTCAAAGTTGACAGAGGGCCACATTGTGCTCTGTCCCCTTGTGGCAAGTATTTGGGGCACAGAATCACTAGGGTGATTTTTGTCCCCAGGGAACATTTGGCAATTTCTGGGGACATTTTTGATCATCATGACGAGGGTGCTACTGGCCTGTAGGGGCAGGGGCCAGGGCTGCTGCTAAACATCCTGCAGTGCACAGGACAGCCCCCAGCACAAAGAATCCTGAATTGTGCAAAATGTTAGTGGTGCCAAGGCTGAGAAACCTTGATTTAGAGACTGTTAACTGTGACCAGAAAGACCAGCTTCCACCACTGTCCTTGAAGAGGTGGCTTGGCTCCACTCCGGCCCTTGCTTGTCTCCCCTGTCTCTATTACGGCCATAATCAGCTATGGATGCAGATTTTCTGCCTGGGTTGGGGGTAGCAAGTCCTGGAAGGGACTCTTCAGTGAGGTGGCAAGAAGGGCTGTCCCTTTGTCCCTCCCTTGTCATGTATGCTCATGTCTGGTCTTCTGGAATCTCACAGGCAGGCTCTGTGGGTAGAAGAAAGAGGCTTCAGGAGTGGATGTCTCTGGGCATTCCTCCCTCCCTCTCCCGTCCTACTCCTCCTTCCCTCTTCTTCTCTTCCTTTAGTCAGTGTTTCCTGAGCTCGTACTATGTGCCAGGCACCTCATCAGTTTGATATGAGGACTTACAAGAATGCAGTAGATGTAAGAACCAAGCAGGACTTACAGAATGCAGGAAGGTATCAGTTGTTCCTTCTAGGAATGAGCTGTGCTTTCCTTGGGTTCTAAGAGCAGTGACTGGTGACTTGTTTGTACAATGTGACTTTCTCTTTCTACCCACTGCTCACTGTTGCTCCACCCCCAACAATCAGAGCTGCCCCTTGGCGTGGATCTGGGGCGGAGGGTAGTAGCTCTCCCGCCCTGGCCACACACAAGCAAAGACTCGTGTGGTGGTGGTACCTTTTATGGTTGTCTGCACATCTCATGCTCCTGTAGGACAAGTTCTAGTCCAGGAAATGGTTTTGTAACAGTGGAGAGGAGCGACTTGGTTGTCACATGTGCATCTTGCCCCTTAGAGTTCAGAGGCCGGCAAGCGTCCCCCGGTGCTTCTTCCAGTCCCCTCTTTCCGTCCCTGGAGAGCTTGGGACCCCCGGCGGCCATCCCCAGTGAGCCTGTGCCTGCGACGAACCCTGGCCTTCTGATGGGAGCCCAGCAGGCAGGTGAGGTGACAGAGAAGCACCAGGGGTGCTGCACCCCAGAGCTGGCGTGTCTCCAGCACGTCTGGTTGATGATACAGTCTCCAAAATAAAGGGCATGCTGTGTTGTCTTTTTCTGCTACTGCTTCACATTTCGTCTTGAATTTGGTTTCGTTTTCAACAAAGAATGCTGTGCTTTCCATTTGGAAAGCTTTTCTGCATCCCTGTTTGACACATAACGTGATCCCCTTGACTGTGGGATCCCGCTGCAACCCCCCGTTTGTAGTATAGGACTTACTACACAACAGACACTAAGTCAGTGTTTGAAGGGGATCGTGGAAGGGACAGAGAGAACGAGCCTGCTGCCCTTCAGCGTGTGCTCAGTGGGCCCAGCTCCACGTATACACCATGCGGGCTGCCTTAGGTTTCTCCACTATCTTCACGGGGAAGTGGAGGCCCATGGAGGCTGAGTGCTTGCTGAGGACTTCACGGGCAAGAGGAGACAGAGGCAAGACTCTACACCCGCTGCTTCTGATTCCCATGCCTGGTATTTGGCCATGCTGAGCAGGCCTGCTAAGCATGATAGTTGTTATTGCAGTAGATACTAGCCCTCTCAAGGACTCTGGAAGGTTGGTGGTGGTTTTCATTCCTCCCACCCAGAGGGTCTGTGGAGGCGCATTGGCCCTGAGGGGAGCTGGTGCCCTTGCACGTGCTGGCGTGTCCTTCCCCAGGGCTGGGGATGCGCTCTCCTCCAGGGGCACCAAGCCCCCTTCCACATGGCGTCTGCTCTGGTCTTCACTGCCTCATCGTGCCCAGGCCCTGCTGTTTTTGCCGCTGGTGCAGCTGGGTGTAAGTTCCGGCACTGTCACCTTCTAGCTGAGTGATTCAGGGCAACTCACTTAAACTATTTGAACCTCTGTTTCCTCATCTGTGAAGTTGGGGAAAATCTTTTCAGTCTAATTTGCAGGGCGATCATAGGAAGGAGATAAGATTATGGTAATAGCAAATACACGGTGCTTGCCAGACCAGGCCCCGTTCTATGCACTTGACATCTGCCAACCCATATTGTTTTCACAAGGCCTCTGTGCGTTGCTACTATTATCACTCCCATTTTATGGATGAGAACATTGAGGCAGGGGAGAGTAAGTGAGTGTCCAAGGCTACACAGCTAGGCAGTGATGGAATAGGGTTCAAACCTGACAGCTTTCCCAGCTATGTTTTGATACAAACCTGAACTCTGGAGGGTGAAAGAGTAGAAGGCAGCAGTTTCAGGAGTGGTCCCAGAATTCAGGAAGCCCCCGGTCCCTCTTTAACCCAGGCTATGCCCATTGAGGTGTGAGCAGGAGTGTGCATGTGTGTACGTGTTCCAGTGTGTGCATGTTTATGTGTATGTTTGTACACACTTGTTTGTGCACATGTGCGTGTGTATGTGTGAGTCAGGAATGTGTGCATGCATGTGTGTTTGTGCATGTGTGTGTATGTATGAGCATACATTTGTGCACGTGCATATGTACATGCGAGCAGTATATGTGTGCATGTATACACGTATGTGAGCATGTGCATGTTTGTGCCCATGTGCATATGTATGTACAAGCATGAATACGTATGTGTGTATATGTACGTGTGCACGTGTGCACACATGCATGTGTATGCTTGTGCACATGTATGTACAAGCATGAATATGTATGTGTGTATATGTATGCACGTGTGTGCACATGTGCATGTGTATACTTGTGCGTGTGTATGTAAAAGCAGGAGTATGCATGTGTGTGCATGTGTCTGTATGTGTTCTCTCAGCAGGGCAGAATCACTATGTCAGAATTCTGACCTCCTGATAGGACTTGCCAGTGAAAAGCTAGTTCGTAAAAATGGAAGAAAGTACTTTCCCACTTGCTTGGCTCTCAGAGCATTCCTGCAAACTGACCCTCTGCTGTCCCTTCTTTGTCTTTGCTTTCAGGACCAGCCTCTGATCACCCCTCACTAACCACAGCAGTGGGGCCAGCTGTCTTCAATGGCAAAGATTCCCCGAAGCACCAACAGCTGGCGAAGAACAACCTGTTGGCCCTGCCACGGCCCTCAGCCTTAGGTAGTGTTGCCTGTCCTAGCATTCTCCTGTTCTCTGGGCCAAGGCCAGAGGGAGCATGGGAGCTGCTGGGCTGGGGCTGCTGAGCCTCCTGGAATCTGGTGTTGCTTTGATGAGAGTCAGGCCAGTTCAGCAGGTGGCTCTGGAGTCTGTGGGTCTGTCCCAGGCCTTGGTGCTGTGGGGGAAGCCATGGCTTCCATCCCTGAGAGTGGAGTCACACACTCACACACAGGAGATCTTGGGTCTGCTAAGCAGCAGTGACATGAGTGATGTGTCTCTTGGGCCACATATCAGGAGGGCTATAGAGTTTTGGAGAAATAGGGGCAACATGGTGTGTTGGGGAAGAACATGGGCTTCAGAGTCAGATAAATATAAATTCCAAACCCAACTCTGTCTCTTGTTGGTCAAGGGCCTTGGACAAGTCTCCTTGAATGTTTCCTCATCTGGAAATCAGAGTTCCACTCCGAAGGTGGTTAAGAGAATCTGTGAGGGCTGTGTGCAAAGTCAGGGCACATCTGACAGCTCCCTAATTGGTGCTGGCTGTCGTCATTCTCATCTGCATCCTCACTGGGGCTGGTCTGTTCAGGGAAGGCTTCCAGGAGGAGGCAGTAGCTGAGCTGTAGCTTGGAAGTTGGGGGAGCATTCAGTAGAGATGATATGGGAGGGTGCGGGCCAATGGGGATGAGGAGGGGAGTGTGTGGATGAGAGAGAGGCGAGTGAAGGGGTGAGGAAGACGAGGTGGAGCAGCCTGGGGCTACTCTCCACAGCCCGCTGGTCTGGAGCCATTTCATAAGCCAGCCCTATATACATAGCCAAACTGGATTTTGGGATCCAAGACATCACACTTAGAAGTCATCTGGCTGAGCACTGTTTTACAGAGCAGGAGACTGAGGTCCAGAGAGGCAGGGCCAGGCCTAGAATCTAGTCTCCCTGCTTCTACTACTCTGTGCTGGTGGAGAATTTCCGTGGTGAAAATCTTGTGCATTGTCTCATTCTTCATTGAAGGAGCAAATTTATTTTCTGGATGGAATCCGAGGCTTCCAGTCCTAACCAGTGAGAAAATATCAGTAGATCTCTCTTCTGTAGCACTGAGACCTAATTCTATTCTCTGCCCACCTTGCTGGCCGCAGTCTTTGTGGGGCTCTTCCATTGCACTGGAGGACAGGTGTGTGGGGAGTCGACCTGGTATACAAAGGGATGATGACAGTAGCTGCCCCAGAGGTTGCCGGGAGGACCGTAGGAGCCCACCAGTTTGAAAGCTCTTCTTAAACAAAGTACTTTATGTTTTTAACTTTTTATTCACAGTATGCATTTTCAGTCAGTCTAAAGAAGAGGTAAAAATATTTTTGGATTACTTTCAAGAGACTCTAAAGTGATAATTCTCAAACGGCAGCATCTTAGGGCACTAGTGAAGGATGGTGGTTTCTTCCTGCCATTTCCAGGGATCTGATTCTGTAGGGCAAAGCGGGGCCCAGGAAAGGACTGTCTCCATAAGCCCTGTGGGTTCTGGGCAGCCCCATCTCTGCCATGAGTCTCAATCTGGTTGTGTGTGAGAATCACCAGGGGCTCCAAGATATGGGTTGTCCAGGCCACACCCAATGCTGGGCTTCCGGTTTATCTGGGATGGGTTTGCCTCCAGACAGGGAGTTTTCTGTTTCCCAGGTGAATTTAGTGTATAGCCAAGGTTGAGACTTGGAGCTGTAAATGTAGGGGAAATTTTGGGTCAGATTGGTCAAGAAACTATGGTAACCAGTTCTTGATGTTTTGAGTCACTGAAGAACATAGTTTGAGTCATGAGTATGCTGTTACCTAGAGTGGGCAGGGATGACTCATTAACAGCTGAGGGTACCAACTTCTGTCCTTGATTTTTTTGTCTGAAATTAGCTTTCTGGGGCGGAGTGTGGCGCATGGTGAATCAGTACTGCCCCCAACTGGTGAAACTGGTAGTGGGTTGAATGAATGCAGCAGCCACTTCTCTGCAGAAACACTTTTCTCCCTTCCAGCTCCTGGAAAATAAATGGGAATGTGTAGATAACAAGGGTGGTGACGTGAGTAGTGCTGGCTCCTGTTTATTGGGCCCAAGCTCTCTGCTCGGTGTTGCTCGAAGTGCTTCTCGTATATTCTCTTCAGTCCTGATCGAATTGCCTTTCAGAGTAGATTTCATTATCCCATTTTAAAGATTAAAGAGCTGAGGCTCAGAGAGAGAGAGAGACAGCTTAGACAGAGAAACAGCTTTGGAATGAAACAGTTACAAAAATTGGTAGGATGTTTCCTCAAGCCTAGATACTTCACTAGGTACTTAAAACCCACTGTAAAGCTGTGATTGTTTTTTTTTTTTTTTTTGCATATCAAGTAAGTGTTCTCCAAATCAGGGGAAAGCTTTGTTCAAGCTCTTTTCTAGTGACAGCCTAATCCTTACTTTGATTTTGTCTAGGTGTCTTGCCAAATTCCGGGCCCCCCAAAAAACGCCACAAAGGGTGGTCTCCAGAATCTCCATCAGCTACAGATGGTGGCTGTCCCCAGGGTGGTGGGAACAGAGCTAAGCATGGTAAGTGACCACAGCCTTCCCCCAAATCCTAGACTTGGGTACTAGTGGTGGTGGTGCTGCTAGTGGGGGTGTGCGCATGTGCACATGCACTTGCACATGTATATGTGTGTAGGTAGGGAAATTCTAGGGAGGCAGGCTTCGGTATAACAAAGGGATTTCTGTCTCATATATTATAATTGCTTTCCAAGGCCTAGGATCTCTGCATAATAGTGAGTTCCATGATCCTAGAGAAATTTGAAAAGGGGCTTATTTGTTACCTGGTGGGGATGTGAGAGAGGAGGAGACTGAGTCATTTGGTGGGAAAGGTGGGACTGAATGAGCTTAAAGGTGTCTTTGACCTAAGCAATTTGTGATTCTAAGACATTGGTGATCCTGTAAGCGGGGATGTGGTTCAGGTTGGTAGCAGATCTGTTGGCCAGCCAACATCAGATCTGCTGGAGATGGATACCTTGTCTGATGTATGTTCCTAACATCCTTGGCGTGTTCCTAGAGAGTACAGGTATGTCCTGCGTGCCCCAGGTTGGCTTGGTGGGACCAGCTTCAGTCACCTTTCCCATTGCGGCCACCGGAGAACCAGTGTCCGTTCCTGACAACTTGCTGAAAATATGCAAGGCCAAGCCAGTGATATTTAAAGGCAAGTACAGCAGTGCTCCAAGTCGTGGAGGTAGGAGAGCCTAAAAGAAGAAACAAGGAACAGGCAGCACTGAGACCTCATCCCATTCTGACTCCAAGGGTATCCTCCTGAGACAAACCTAAAGCTCCTTCTAGGGCAATGAAAGAACAAAGCAGAACCAGTTGCTAGTTTTGCTCCTGATTGGTTGCCAAGAATTATAGAGCTTGCCTACTTTTCCACAGTGAGCACAAGTGAAATGATTCTACCCCATGATGTCCATTTGCTTGTTAGTTTCTTTTTCATTCATTCACTCACTTAGCTCCCCTGAGCTGCTGCTGGTGTATCAGGCTCAGTGCCATGCACCAGGGATTAGAAGATGGATCAATCCATCCCTTGCTTCAGGGAACCTCGGGTTGTGAGTTGTCTTCTTGTCACCCTGTCTTTAGTACTTATTGACTATGAAATCTGACTTTGGTTGGGCAAAGATAGCCATGGTCACTACTGTAGAAGCATTGAACAAAACTAGATTTGATCTGTTTTGTGCAGTGGGCTAATACGTGCTATGTGGAGGTAGAGTTTTGGCTGGAAACCATGTAAGGATTTGGCTGGTCTTGATTGGTGGTGGTACTTATTGGTACAGTGTGCTGGCATGTGGTACCACACATACATTCAGGTCCTCCTTGCATAAGTGAATACTTGCATTTGGTATCATGCTTGTAGGGATGGAGGAGGGAGGGTGTAGGGAAGTGGGAGGGGCATCTTACTGTTAATTAAGAAATAAGGGCACTTGCTTTTTCCTTAAAAACTAACAAACAAACAAAAACAAAATCAAAAACAAAAAAGGACAAGGTATTCAGGAAGTAGGGTGCAAATTTGGGTTTCGAACAGGGCATGTGGCAGGGCCAGTGATTGGGGTGGTTTCACTGGACCCGACTGGCTAACCACAATGAAGGTCATGTTCAGTCATGTGTGTGTATTTTCTGCATGACCATCATGTGTCTGAGGTAGTCCCTGGGAACACAGTGCTGAGAAGACAGAGCTAGGACAGGATGCAGGCTTGGAGGTAGAGACAGGGCTTCACCTGCACCTGCCGTGAGCTAGTAGCCCTAGGAGGGAGCTGGGCAGCTTTGTGCATCTAACGCTTGATGACCTGAGAATAGAGAGTGTTCTCTCCATTCCTCAAGCACACTGTTTCCTGTCTCTCTGTAAAGTGCTTGCCTCCCTGACTCTTGCCCCACTGATATTTGCCTATACCCACCTCCAGCTTGAGCCCAACCCAGTGCCTCTGCCATGAAGTCTGCTTAGTTTCCCTTTCATCTGGCTTCCATTGCAGCTTCTCTGTGCCTCTCTTATGACAAGTATCACACTCTTCCTTTTGTAGGAACTCTTTACGTTGCCTCTTAACATAAAGTCCGTAAGCAGAGCTGCCCAAATCATGGTTCCTGGTCCAGCAGAACCAGCATCACATGGGAGCACATTAGAGGGGTGGATTAGCAGTCCCAGAATCAGAATCAGGCCACTGAACTAGGAGCTCGGGGTGGGGCCAGCAAGTGTCTTGGTCAGTCAGTTGGGGTTCCCATACACGTTCAAGTTTGGGAAGCAATTTCCTTGAGGATGTGACCTGTGTCTCAGGCACCAGATTTACCTGCAGACCTGAGCGTGACACCTGCACAGAGCAGAGCACGTAGGGGGATTCAGCAAATGTGTTTTCGGTGACTAAACAGAGCCTCTGAGTGTAAGAGACCACACATATTCACCACAGTTGCTGTCACAGCTCCTGTGTTATCTGCTTCTGTTGCTTAAGACAGAACACCTGAAACTGGGTAGCTTATGAAGAAATGAAATTTTTTTCTTACAGTGTTGGAGGCTGGGAAGTCCAAGGTCCAGGGGCACATCTGGTGAGGACCTTCCTCTGGGTGGGAACTCTGTACGGGGTCCTGTGGTGACGCAAGGTGTCACATGGTGAGAGAATGGGCAAAGCTCTCTCATGTGCTTCTTATAAAGCCCCCAGTCCACACCCATAACTCATTGCTCTATGAATAGATTCATTCATCCACAAGGGCACAGTCCTCATGATCCAATCACCTCTCAAAGGCTCCACCTTTCAAATATTGTAATTGGATTTTCCACCCCCTTCACACTTTCAGTGGGGATCAAGTTTCCAACACATGAACTTTCAGGGGACCCATTTGACCCACAGCAGCAACTCCATGAGGATTTGACATCTTCACCCCATCTTATAAATGGAAAGACTGAGGCTTAGAGAAGTTAAGCTTCCTGCTGAGGACCACATAGCTAACAAATGTTGGAGAAGAGATTTGAAGCTGGCTAGGGAAGTGCCACCTCTGAGAGTTGTCATCAGAATTAATCTAACGTTTGCTAAAGCAGTTGTTGAGGTGTGTCAGTTTTCTGAGTCTTCTGTTCTATACAGTGATCTATTTTCCTAACTCAATTTGCCACAGAGCCCTCGGAGGGTGCAAGGCACAGTCCTGCCTGCTTGGAGTCAGGGAGGCGAGGGCTGGTGATGGTGCCCAGCAAAGATCCAGAAGGTATTGCACCCATGAGGTGCTGCACAGTCAGTGCAGAGCATGACACGGAGATGGCTCTTTGGCTTTGGACAAGTCACTTCTCTCTGGGCTTTAGCTTGCTCACCTGTAAAGTTAAGGGGATTGGACTAAACGAACAAGCAAATGCTACAATCCTCGTGAGTTACAAAAAGTTATGACTCTGTCACTCTAGGTCCCAGGAGGGCAGAGCAGGTGCACTAGATCAGCAAGGGATGCAAGTCTGAGATTTCCTAGAAAGGGGCACTGAATGACCCGAGGGGCAGCTCACCCGGCTCTTTAGCTCCTCAAATTGGGAGAGGCCACATGCTGTGCACGAGGCTGGTTGCCAAGTTGCTACTTTTCCCTCTTGCCCAGGCCACGGGAACTTCCCTTACCTCTGCGGGAACCTGAGTGACGTTGTTGTCAGCCCCCTGCTATACACGTGCTACCAGAACTCCCAGTCCATCTCCAGAGCCTACGAGCAGCACGGCGCCGCCTCCGTGCAGCCCATCTCGGAGGAGATGCAGCTTCTGCTCACTGTCTACTACCTTGTACAGCTGGGTGAGCTCCCTGCATGCCCAGGGTCCCTGGGGAGCAGTCGCCAAAGGGGGGAAATGCTGTGGGCCTTGATCACCCTCCCCACATAGGCTCTTGTGTGGACCATGTGTGGCTGCTGGGGCATGGGCTGTCTGTCGTCTAGTGAGGGTGGTGGTGGCTTGGGCCACTTCGGGTCTCAGGAGCAGATGCAGGGTGTACCCCAAGGATAAGGGTGGTGGAAATCAGCTTGAGGCAGGTGAGGGGATGTTGGGCCTGGTCTGAGCCTGAACACCCAGGGGGACAGTGGGGTGAGTCAGAATTCTGTCTGGGCAGTTTCCACTTTGAGATGCCGTGAGACAGCCAGTGGCCTGTGCCATTTGAATGGATAGGTCTTGAGCCCCAGGAGAGTTGAAGCTACAGGTGTGAATCTGGCAAATACGGGCTTAGAGATGATGTATGTTAAAGTGGTGAGAACGGCCTGGGTCACCTGCGAGAGGTTATGGGTAGAGGAAAGTGCTGAGAGTTGAGCCCTGGGATACTCCAACATTCAGAGATGTGGAGGCTGAGACTGGGATGGGGCAGGCAGGAAGGAAAGGACAGGGGAGAGTGTGGGAAGCACGTTGTCCCGTCCCTCTCACGGTGTATGTCAGTTGTCAGTAAGCATGGCTCCCTCCCAAATCCTGCCTGGCCCAACTTGTGTATCACCACCCCTGCCAGGACACTGCTCTTGCCCTGCTCCCCATATCTGCTAAAACTGTGACTCCTATTGTTTCTCTTCCCTGTGCAGAGCCCTCCAGGGGGTTCCCATCACAGGCCTGTGAGCCTGAAAAACAGAGGGAGGCTCTCTAAAAGAACATGGTGTTCATTCAGGAATAGGCATTGCCGTGGGAATACATGTGCCATAGTAAACTATGTGCTTATTCAGGGAGGTAAAGGAAGACAAAGGGCTTTAAAGGAAAAATGATGGAGGTTTACATCATTGTTTTTGGGATAATTATCCTTGGCTATAAGGATCCATAATAAGGGTGATGCCAGCTGTGGTGCCAGCTGCTCAAGCCCTGGATAATGCATTTGTTAAAATTCCATTCCTGCTGTCAGTGGCAAGGTTAGCAGTTCCCAGGGACAGGCAGCTGCTGGGTAGATGGCCTCATAGAAGTATTTTTTGTGTAAGGTTGCAATGGCTTCTGTGTAAAGTTGCAGCTTTGCAGAGTCCTTTGTGATAGTTCTTGTTACCAGGTGTACACGCATGAGACATTCCCCGCTGCCCCGCAGTGGCCTTTCCCTGGCTCTATTTGCCAGGGATTTTAATACAAGTGACTCCACTTTAATTCTGAGCCCAAGTGACCGCCCCGCCTCCCATTCTGATCTGTTCACTCTGCTCCAGCCCACTGTCCCTGAGCAATCTCGGTCCCACTTGGGCATCCTGAGCTTATGTTCCTGCCCTGTGAAATGCTCTTGCCCAGGGCATTTGCACAGCTTGTACCCTTAATGTCAAGTGAATTTCGGTTCACATGTCACCTCCTTGGAGAGGCCTTATCATCATTCTATTTAAGACAGAGCCTGTCCCCCAGGGCCCTGTGGCACTCTATCCTATTCCCTCTTAGAGCTTTTCCCTTGGAGCATGGCTACTCCCAGAAATTATATTCTGTGATTGTTCATTTTAAGTGTGTCTCCCCCAGATAGAACGTAAGCTCCATGAGACTGGGAACCTTCATCTCGTCCCCTCCTATATGTCCAACAGCATCTGCAGTGTAGAGCTGATGCTCAACACGTGTATGTAGAGAGAACAATAAATGCTGGTACAGAAACGAGGGGAAAAGTGTTTCAAGGCGAGGGACTAATGAGCTGTGTCAGCATGGCTGAGAGCTGAGTCGGGGGGAACTGGCTTCTTGACAACTGGGTTTGCCATATGGCAGCAGCTGGTACCATTGACGGGTGATGCACGAAAAGGGTGAGGACAGAATCCACAGGGGAGTGGGTCAGAGGGAGGTGAGGAGCAAGCGTGGTGGCTGTAGACCATCCTCTTAGCAGCTTTGCTGGGTGGTGGTAGTTCTGGAAAGAGATGTGGGCTCAAGGGAAAGTTTTACAAACAGAGAGATAACAGCTAATGTAATCATATTCTAATTTGATGAGCTCATTCAAATTCCAATTTGACTAAATATGGAGATATATGCCAATCTAATCGCATTTTGGCACAGCCCGCTGAGCAGGTGGTGCTAGCCCCATTTTACAGATGAGGAAACTAGTAAGAGAGCTCCAGGGTACAGAGTGAGTGCTGGGTAGAGCTGGGCTGGAATACTCCCTCCAGATCTGAGTCTAGCACTCTTTCCTCCAGCTCATCAAATATAAGATATGGACAAATAAACCAGACAATTCATAAAAGAGAAAATAACCATAGGAAACAAATGTTGAAATGTATTCGATCACTCTAGCATCAAAGAGATGTAAATTAACAAATAAAAAAGTGTTTTTGTCAGTTCATAACAACCCAGATGATTGTATCCAGTGGTGCTGAGGGTGCAGTAAAACCAGCATTGTCATACGCCATCAGTGTTGTCGTAACTGATGCACAGGCCCTTTGGAAGCCAGTTGGTGATATGTATTAGTTGGCTCTGTAAACACTTTTGAGAATGTAAGCCAAGGAAGTAACGTTCTGTACATAAAGAGGTGTATTGCAGAAGTTTTTATAAAGGTGAATATTTGGAAGAAATAAGAGAATCCACAGTAGAGACATTGCTAAATAAATGATGGTGCCTTCTTGTGATGAGAGATCATATACTCATATACCCATTTAACCGTGCTATTTATGAGGACTATAAATGGCGTGGAAATGGGGTCATGGGGTAACAGTTAAGGAAAGAAGGCAAGACCCAAAGTTGTGTGCCCACAATCATTACAGCTGCTTATAACTTGTATATGGGGGGAAGAAGGCAGAAATACCCCAAAATAGGTGTGGCTCAGAGGATGGTGAGACTGTGGCTGAATCTAGTCCTCCCCTTGTTCTCCAGCTGCGTGTGATGCTGTTTAACAGTCATAATTCAGATCGTGTTATTTCTAAGTTAGTTTATGCACTTGTCCCCAGAAATGCCTGTAGAATCGTTTGTGTCCAGCCGTGTGCATGGGTGCACGGGGCAGCCCCGAACCTTTCCGCCGCTGTGTTGCAGCGGCTGACCAGGTACCGCTGATGGAGGACCTGGAGCAGATCTTCCTGCGCTCCTGGCGGGAGTCTCACCTGACCGAGATCCGGCAGTACCAGCAGGTGCCACCGCAGCCCTTCCCGCCTGCGCCCAGCACCGTGGTGCCCGTGACCTCGGCACAGCTGCCCTGGCTGGCTGGCCTGGCTGCCAGCTCCTGCAATGACAGCGTGCATGTCATCGAGTGCACCTACTCCCTGGCCGAGGGCCTCTCTGAGATGTTCAGGCTGCTCATTGAGGGCAAGCTCGCCAAGACCAACTACGTGGTCATCATCTGCGCCTGCCGCAATGCTGCCATAGACTCCTGCATCGCTGTCACTGGTAAGTGCGGCGCCTCGTGGCCAGTGGAAAACCAGCTGTGATTTCCCAGGCACTTTCCTTTGTGGTTCCTTCCCTCTGAGCCTTGCGTGGCCCCGGCTTTGCAGTAGCGGGTAGCACCTGTGGTTTGTGCTCAGTAGCCAGCTTCAGAAGGCAGCTGTGGTGCCAGCACCTCAAGCCCTGGATAATGCGTTTAGTTAAAATTTCATTCCTGCTGTCAATGGCAAGGTTAGCAGTTCCCACTTCTTCCAGAGACAGACTGGGGTCAACTTCAGAGTCTGCAAAGATCTGGTTGGAATCCCGGCTCCACCAAGCACCTGGCATTGTGTTGGGTCACTCACACCAGTACGCTGGCCCTGTGTCTTCAATGACCTAATGGAGATAGAAAGCCCTGTGTTGTGTGGGTTAATGAGACAATTTGCTAATTAATCACAAATACACTCATTGGAGTCCTACTCTAAACAAGCGTTGTTCGGGGGCCGGGGATAGGTTCTGGAGTGCACATTCTGGTAGGGAAGGGGGACACCAAACACACACGCTTTTTTGGCCTCTTTGAAAAATGACACCGCAGGTGTTGTGTATTTTCAATGTAAATTTTGTATTTTTTTGCTTAAAAATGCACATCATTACTATGGAGTGTCCCGGTTGCCTTTTGCCATTCTTTGACCCTAAACTTATTCTGTGTGTTTCATAAGTTCTTTAACTGGATTTGAGTTTAAATTCCATAATAAACCCAGAGTCTCTGCTGTATGCCAGGCCCCATTGTCTAGTATCATCTTCCAACAGACCAGTGAGGCAGGTGTTGCTGTTAGTCACGGTTCCAGATGAGGAAAGTGGGCCTGGAAGGGTGAAGTGACTAGGCCAGGGTCACAGTTAGTGGAGGAATAGTCAGGTTCCAAAGCCAGTGCTCTGGGTTTTCTCTAAGTGATCTCAGCCTTTTTAGTCTCTTTTATAATCCTAACTGTTGAGCTGAGACAGGATGGTCAACAGGATTGATTCATTTAACAAATATGAACACCGGCTCTTTGCCAGGCGTGGTGCTGGGCTGCGGGGTAGGTAGAGAGACATAGAGCCTGTCATTGAGGAGCTTGTATGAAAGTTCTAAACAGAGGGGCCCATGAAAGTTGTTTGTTTTCCAGGAAAATACCAAGCCCGGATCCTCTCTGAGAGCCTCCTCACCCCAGCAGAGTACCAGAAAGAAGTCAATTATGAGCTGGTCACAGGGAAAGTGGACTCTTTGGGGGCCTTCTTCAGTTCCCTCTGTCCAGGTAGGCTTGTCATGAGACAGGTGCGTGCATGCATAAACTGATATGACAGAAGTAAGTGCAAAGGGGGAGGTCACCTCTGCCCCCCCCGGCCTGTGACCTGGGGTGGACCCTGCTTTGCAGAGGTTTCTCCATTCTGTGCATTAGCACTGACATGCCTTTCTTTTCTTTTGTGTTGGCTGTGGTTTCTGGCTGGCTGGCTCTTTGCTGTGGCTATAGAGTTCTTCTGGCAGGGGTGCCATGTGGGTCTGTGGTCCTGTTCCTCTCTACCTTCCCAGTCTAGTTGGCCACCATGCCCAGCTCCCCCTCTGAATTGCCTGACACCTCTTGCGGAGGGTTCCTCATCCCCCATGTTCTCTGCTGCAGGTGCCCTGCCCCTTCCTTCCCTGGCTACTCGCCCTGCAAGACTCATCACATGTGCTCCTAGAAAGTGGCTCGGACCCTTGCTTCTCTGGGATGGACTTGGAACCCATCCTCTGTTCTTTAGCATCTCGTTCTCCTCCTGCCCTAGCGCCTACTGTGCTGTGGTGTAACTCACTTTGTTAACTGTCTGCATCCTTGCTAGGTTGCGGGCGCCTTGACAGGATGGGTTACATCGTCTTTATCTCCACTTCCCCAGCTTCAGGATGGGTCCAGACACATAGCAGCTGTCCCATGATGTTTGTGGAATTTCACTAAAGTGGAAAACCCATTTCTGATTATTCTCTCTGTTTTGGGCAGAGGGTGACATTGACATTTTGCTGGACAAATTTCATCAGGAAAATCAAGGTCACATTTCTTCCTCACTTACTGCCTCCTCCGTCACTAAAGGAACGTCAGTGGATGTCAGTGGATCACTGGTGTGCACAAGTAAGCGCTGAGAGGGTGCTAGGTGGGGGCACAGGTGTGCAGAATGAGGTTTGAGAGGGAGGGCGGGGCACAGGTATGCATAGTGAGGGCTGAGAGGGTGGGCAGGAGCACAGGTGTGCACAGTGAGAGCTGAGTGAGGGCAGGGGCACAGGTGTGCACAGTGAGAGCTGAGTGAGGGCAGGGGCACAGGTGTGCACAGTGAGAGCTGAGTGAGGGCAGGGGCACAGGTGTGCATTGTGAGGGCTGAGAGCAGGCAGGTGCTGATTCCAAAGGGTCAGGGAAGCCATGCTAGAGGGACATCTAAAAGACAGGGCATTTTCTCAGTATTTAAATAGTTCTGATATCTGATTTTTAGTGCATTTCTCTATGCTGATTTCCTGCTTATGATGCACTGTTGAAATTTTTATCCACACGAAGTTCCTGAAGAGTTGTGTTAGTTCCTTCCCTTCCGGAGAACTTGCTGCTCTCTTCCCGAGTGCAATCTCAGCATCCCCTTCACTGGGATGCTGTCCTTGTCCCCTCCAGGCAGAACAGGTCACTGTCTCCTCTGTGCTTCCCTAGCACTCACACTTTTATTGCCAAATGAAGAAAGATGCATAAATCCACCCTGCACTTGCGAATCGTGAGTTTGGCCCCTTTCCCTGGTCACCGTGCACATGGGTGGTCTCCACGCTAGACGAGGGCTCACTGCTTTGTTCTCTAGCCAGGACTTGCCATCTGCTCTTGGGCTCACCTGGCATCTGGGCCCTGGTTCCAGGTTACAGTCTGGAGCCACATGGTATCCGGCCCTTCCAGTTGGCAGTGGCACAGAAGCTCCTCTCCCACGTGTGTTCAATTGCGGATTCCAGCACCCAAAACCTGGATTTGGGGTCCTTCGAGAAGGTGGACTTCCTAATTTGCATTCCACCCTCCGAGGTGACCTATCAGCAGACATTGTTCCATGTCTGGCATTCAGGTACGGGGCCTTTGTGGGGGACATGTTGTGAGGCCTGCATGGAGAAGCTTCGATTGGCTAAGTTCATGTTTGGATGTTAATGCCAATCTTTGCTGTGGGGTAGGTAGAGCAGGTGTGTTTTTGCCCCCATTGTGTTGATCGTGAAGCTCACGTTCAGAGACAGTGACTTGCCCAAGACTTTAGAACCTGTTAAAGGTAGAACCAGGGACTTGAACTTTTGCTGTGTCCCACTCAGGCCGACGGCCTATCTGTTGACATCTGGCTTCTCCTTAATGTGTTTTCCCTGTGCTTCTGGCAACTGTGTGATTCAACATGAAAGGTACAGAGAGTCAGTGTCTTAACTCAAAGGACTCACTCCTCAGTGGTGGACCGGAGGGCCCTGTGGCATTCACGCTGAGAGAGGGTTTTGCTGGGTGGTACGACCTTTCCCTTCACTTAAGTCTTATCAAGCCCGGGGTCAGCTGTTCATGAAGCCAATGTTGCCGGTTCCCCCTGGGGGGCTGCCAAGCCCACAGCCAAGCTGTAGGCAGCCTGCCTCTACTGTGCAGAGCAGTTATGTGAGGGTCATCTGTGGAGGAGTCTCCACTCCGCTGGTTCAGCTATGCATCCCTGTAGCCTTGGGCCTAGCTCAGTGCCTGCTGTACAGGTGTCCACTGCTGACGATGTTTGGAGTTATTGATGTGTTTTTACTGTGTTGCAGGGGTTTTACTGGAGCTTGGCCTGGAAAAGGAGCACATGACCAAGCAGAGGGTAGAACAGTATGTTTTGAAGCTAGACGTGGAAGCACAGACAAAATTCAAGGCCTTTCTGCAAAACTCCTTCCAGAATCCACACACGCTCTTTGTCCTAATCCATGACCATGCCCACTGGGATCTTGTGAGGTTAGAGTGACTTGGTATCCGACAGGCTGACACTTTCCTTCTTTGAAATGATGTATATGAAGATGCTTGGGGCTGAAGGTACAAGTCTTGAAAAGATGCGGACTTGGTATTTGTAAGCAGATGGCCTTGGATGTTTTCCAGAAGTTTAAAGCTGGAAGTTATCTTAGGGATCACCTAGTGCAGCCTGTGAAATTTACCACTAAGGGCTGGAGAAGGGAGGCATCTCACTCAGTCACAGGGCTGGGGTGGGATGGGAGGGGGTCAGGGCAGAGCCTGGCCTGAAGCCAAGGCCCCTAATTGTAGACGGATGTGTTTTTTCTGTAGCCCACTTGGCAGCAAGGTGCCTACTGGTGCAGGGCAGGGGGTCCTGACAGCAGGCCCTCAGCCCAGCCCCTCCCTGATGGAGGCCCCCATCATCCCCAGTATCTTGGGTCACCACTAGTTCCTGCCCTTGTAAAATTATAAAATGGTGTTAGTAATGCCGCTTGTCTCTCCTTTTCCTCTTTCAGTAGCGCTGTTCATAACCTCTATTCTCAAAACGACCCGTCTGTGGGACTGGTGGACAGATTGCTCAACTGCAGGGAGGTAAAGGAGGCGCCCAACATCGTGACCCTCCAGGTGACCTCCTTCCCATACGCGCTGCAGACACAGCACACCCTCATTAGTCCCTACAATGAGGTCCACTGGCCCGCCTCCTACAGCAACGTGAGTGCCCTGGGCTGCCGGGCTGGGGTGTAGCCATGAGCTGGAGTTTGGAGAAATTATCTTTGGTCTTGACTAAGCATGGTTGGGGGTCAATGAGTTCCAGCTCCTTGGACCTTTGATTCGACCCAGGGTTAGATTGAAACCTTTTGTGGTCTTTTTGGAAACCTTTCATCAGCTGGCTTCCCCATCTTAGAATGCGACACAGGACAGTCAGTTTGACACTTTCTCCAGTGACTGAAGCTCTCTGAGCAGCATTCTGAGCATTGTTCACAGGGCACTGGGTAAAGCGGTTAAAGATAGAGCCCTTGAGGCCTGTGGAGTTTGGTCTCCATGAGGAGTGACTCTAAGTGAATCTAGAAGCCTTAGAAATGTTGCTGGTTTTCCCATCCCCACATCCTTAAGCAGTGAGGTTCAAAATGTCCTTTCTCACACCAAACACACATTCTCAAAACCTGGTGAGTTTTGTTTTAGTTTATCACCTGCCATTCTCTCATCAAAATAGAGTACCAAATCAGTTCTGGTAATTTGAGGAATCTGTGTGGTTAGATTCTAACTCATTACAGAAGGAATAAGTAAACCTCAAATTCTGGACTTTTTTGGAGTGCCTGACAGTCATCTGAAGAACTTTTCAAAATATGGATGCTTGGCTTCCGTCCTGTAGACTTGGAACCAGTGATGACGTGGCCGGTGTTTGTGTGGCACTTACCATGGCCAGCGGCCTGCTCTAAGTGCTTTATACGGAGGGACTCATGCAGGAGGCAGGTGCTAGGGCCATTTCTGATTTACGGATGGGGAAGATGACACAGAGGGGTTGGGCTGCTGACTCCATGGCCCTGGTTCTCGGCCACTGTGCAATCTGGGGGTAGAGTTTACACCTTTGTATTTTTAAGAACCCGCCCTGACTTTGCTGTCCTCTGAAGTTTGAGAAGCTCTGATGTTCAGTTGGGAGGAATTTTATGTCAATGTGAGTAAAATTGGTTAGATAGATGTGTTTTTATTCTATTGGTTTTAGTGGCAAATGAAAGCAAGATGATTTTCCTTTTCCTGAAACCAGCTTAAAATTGTGGAAAAAAGCAATTTCAACAAAAAGTTGTATGTTAAAAAAAAAAAAGGCTGATTTTCTTCTTGGTGAAGATATTGGGGCTGAATGAATGGAATACTCTTGACTGATGGGGATGTGCTATCCTTAAAGTATGGGATGCTCTTAGCACTGGGTCTGCAGAGAAAGATGCTTGTAAAATGCCATTTAAGGAACTGGGTAGTTAGCACAATTTGGATTGAGATGCCAGTCGAGGTCATCTGCAGGCCCAGCAAGTGAACGTCAGACCATCCCTGCGAATGCAACGTTTGAGTGACTGATGTTCTTCTCTGTTTTAGGGAGTGGACTTATATCATGAAAATAAGAAGTACTTTGGGCTGTCAGAGTTTATTGAATCCACCCTCTCAGGACACAGCCTCCCCTTGCTCAGATATGATAGCTCCTTTGAAGCCATGGTCACAGCATTAGGAAAAAGGTACGTGTCTCTCTTTGAAGTTCCTAGAAGTGCTCTGTGGCTTAAAGTGCAAGTTGAGGTGTGTACCGCCAGCCAGGGAGTTCCAGGAAGGGAGTTCACCTTCCTTCCTGGGTGACTTAGTTCCTTCATTAACAGGATCCTGGTTTATTTCTTCTCCTGTGTTCGCATCACTTTTGGTCAGTGATATCTTTGTCATGATGTTGCTCTGGAAAATTTTAGAGGTGAGAATGGGCAGAAATATGCTGGAATGTGGGATTGTGTGTTTTCAAATCAACGGAGGGCAGGGAAACGGGAGATAAGACATCAAAAGACTTAAGGATACGAGAGTGGTGATCGCGGCTGGCTTTGCTTTTCATTTCCTCTGCCTGTCATCTGTCGAGTGCTTATCTTGTGCCATGCACTGTTCCACGAACCTTACTTTCATTATCATATTTGGTCCTCACCACCTCTCTCAGCCGGTTGCCATTATTATCCCCATTATGCAAATGAAAAAGCCGAGGCTCGAAGAGACCTCGTAACTTTCTCAAGCCACAGGTCCAGCAAGCGACAGAACTGGGGGAGAACCCAGTGCCAGTCTGACTGCACAGCCAGTCCTATTAACCCCGTCACAGCAGACCTCACTTTACAGATGCGGAAACTGAGGCTCAGAAAGGCTGATTGCCAACGTGCACATGGTCTATGTGGGGTAAAGCCAGGCCAAGCTCATAGACTTATTGCAAAACCAGACATGGCCCTGCCACCAACTGTAGCATGTGCTGGTCTCTGCCCCTCCCCATACCTTGTTCTCACCTGCAGACAAAGGGAGTAAACTAGGCATGTGTTTTTCAAGCGGTGTTCCCAGTGCTGCTGCTTTGGCTGGATACTAATAGCTGTTAAACCGTTAGGGGTTCTTTGGTCAAATGTGCTTGAGAAACATCACATTTAACAATGGGATTTCTTTTCTGAGAGTTCTCAGTGCCTTCAGTGTGCCCACGTGTGCTGTAAGTCTCTAGAAGGCTGGAGCTGTCCCAAAATCTCTGGGGATTTGTGTTCCCCAGAGCACGCTTTGAAAAACTAAATCTCTCTGATCCCTTTTAGTTCCGTGATGCTGATAGAGATTAATCAGGCCAGTTCTCTCATGGCTTGGCCGTTGAGCTCTCACGATCGTGCTGAGTGAAGAAGCCCTCCGAGACTTTATGCTGAGGCTACGAGAATTGGCCTCCACACCCCACTTCTCTGCCCGCTCCCCGGCTTCTCCTCATGCAGCGGCCCTATGCTGAGTGCTTCGTGTGTTGTAGACATCAGGCTTAGCACTACATTTATCACTCAGAAACACCCTCACACCAGCACAGTGAGAGAGGAGATACTGTTATCCTCAATTTGCAAAGAAACTGAGACTTAGCGAGGTTAGGTCACCTGCCCAAGGTCACAAGGGGGGTTTATAGTGAAGCTGGACTCAAACCCTGGTCACTTGGCTCCAACACTGCATAATCACTAAGCCGTCCTGACCAAGGCCTCACAGCTAATAAAAGGCCAGGCTCTGACCACTGTTCCCGTACGTCTCGGCTCGACCCTTTATTTATTTTCACCTCAGGCAAGTCGTTTGACTTGTCTAAACTTCTGTACTGTCAACTCTAGAATGCAGCCACTCTCCTAGTGGCTTTCTATGAGAATTTCATGAGATAATATACATTCCCTGCTCAGTAACAGTGGCACACTGAGAGCTCAGCCTCCAGAGTTGTACCTCCTGGGTTCGAGTCCTGAGTCTGCCACTGACCAGCGAAATGTGTGAGACTTTTGGAAAGTTCCTCAGTTCTCTGCGGATAATAATACGTACCTCATAGGGAGGTTATGAGGACTAACCAAGTTAAAAGATGTTAAGCATCAGAAACAGCACTTCACACATGCTGTGTGATCCTGTTAGCCGCTGCCACCATCACCGTCCTCTCTCATCTCTCTCTCCCTCTGCTAAACTAGAAGGGTTGCATCGACATTAAATGTTACATCTCACTGAGAAGAGAATATCAAACCCTGGATGTTGAGGTGTGGGGAACCATAGGAACTCCTAGGAATCATTTCGTCCAGCCACCTCATTTTATAATTTGGGAACTGAAGCCCAGAAAGAGTGAGTGAGTTGTCCAAGGTCACACAGCCTGTTCGTGGCAACCTGGATTACAGCCGGGTTTGATGTTCTTTCCACATACCATGCTGCCTTTCCTGGAAAACTCTTGAATTCAGTAATTTGAACAGAAGGAGATAAAGGTAAGAACACGGAGGTTACTGCCTCTTGCCACCACGTGCATGCCATGCTGCTAGTTTGCCGTGTGTCACAGACAGCAGCATATGGCTGGGAAATCTGCTTGTAGGACTTCAAATCTTACACAAACCTACTGTGACTTAAAGATAAAAACGGGAATTGTTAAATGTCTAAATCTTTTATTTCCACATGTTGTTTATGGAGCTTCCTTCCTTCAGGGGCAGGCACAGTTCTCTGCTGAGCCACAGCCAGGGCACATCTCTATGCCTGACCTGGGGGTGCTATTTGGAGCTGAGCACTGCTTCCTGCCTCCCACGTGCTTGTCTTTGTTTGTTTAATAACACCTTTAATGAGGAATAACCGACATCCAGTAAACTGCACATATGTAAAGTGTTCATTTCGAGTTTGGACATGTGTGTCCACTGGGACAACCTTCACACAAGCAAGATAACAAACAGAAGTTTTCTCCTGTCTCTTTGTAATTCTTCCCTCCTGTCCCTCTCCTACTGTAGATTAGTTTGCATTTTCTAGAGTTTTGTATAAATGGAATTATACAGTATGTACTCTCTTTTTGTCTGGCTTCCTTCAGTCAGCATAATTATATTGAGATTTATCTGTATTGGCTCATGTATCAGTAGTTCATTCCTTTTACTGCTGTGTAATTATTCTAGTATCGAATACTATTGTATGGCCATGCTACTTTATTTTCTGGTTAATGAGCATATAGGCTGTCTTTCAGCTTTGCCTATTATGGGTAAAGCTCCTGTGAACATTAATGCACAAGGCTTTGCGTAGACATATGCTTTCATTCCTCTTGTGTAAACACCTAGTCATGATATGACTGGGTTATGTGGTACGTGTGTGTTTAACTTTTTGACAAACTGCCAAATTGTTTTCCAAAGTAGTTATATCATTTTACATTCTCACCGGCAGCACGTGAGCGTTTCAGTTGTTCCACATGTTTGTGAGCACATGGTATAGTAAGTCTTTTTAATTTAGCCATTCTAATAGGTATGAAGTGGTATCTCATTGTAGTTTCGATTTGCATTTCTCCAGTGACTGATGACGTTGAACATCTTTTCATGTATTTATCTGCCATTTGTATATCATCTTTAGTGAAGTGTCTCTAGATGAATTGGCCTCTTTATCATTATGAAATGACCCAACGAATATTGTTTCCTCTAAAATCTACTTTGATGTTAATATAGCTTCTTCATCTTTCTTTTGATTAGTGTTAACATAGTTTATCATTTTCCATCCTTTTACTTTTTACCTATTAGTGTCTTTGTATTTAAAGTTGATTTCTTGCAGGCAGCTTGTAGTCGGGTCTTGCTTTTTCATATAATCTGACAATCTGTGTTTTCTAATTGAGGTGTGTAGATCATTTACATTTAATATGGTTATTGATATGATTGAGTTTAAATCTACCATCTTGCATTTTGTTTTCTCTTTGTCTGATCTCTTCAGTTACCTTTTTTTCTCCTTTTGGATTAACTGAGTTTTTGTGGATTTTTTGTTTGTTTTTGTTTTTAATTTCTCTGTCTCCTTATTAGCTATAACTCCTTTTGGATTAACTGAGTTTTTGTGGATTTTTTGTTTGTTTTTGTTTTTAATTTCTCTGTCTCCTTATTAGCTATAACTCTCTGTGTTTTTAGCTGTTGCTTTACAGTTTATAGTATATATCTTTAACTTATCATAATCTACTTTCAAGTGATAGTATACCACTTTATGTATAACACAAGATTCTTGCAAGAGTATATTTCCATTTCTCCCTTCCCAGACTTTGTGCTTCTGTTGCCATTCGGTTTACGTATATATATTATAAACTCCACAATAAATTATTTTTTGCTTTAGACAGTCAGTCATCTTTTAAAGAAATAATAAAAAAACCCACCTTTTATATTTACCCATATAGTTACTATTTCCAGTGCTTTTCATTCCTTTGTGTACCAGATTTCCACATGGTATTTTCTTTCTGTCTGAAGGACTTCCTTCAACATTTCTTGTAGGGTGGATCTGTTGGTGATGAATTCATTCAGCTTTTGTGTGTCTGAAAAAGTCTTTATTTTGCCTCATTTTTGAAAGATATTTTCCTTGGGTTTAAATTCTAGGCTGGTTTTTTTTTTCTTTCAGTACATTAAAGGCATTGCTCGAGTGTCTTCTGACTTGCACTGTTTCAAACAAGAAATCTGTCATCCTTACCTTTGTTTCTCTTAGTGTAATGCTCCTCTTTTCTCCCCCCACCCCTTCAGCTGCTTAAAATTTTTAAAACATAATCACTGATTTTGAGCAATGTGATTAAGATATGCCGTGGGTAGTTTCTTTGTGTTTTTCTGTGCTTGAGTTAATTGAGTTTATATCAAGTACGAAAAAATTTTAGCCATTATTTTTCTCAAATATTTTTCTGCTTTTCACCTCCCCCCTTTTAGAGTAATCCAAGTGCACATATATTAGGCTGCCTGGAGTTGTTCCATGGCTCCCTGATGCTCTATTCATTATTCCCCCCCCCACTGTTTTATTTTAATTTCTGTTGCTATTTGTTAATTATTATTATTATTATTTTGCCCCGTGATGGCTAATTTGCTCTCACTCCTATCCAGTTTATTTATTTTTATTTTTAATAAAAGCCAAGTAGTTCTATGACAAGATTCCTAAGAAAGAAAAAGAGACAATTTCAGGTAGCACATGCACGAATATACATACACATTGATGAACTGATGATACATAGTTATCGTATTTATTAATCAGGACTCTTCATTGCAAAGTGATAGAAACCCAACTTGAACTCTCTTAGGGAAAAGAGAGGGATGTATTGACTCATAAAATAAAAGGAAAGGTTGAATAAACAAACACAGAACAGCAGAGATGCAACACAAAAGAAACAGCAACCACAAACCTGTGTTTTCATTTCCCAGTTGGAAGCAACAAGGGAATTTATAATTTGGCTTCTGAGGAAGGCTTCTGTTTCAGTATCCCAACAACCAGCTTCTAAAGGCAACGTACCTTGTTTGTAATTTGGGAGTTGCCTGAGCCAGAAATGATGGATGTCTTGGGTGACCCAGATATCCAAGGCCCGGGTCTTTAGGAGGCCCACCTGGGTCCTGAGATCGGCAGGTGAGTGGGCACGGCCCTGGGTCATGGCGTGGTCTGTTTGTGTCCTTGCAGGTTCCCCCGCCTGCACAGCGCGGTGATCAGGACCTTTGTTCTCGTGCAGCACTACACGGCTGCCATGATGGCTGTGAGCGGCCTCCCGCAGATGAAGAACTACACGTCAGTGGAGACACTGGAGATCACGCAGAACCTCCTCAACTCCCCAAAGCAGTGTCCTTGTGGCCATGGGCTCATGGTCCTGCTGCGGGTGCCTTGCTCCCCGCTGGCAGCCGTGGCTTATGAGCGGCTGGCCCACGTGCGGGCACGGCTGGCCCTGGAGGAGCACTTTGAGATCATCCTGGGCAACCCCGGCTCAGGCATCACCGTGGGGAAGCACTTTGTGAAGCAGCTCAAGGTGGGCCCCTGTGCAGTGGACACCTGGGGGGGCCATGGAGGGGACACTGGAGCTGGGGGGGATTGGTGACAAGCACCTTCAGGTGGCCACTGGGGCCTCTTAAGACCCAGCCACCCCTCCAGCTGCCTCTCTGCTGTTTCCCTCCCTGTGTCTTCAGCCAGTGGTGCCCCCTCACTGCTCCCCCTAACACACCGCCTCTGGCTGTGGCAAGCTTTTCTTTCTTCCTGGGGTGTGTGCCTCCTCCTCTGTTCAGCTGATGCTCATTGCCTGCAGACCTCAGCTCGGTGTCTTTTCCTCTTTCAGGAAGCCACCTTCCCCCACACCTGGGTCAGGTTCCACGTCCCCTGTCACCCTGTCTTCTCCCAGGGGGTGGGGGACAGGGACGACCCCCACAGATCTTGGTCTCCCCAAAGCCTAGTGCAGTGGCTGGTCTGTAGTAGATTCTCACTAAACCCGCAGGTGACAAAATGCGAAAGGGCTAGGAAAAGAATATTGAAAGAATAAATGGGTGGAAAATGTGAATCAAAGGCTCACCACCACCTTGAGAGAACATAATGGAAGACGTTAGGAACAAATGGGGATATACACTTTCTGCCAAAGAATCAGCCAGACAGGTGACAGGTATGTGCTGTAGCAGGTGTTCAAGAACAGAATGCCCACACCTGCACATGTTCTCGGTGGCTGGAAATACAGTGGTGAGGGACAAAGTGCTTATCTGCAGCATAAAGAACTTTCCTTATCATCAGAGGGCACATACTGCGAGAACTTTAAACCCGGGGGAGGACATCAAGGTTCTCCAGAGCTGGGCTGGTTGGGAGGTGAGAGTCTTATGGATTTATTTCTTCTTAACTGTCCGCAGATGTGGCAGAAAATTGAGGATGCAGAGTGGAGACCTCAGACCTACCTGGAGTTGGAGGGTCTGCCCTGCATCCTAATCTTCAGTGGGATGGACCCGCATGGGGAATCCTTGCCGAGGTGAGTGGAGGCGCTTATGCTCTGCGGGGCTTTGAGCAGCCTGACCCTAAGCTGTGTGTGGGTGTGGGGGTGTGGGTGTCTGGGTGTCCACGTGCCAGGCTGGGCTACCAATGCCTGACTCTAGGTGGCGCCATTCACATTCATAGTTGTAGATTTGTGTATTTATTATGACAGTTTTCTGGCAGATGGTAGTAAGATGCATCTGAGGCTTGGGAAGCCATTCCTAATTCTCATGCACCTTTTGATCTTGTGGGGGTGCTGGTGCCGGGCTCCATGGGTAGAGGCCTGGCAGCTGCAGTTACAGTTTAGTGCCTCCCTCAGTTTCTCCCCATGGGGGTCATTGCATGTTAGGGATGGCAGTTCCGTTATGACAGTATTGCATCATCTCCAGGGTTTGGGACTATGGTTCCTGCTGGTGCCTGGGCTGCCTCGATAGCTGGTCCCTCCTGGCTTAGGAGATGTTCTGGGAAGTCCCCAAAGAGTGGACTGTCTCAAAGGCTGCTTTCCTCTGCAGCCATCACAGCCATGCAGATCTCAGCCTCTTGGCCTCTCACTGCACTCGGCCTCTCCTGGGGGCCTCTAGGCTGTCACATGCACAGATGCTCAGAACAGAAGGTCACTGGGCCTCCTGTAAGGTAGTCACTTGGATTGGTGGTGACAGTTTGTCTTTTAAAGACTTAACATCCATGGAGAAGAGCAGGCATCCGTGCTGTGGGGCCTTTGTGTGGCTGCCCTTTTGTGGCAGATAGTAAGAGCTGACATTGCATTCCTGGGGTATGTGCTGGGCACTGCCCTAGATTCTCCCATGTGCTTTATTTCACTGCAGTCTAACCATAACACTGGGGGATGGGTAGTATTTCAGTAGTTCCATCAAATTGATGAAGAAACTGAGGCTTACAGAGATTAAGCCCATATGGCTGACAACAGGCCTGGCTTCTTTCCCTGGGACCATGGCACGCATAAGCAAGGGCGTTGTGTGTGTCATAGGCCAGCTACAGGTGGCTCCAAAATGCTGAACCTGGGCTGTTGCTGTTTCACACGGATTAATTCTTCCATTCCTCAGCTCCTAAGGACATTGTAATTATTCAGTCAACATTTAGCATGTGTCAGGGACTGTGCTAGATGCTAGAGATACGGTGGAAATGAGTCTATCTGTGGGGACAGACACCAGCAAGTCACAAAGCCTGTGTGCAGGAGAAGAAAGGCTGACATGGTGCTTGGGGCATGCAGTAGAAACAGCACAGGGCTTGGAGAGGGGCAGATGCGGCTCCAACCAGGCCCTGAAAATTACTGCTCAGGCAAATGGCCTTTAATTTATTCGACAGTAAAACAGCAGAGTAGTGCTGTTGCCGCAAGAAGTAAATACTATCTATAGTAGAAGTCTAGCATAGTGCCTGGTACAAAGAAGGTACTCAGTAAATGCCTGCTAAAGTCCACTTATGATATTTAATCTGCACAACAATGCACTTAGGTGGTGAGTAATATTCATTCCCATCTTTCAGATGAAAAAATCAGAGCCTCAGAGAAGCCGCACAGCTTGTCAAAGTTTCCGTCGCTAGGAAGTGGCAGAGCTGGGGGCTTCAAGCCCCATTTTTGTCGGACCCAAAAGTCAGTGCTCTTTTGATTACATGGCGCACAGGGCTAAATACGTAGCAAGTGCCCCGAAAGACTTATGTTAAACTGATTGTTGCTGCGAGCTTGCAGTAACGTTGTTGCTTTCCCTTTTGCGTGGTCCTGCAGTCATGAGGAAGGCAGGTGTGGTCCCGATCACCGCTGCCCCTAGCACCAGGAACAGTGCCTCACTTTAGAAGGCACTTGATAAACGCCTTCTCCTGTGTCCTTGTAGGTCTTTGAGGTACTGTGACCTGCGTTTGATAAACTCCTCCTGCTTGGTGAGAACAGCCCTGGAGCAGGAGCTGGGCCTGGCCGCCTACTTTGTGAGCAACGAGGTTCCCCTGGAGAAGGGGGCTAGGAACGAAGGCTTGGAGAGTGACGCAGAGAAGCTGAGCAGCACAGACAACGAGGATGAGGAGCTGGGGACAGAAGGTGAGGGGGTGTGGCCCTGACCCGTGCCGCACATCTTCCTTGGCTTCTGATCTTTGAGGCTACCTGCACTTAGATGGACACTGTCTCCAGCTCCTTGTGGTCCTGGGCCTGTCTGCTGGGTGGCAGCTAGATAAGTCTTTGGTGATGGAAATGTCAAAGCCCTCAGTGAATTCAGATTTTGTGGGTTTTTTCCCCCTTTCTTTTTTGGTGGTATGAGAAAATAGAAATCCCTATAGGTTTTTCCTAACTCTAGAATTCTTAAAGACTAGGAAGAAAAATTGAGATTTCTTAGGGTTCAAGTTCATGCTTTATTCAAATTGTTTATTCAAATCTTATACCTGGTATAAGATTCTTATTTCCTGTATGTGAATCAACTCAACAGTATGCTGTCCATTATTGAGATTTATGAAAACAAAACCTGACGCTATATTTCGGTAGGACACATAAATGAGAGAAGTCAAGACATTTGGCTGTAGGCAGTACTGGGGCAAGAAAAAATAAAAAGCTGGTAATACAAAAACTGCAAAGCACTTTGTGGAGTGTGGAGTGGGAAGAGAGGGGCGTAGAGTCTTGAGCCCGGGACCGCGGTGTTCCTCCTCTGTCTGCTGATCATGACATGGGTCAAGTCCCGGAACTTCTCCCAGCCTCGGATTGCTCATCTGTAAGATGGGCTTCTGAAGACCTGCCTGCCAGACTCCTGGCAGCGGTGTTTCAGAAGCATGATCCTGACCCCGATATATTAAGTGCTTCCATTTCCTGTTGCCCGAGGCGTGACTGCACTCCCTGGTGTCACCCTTTGCTCCTCCCAGCCCTCCTGCCCCAGCTGCTATGTGGAGCTAGGGGCAGCAGCCTGGCTGCACTCTCCCCCCCTCCCCTCTGGGCTGCATGGCTGTGCGTCTGCCACCCGGCATTCCCCTTCTGAGCCTCACCTGGAAACCTCTGCAGCCCCTCAGCACTCGGGGATGATGCCACCTCTTCCAGGAGTTTGCTGCTCCTGCCCTTGGGCTCCTGGGCCCCTCTCTCTGCACTTCCTACGCCGCCCTGGGAGCGCCTCACTGCCCTCTCCGTGCCTTCCTCCTCCTGTGTCCTCGATGGTCGATGGCAGATGAATGGATGAATGTGCACATGTGTGAATGCACTTCATAAACTGTAAAGTGCTGGGTGAATGTGGAGGTGGTGACGACGCATTCTCCATGTGTGTGTTTTGAAACAGGCTCCACCTCGGAGAGGAGAAGTCCTGTGAAAAGGGAGCGATCCTGCTCCCACGACTCAGCGTCCTCGTCCCTGTCCTCCAAAGCGTCCGGTAAGCCTTCCCAAGTGGGAGAGATCAGGCAGTTCACTGTTTTTTGAGATTTCAGGGAGTAAAACATGTATAGGACTATTTGCTGGCCCTTTACTTTCAATCAGAACTGGAATGAGAAGGAAATCTTCCAAGGACTGGACTCTGGAGAGCACATATTTCTGGACTGGGATCTGAGACCTCCTGGGCAGAACTGGGAGGTTCAGCCACCCTGCTCTCAGGAGAGGACTCTGCTCCTCACCGTGGCCTGGGCCCCAGGCGGGGCCCCTTGGCACTCTCCATGCAGCTTTGGGTTTGGGAAGTCACTGTGCCCCTGAGGAGCAACAAGAGTTCATGATCCCTGTACCCAGGACTGGCTTCGGTGGAGAGAGGAGGGAATGTGAATGACACCTCCCACGGTCTCTGCCCGAGGGGCTCCCTTGGTCTCTGAGAGCAGTCAGGACCCATGTGCATGAAACACTGTCACCTGCCTTCCCACCAAGAGTATTTATCAAATCAGGGCATTTGATATAATCTGAATGTTGAAAGATAAATTAGATGAGGACTCTGCCCTGAAGAAGTTCATCATTCCTCATAGAACCATGTTATTGTGTTAGGGGCTGCTTTACTTTTTGTGCGCTGCCCACACCGCCACGCGTGGGAAGTGTTACGTGTAGGAGAAGTAGGTAATTTTGTCTCAGGCAGGAGGCAGATTTAGGGGCAGGGCATGGTCGCCACAGGCTTTAGGGAGCAGCAAACCCTTGCCTGGGCCTTGGAGGAGAAGGTACTCCAGGTGGAGGGAAGTTTACGGGAAAGGGGGTCAAGGGCATGGGGAGTTGTCCAGCAGTCACAGCCCAGGGTGCGGGCGTGTGGCTGGCTGTGGCTGGGGGCAATGAGAGACACTGTCGTGTGGTCTGGGTCGACAAGATTTGGCCTGGGAGCACCTCTGGCTGCCTTTCCGCTGCTGTGCCTTATGTAGCGTTGATGGCATGGAGTGGGGCAGGTGAGGTCTCCCTCCCAGCTGTTCACAGAATGAGGCCTCCTTGGCCTTGGCTGCAGCCCTTGACCGAGGGAAGCTGATTCACAGGCTGGGAGGAGCGGCTGGCAGGTTTTGTGGTGGGTCCTCCCTGGGACGTGACTGATCAGAGTCCTCTCTTCTCAGGTTCAGCGCTCTGTGGGGAGCCCTTGGCTCAGCCCATGGGGTCCTCTCAGGGAGAGCAGGCCCTGTCACCCCCACCCTGTGGCCTGGCAGAGGAGGCCAGGGCCCCGGCCGAGAAGCAGCGACTGCGTGCCACTCAGGGGCCACCCATGGCCCTCAGCAGGCACAGTCCAGGCCCGGCCCCCCCACCCGACTGTGGCCCCAGGAGCAGCCAGAGGAGCACACTGGCTCCTGGCCCCTCGGTGTCCTCCCAGCTGTCCTTCTGTCCGGGCTCGTCTTCCTCGGCCATGGCGCCTGCCACTGGCGCTTTCGTCCTGCAGACCTCCCAGTGCTCCATGGCCAAGGCCTGCCGCCAGCCTCCCGTGGTCTTCCTGCCCAAACTGGTCTACGACATGGTCATGTCCACTGACAGCAGTGGCCTTCCCAAGGCCGCCTCGCTCCTGCCCGCCCACTCGGTCATGTGGGCCAGCTCCTTCCGCCCCCTGCTCAGCAAGACCATGACATCCACGGAGCAGTCGCTCTACTACCGGCAGTGGACGGTGCCCCGGCCCAGCCACGTGGACTATGGCAACCGGGCCGAGGGCCACATGGACAGCTTCCACCCGCGCAGGCTGCTGCTCAGTGGGCCCCCGCAGGTGGGTGCTACGCCCGCTGCCCTGGCACAGCCCCTCCCCGCCCCAGGTGGTCCTTGTGTGCAAGTGCGAGGGCAGGCTCGGGGCCCACAGCACCCACTTATCCACTTTTTGTCATTGCTGTGGTGGAATCTCCTATGGTGGCCTAGGTGGCAGGTGGAGGGGGGTGGGCGGGACTTGGCTGCTGCTCATGGCCGGGTGACTTCTGTTCCTTCTTTGTGTGATGTGGGGGCGGAGGGGAGGCTTCTCTGGGGCCCATCTCCTTCCTTCAGGCTTCGATTCTACGTTCCTGCATCATCTTGTTTGGGCCCTGCACCAGCCGGGGCGGCCTGCGTGCCCTTTAATAATTAGAAACAAAACTCCCCCGTTTTGCACTGGAAGATTTTGGTGGACTGTTAATGAGATCTGTGGGTTCTGTCCCCTCATCTCTCAGCCTTTCCCCACTCATTACGTTTCTCTAACAATGGAAGACCATCTCACCCATCAAAATGGCAGAAACCACCTTGCAATGGCAGGAATGGTGCAGAGGTGAGGAGATGGGCTCCAAGTTGGTTCAAACATCTGCTGATGCCCTGGGCAAGTTCTAACCTCCTGTGTGTCTCAGTGTCCTTATCTGAGAGTGATGAGAATAATAGAACCTACAGAAATGTGCTAGTTAAACAAGAGAATAATTGTAGGGCACCTAGAACATTGCCTGACCAGTAGAAAGCACGCAGTAAATGTTCATAATTGTCGTCAGCAGCAGCAGCACCGTTACTGTGACAGCTGAAGATGTGCCACTCTTCAGCTCAGTGTGTTCATTTCCCAGAATCTATCCCAAGTAACACAAACCCACAAAATTATGTGTAGAATGTTCATCTAGTATTGTTGAGAGTAACGAAAAACAACTGGAAGCAACTTAAATTGGAATGATTAAGGCTTGGTTGAATAAATTTGGGCACAACTCTGTCAGGGAATTTAGCCATAGAAAGTTTGAGATAGAGCTCTGTAAGCTGCCATTGAAAATTTCCTAAGATATTTAAATTTAAAAAATCAAGTTGCAGAATAATATGTATACACACACCTATAGTGCAGTATCAATTAGGAAAAAAAAAATCAGTGCGTGTATGTGTCTGTGCATGTGAAAATGCCAAAAAAAAAATCTCTGACAGGATAGACCCTAAATATGACATGGGGAGGGGAATGAATTTGTAATGTTCAACTTCATTATCTATCTGTATTTCTTGAACTTTTAAAACGAGCATTACTTTTTCTAATTAAAAAAGAAAAGTAAGAAAAAAGAAAATTTTTTATTTTCTTAAAGGAGAGTTTCCATTTGTCCATACCCTCACCTTACTGGATGTTATCCATCTTTAAAATTTTTTGCCTGATAGGTGAAAAATAGCATATCAAGTGTATCATAGTTTTATTAGTAAGATCGAATATTTAAAAAATGTTCTTAGTTATTGGTACTTCTTTTTCAGTTATTTTTTTCCTTTAAGTCATTTGACTTTGTCTTGTTGATTTGTAGGAATGCTTTAGATATTATAGATTTTCATCTGTTGTCTATTATGTGTATTGCAAATATTTTTTCTGAAGTTTCTCCCCTGGTTGTATATTGTATTTTCCTTTTTAAAGTAGTAGTTAACTATTACTACTAGTAACTAGTAGTTATTCCCAGTCATCAGCATTTGCTGAGTTCTTGCTATACCTGGCATTGGGCTCAGTACTTGGAAAGCACATCCTTGGAGTAACTATATTTTGGGGGTGGGGAGCAGGGAGGGTCCTGGGCTAGTCCACGGGTACTAACCAATTGTAACCAAAATGAACTAAGATTAATAGTAAGTACATGAGCCTGGTGCTGCACTGAGAGTGGGCAAGGGACTCTATGGTACAGAAAAAAAGAAGGAAGAAGAGAAAAATCCTTTTTTCTTTTTCCTGGGTTCAGAAGGAGAAACAATGAGATGCCAACATTTTATGTCTTGGGCAATCAATTTTGTTATCTTATTATAGACATATTGATTAAAAAGCAATTTTCAAGACTCTTAAGATACTATGTTTGAAACTGTCAGTTCAGTTTTTTGAAGCAACCTTTATTCAGCTCGTGATAAGGTCCTATTTCTAAAATAAAGATGTGGCTGGTTACAATCTGGAGATGGTTTCCTCATCTAGTGGTTTCAAGATGGCGGTGGCTGCGGCGGCTGGCACGGAGTAGCTGAGGTGGAAAAGGCAGCCACTGGGCCTCAGGCAGCCGGGAAACTTGTGGACCTTCCTCTTGCCATCTCTTAAGGGAGGACCGCTGCTGGTGGCCGGTCGTGGGGGGTGACCGCCACTTTGCCCCCGGCAGGAGAGGCTGCCTCATTTACAAGCAACAGCTTTGAAGTGTGGAGCAGGAAAAGAACTGTTTCTTAGCTGCAAAAGTGAGTCTCGAAACAGGGAACACGGCGCCAGGGCTGCTGTGCATGCAGCCAGGATCCCGGAGGCCGGGGCCGCGCTGAAGGCAGCCAGCTGCCCTATTCAGGATTCGAGGTTTCAGGCCGGCATTAAAGAAGATTCCTGGGAACGCCCGAGCCGCGCCGCGACTGAACAGCCCGAGGCGGCAGTGGCCGAGAACGGGGAAGGTGGCAAACCAGAGGCAGAGAGTGAGCGCCCGACCTGGCACAACCCTGTGAGTGACCCCTGGACCAGCCCTGTTTGGGGGGCCACTCACCGCCCCGGGGCTGCCTCCATTTTCCCAGCTGCTGGCAGCTCCGCCCAGCTCGGCCCTCACTGAGCCTTCCCACTTGCTTGGCCCGGCGCGGGGCTTTCCGGAGCCTGCAGGCCGGCCTCCCCTCCCACTCCCTCCGCGGTTCTCTGGTGGGTTGGTGGCATGGGGCGTCCCCGGCCAGTGTCGGGAGGGCAAGGAAGTACGGGCGGGCCGACTGTCACTCCACCACACCCTGGACTCTGGCCCCCACTAAACTTCCTGTTACTGGGAGGCAGTTACCATCTCTGTGGCCACCAGTTCGGAAAAAAGCCTAACGAATTTCTGGTTGGGAATAGTGTGGTAGGAGAGTTCCCAGGTCCGCTTGAACCTGCCGGAGAGCTGGCTGCAGGCGGGCACTAGACTCGGTTTATACCGGGGGGATACAAAAGTGAACAAGTCCCGAGAAAGATCTACACAGTGCTACAAAGGCACCCAGAGCAACCGGTCATCTGTGCCTAGCAGAAACCTGGTAGACTTCCTGGGCGAGGCGGTGCCGAGCAGGGTCTTGAAGGCCCAGCTGATAGACGAAGGTTGCAGAAGACACACGCCAGCCCAGCACAGTGCGCACAGAGTGGGGAGACGTGCGGCCAGGGAGGCGGAGACTCGACAGAAACCACACAACCGGTGGGGTTGCCACTGCACAATCCAACAGCCTGGGCCAGAGCACACGGAACGGGGAGAAGTCCTGCACAGGAAGTGAAAGCTCAACAGTGATCACACACCCTGTGGTACGTGATCCACCAGCCCAGCAGAGTCCAAGCTGACCAGAAAGGTGGCTCCCCAGAGAAGCCCAAGACCCGAGGCAACCACACACACAAGGCACTAGAGGCCAACTGAGCAGCCACGGAGGTAGCCATAGGAAATTGGCAACCACAGCAACATCCTAGTTAGTCATTAGTCTCAAACCAGTGGACTGTGAAACCCCCTGCCACAATGAATAAACATCAAAAAAAAGATACCAGAAATACAAAAAATCAAGAAAGTACACCACCAAAAGTTAATAAATCTCAAATTCTAGATCCTATAGAACAAGAAGCCCTTGAAATGACTGACAAGGAATTTCGAGTGATAATTCTAAGGAAACTGAATGAGATACAAGAAAACACAGCTAGACATCATGATGAAATGAGGAAAAGTATACAGGATCTGAAAGAGGAAATGTACAAAGAAATCAATGTCCTGAAAAAAAATGTAGCAGAACTTGCTGAACTGAAGAAGTTATTCAGCGAAATAAAAAACACAACGGAGAGTTTAACCAGCAGGCTTGTCAAAGTTGAAGAGAGAACCTCTGAACTTGAAGATGGGCTGTTTGAAATAACACAAGCAGACAAAAAGAAAGAAAAAAGAATCAAAGACATTGAAGAAAATCTAAGAGAGATATCAGACAACCTTAAGCGCTCAAATATCCGAGTCATGGGTATTCCAGAAGGGGAGGAAAATGGAGATTCCATTGAAAACATATTCAACAAAATAGTGGCAGAAAACTTCCCAGGCATAGGAAAAGTCACAGATCTTCAGATCCAGGAAGCTCAACGATCTCCAAATGTATTCAACCCAAAAAGGCCTTCTCCAAGACATGTCATAGTCAAATTGGCAAAACTCAGAGACAAAGAGAGAATCTTAAAAGCTGCAAGAGAGAAGCGTCAAACCACCTATAAGGGAGCCCCAATCAGGCTAACATCAGACTTTTCATCACAAACCCTAAAAGCTAGAAAGGAATGGGATGATATTTTCAAAATACTAAAAGACAAAGATTGCCAGCCAAGAATACTCTACCCTGCAAGGCTATCCTTCTGAAATGAAGGGCAAATAGTATATTTCTCAGACAAACAAAAACTGCGGGAGTTCACTACCACACGACCACCCTTACAAGAAATCCTCAAGGGAGTACTGGGTTTGGTTCCTGAAAAATAACTACCACTGCCATAAAAACCCAAGAAAAATCAATACCCACTAGTATAATAAAAATGGCATTCATGAAGAGAAAACAAGGAAACAAAAACACTATCTACAACCTAAGGAACCAACAAACACAGAAACCAAACAGTAAATCAGAAAGCAAGGAACAAAAGACACCTATGACAACCAAACAACCAATAAAATGCTAGGAATAAATCAACACCTTTCAGTAACAACTCTTAATGTAAAAGGCTTAAATTCGCCAATCAAAAGACACAGACTGGCTGACTGGATCAAAAAGGAGGACCCAACTATATGCTGCCTACAAGAGACCCACCTCACCCATAAAGATTCACACAGACTAAGAGTGAAAGGATGGAAAAAGATTTACCATGCAAACAGAAAAGAAAAATGAGCTGGAGTAGCTATTCTTATATCTGACAAAATAGACTTTAAACTAAAAACCATAAAAAGAGACAATGAGGGACACTACTTAATGATAAAAGGACTGATCCATCAAGAAGACATAACAATCATAAATATGTACGCACCCAATGTTGGAGCAGCCAGATTTATAAAACAAACTCTATTAGACCTAAAGAAGGAAATAGACACTAATACCATAATAGCAGGGGACCTGAACACCCCACTGTCAATATTAGACAGATCATCTAGGCAAAGAATCAGTAGAGAAACACAAGATCTAAACAAGACTCTAGACCAATTGGAATTGGCAGATATCTACAGAACATTCCACCCAACAACCTAAGAATATTCATTCTTCTCAGCAGCACATGGATCATTCTCCAGGATAGATCACATATTAGGTCACAAATCAAGTCTCAATAAATTCAAAAAAATTGGAATTATCCCATGTATCTTCTCAGACCACAATGGATTAAAACTAGAAATTAATAACAAACGAAACTCTGGAAACTATACAAACACATGGAAATTAAACAGCATTCTACTTAATGACATATGGGTCCAAGAAGAAATCAAGCAGGAAATCAAAAAATTTATTGAAACTAATGAAAACAATGATACATCGTACCAAAACCTGTGGGATACTGCAAAAGCAGTATTGAGGGGGAAATTTATTGCATTAAATGCTCACTTCAGAAGAATGGAAAGATGGCAAGTGAACAACCTAACACTTCACCTTAAAGAACTAGAAAAACAAGAACAATCCAAACCTAAAGTTAGCAGACGGAAAGAAATCATTAAGATCAGAGCAGAACTGAATGAAATTGAAAACCAAAAAACAATTCAAAAGATCAACAAATCAAAAAGTTGGTTTTTTGAAAAGATAAATAAAATCGACAAACCATTAGCATGGCTAACAAAAAAAAAAAAGAAGAGAGAAGACTCAAATAACAAAAATTAGAAATGAAAAAGGCGATATTACAACTGATTCATCTGAAATACAAGGAATCATTTGAGACTACTATAAACAACTATACGCCAACAAATTTGAAAATCTGGAGGAAATGGATAAATTTCTGGACACACACAAGCTCCCAAAACTGAACCATGAAGACGTAGAAAATTTGAACAGACCAATAACAATAAAGGAGATTGAAGCTCTTATCAGAAGGCTCCCAACAAAGAAAAGCCCAGGACCAGATGGCTTCACAGCAGAATTTTACCAAACATTCAAAGAGGAATTGACACCGATTCTTTACAAACTATTCCAAAAGATTGAAACGGACGCAAATCTCCCAAACTCATTCTATGAAGCAAACATCATCCTGATACCAAAACCAGGTAAAGATATAACCAAAAAAGAAAACTACAGGCCGATATCCTTGATGAATATAGATGCAAAAATCCTCACTAAAATACTAGCAAACAGAATACAGCAACACATACGAAAAATTATTCATCACGATCAAGTGAGATTCATCCCAGGGATGCAAGGTTGGTTCAACATACGCAAATCAATAAATGTGATACACCATATTAATAAACTCAAACACAAGGACCATATGATCATCTCTATAGATGCTGAAAAAGCATTTGATAAAGTTCAGCACTCATTCATGACAAAGACCCTCTATAAGTTAGGTATAGAGGGAAAGTATCTCAACATAATTAAAGCCATATATGCCAAACCCACTGCCAATATCATCCTGAATGGGGAAAAGCTGAAAGCTTTTCCTTTAAGAACAGGAACTAGGCAAGGATGCCCACTCTCACCACTCCTATTTAACATAGTGTTGGAAGTACTAGCCAGAGTAATCAGAGAAGAGAAGGAAATAAAGGGCATCCAGATTGGAAAAGATGAAGTCAAACTGTCCCTGTTTGCAGATGACATGATCCTATATATCGAACAGCCTAAAACCTCTACAAAAAAACTGCTGGAATTGATAAATGATTTCAGCAAAGTAGCAGGATACAAAATCAACACACAAAAATCAGTAGCATTTCTTTTCTCCAATAGTGAACATGCAGAACGAGAAATCAAGAAAGCCTGCCCATTTACAATAGCCACCAAAAAAATAAAATACTTAGGAATTGAGTTAACCAAGGAGGTGAAAAATCTCTATAATGAGAACTTCAAACCACTGCTGAGAGAAATTAGAGAGGATACAAGAAGATGGAAAGATATCCCATGCTCTTGGATTGGAAGAATCAACATAGTGAAAATGTCCATACTACCCAAAGTGATATACAAATTCAATGCAATCCCCATCAAAATTCCAAAGACATTTTTCTCAGAAATGGAAAAAACTATCCAGTCATTTATATGGAACAATAAAAGACCATGCATAGCCAAAGCAATGCTGAGAAAAAAAAAAAAAGCTGGAGGCATAACACTACCTGACTTTAAGCTATACTACAAAGCTATAATAACCAAAACAGTATGGTACTGGCATAAAAACAGACACACTGACCAATGGAACAGAATAGAGAATCCAGAAATCAACCCACACACTTACTTCCATCTGATCTTTGACAAAGGCACCAAGCCTATTCACTGGGGAAGGGACTGCCTCTTCAGCAAATGGTGCTGGGATAACTGGATATCCATATGCAGGCGAATGAAACTAGATCCATACCTCTCACCATATACTAAAATCAACTCAAAATGGATTAAGGATTTAAATATACACCCTGAAACAATAAAACTTCTTAAAGAAAACATAGGAGAAACACTTCAGGAAATAGGACTGGGCACAGACTTCATGAATACGACCCCAAAAGCACGGGCAACCAAAGGAAAAATAAACAAATGGGATTATATCAAACTAAAAAGCTTCTGCACAGCAAAAGAAACAATTAGAAGAGTTAAAAGACAACCAACAGAATGGGAGAAAATATTTGCAAAATATACATCTGACAAAGGATTAATATCCAGATTATATAAGGAACTCAAACAACTTTACAAGAAGAAAACAAGCAACCCAATTAAAAAATGGGCAAAAGAGCTAAGTAGGCATTTCTCTAAGGAAGATATACAAATGGCCAACAGACATATGAAAAAATGCTCAACATCACTCAGCATCCGGGAAATGCAAATCAAAACCACACTGAGATACCATCTAACCCCAGTTAGGATGGCTAAAATCCAAAAGACTCTGAATGATAAATGCTGGCGAGGTTGCGGAGAAAAAGGAACTCTCATACATTGTTGGTGGGACTGCAAAATGGTGCAGCCTCTATGGAAAATGGTATGGAGGTTCCTCAAACAATTGCAGATAGATCTACCACACGACCCAGCTATCCCACTGCTGGGAATATACCCAGAGGAATGGAAATCATCAAGTCGAAGGTATACCTGTTCCCCAATGTTCATCGCAGCACTCTTTACAATAGCCAAGAGTTGGAACCAGCCCAAATGTCCATCATCAGATGAGTGGATACGGAAAATGTGGTACATCTACACAATGGAATACTACTCAGCTATAAAAACGAATGAAATACTGCCATTTGCAACAACATGGATGGACCTCGAGAGAATTATATTAAGTGAAACAAGTCAGGCACAGAAAAAAAAATACCACATGTTCTCACTTATTGGTGGGAGCTAAAAATTAATATATAAATTCACACACACACACACACACACACACACACACAAAACTGGGGGGGTGAAGAAGATATAACAACCACAATTACTTGAAGTTGATATGACAAGCAAACAGAAAGGACATTGTTGGGGGGAGGGGGGAGGGAGAAGGGAGGGAGGTTTTGGTGATGGGGAGCAATAATCAGCCACAATGTATATCGACAAAATAAAATTAAAAAAAAAAAATTAAAAAAAAAAAATCTGGAGATGCATTTGTGATGATTTATAACCAGGCAGGCCTCCTGCTCCTGGAGTTCATCTGCCCTCCTGCAATGCTTCTTCAGGCTGTATTTCCCTTCAAATGCCTTTACATCCATGAAACTCTTATGTAAATGCCCCGATCTTTGCAAGAAATAGATGGCAGGAGGCATGCTGGGTGTTCCAGCCGGTGCCTGGCACGGGGACAGGGCTTCCTAACTGTGGGCTCTGATTTCAATGTCTTCACAGATCGGGAAGACAGGTGCCTACCTGCAGTTCCTCAGTATCCTGTCCAGAATGCTTATTCGGCTGACAGAAGTGGATGTTTATGATGAAGAAGAGATCAATACCAGTGAGTTATCTTTTTGGCGGCACTTAGGCTCAGAGTCACCATAATCAAATGACTTTAATTGCGCAGCTTTCACTTTCTAGACAAAATTCTCAGACTCACGATCAGACTCAACTCTAGGGCCTTGTAGGGGTGCTTTTTATTTTTTCCTTGTAGTCATTTTTCTCAATATCAGAATAGTTCCTCAGAGGCCTTTGTAGAGATATAACTACTAATATAGGTTTCCTGAGAACCTTCCTTGTGTCAATCACTGTGCTAGATACTTTACATAAATTGGCACATTTAATTTTCTATATGACATTGTGTTATTCCATTTTCCTGATAAGTGACTTGTTTAGGAGCTTAGCTGTATGGTGACAGAGCTGGAATTGAACTAGATATGACTGTTGCTTCTAGAAAGCGGAATTAGCCATCAGTGGAGGTTTCCCACACAGGCAACTGAGCACCTGGGTCAGTATCTCAGGGCAAAACAGAAATATATGAAATGTAGGAAAAATCCTGTTCTTGTTTATACAACAGAATTTACCCTGATTAAGGTAAGACTTTCTTTGAACAGCCCTTTTGTGCTAATTGTAAAAATCCTCCACTTCCTCTTTATCTGCTCCTAGTGGCACATACACTTGGTCTGGTAAATGAATCTGCTGCTTTGGGAGTGAAAGCTTGTGTGAGGGGTCTGCGTTGTAGAGAGTGACCTCCAGTTGGCCGCTCTGGCATCTCAAGAGCACATTGTGAGATGCTCTCGACTGTGCTTAGGTTTTGATTTGTAGAAAATCTGGAACCGAGGAAGGCCATCCAGCCCTTGGTTTTCCCTTGCAGGAAAGGGGAGGCTCTTCAGCCAAGCTCTGAGCTTTCTCTGGTTTCCCCACACATCAGAACTGTGTTTCAGAGGAAACTCTGTTGAGTTTCCGTTTCCTCATTTTCTTGGATATGGCAGTGATAAAGACAGGATTTGAACCCACTCTGTTAAACGTCAAAGCTCATTCTCTTAAAGATGTGTTGTCTCAGTTTTCTCTTTTGCAGAATAGGGACAATTCCTGTTTTACAGGGTGTTATGAAGATTAAATGACGTTACACACATGAAGCACCAAATATCTCTTAAATATGCAACAACATTCCTCTGCTTCCTTCTTATGGACGTGCACTCTGCCCACATATAAGATATAGTAGGATATAGTCGGATATATATTTAATCGATAGGTTGCATAACTTGAGTTGGACCAAGTAGGTTTTTTTTAACCTTTTAGCCAAACTTTAGTGAGCATCATGGGCTGTATCAGTCATAATGTAGGATGATGTGTGTGGCAGACGTAAAAGTACGGTGTGGGCCACCAGAGATGCTTTCTAGAGGTGGGGTGATGGGCGCTGAGCCATGCTGGCTGGGGAGCATTTGGACGGTTAGAGGTAAGACAGGGAATGATGCCTGTTCCACGAGTGCTGGGAACCAGTGTACTTGGGAGATGGTGCTGCAGAGAAGCACAGAGCACAGGCTTGGGTTGTTGGGTCAGGACTTGGGGAGGAGTTGAAGTCAGTGTGAGCAAATCCATTCTCTCAGGAAGCAGAAGACAAGGTTGTTTCTCTGGACAGAAATGATCTAAATGTGTTTTCATGCCTCATTAGAACAATCCTGAATATAGGATATGGGTCAGGAACTTTTGAGGTGCAGTGGGGTTCCCCAGTAACCTGTAGACTTAGTAATAATTCTGCTCCAAGCATCATGCTGTGTACATTTAAAATAGATCATTCTCACTTGCTGTGTTGTCCCACATCTCTCTTTCTACCACCTTGCAGACCTCAGAGAAGAATTGGATTGGCATTATGTCCAGCTCAGCGACCCCTGGCCAGACCTTGAGCTGTTCCAGAAGATGCCTTTTGACTACATCATTCACGACCCGAAGTACGAAGGCGCCAGCCTGATTTGTTCCCACCATCAGAGTGCGAGGAGCGAAGGTCAGCCTCTGGCTCTCTTGCTTTACCCTCTTCTGAGGCACACAGGCCTAGCCTCTGAGGGGTGAGCTCTGTGAGTGATGACGTCTGCTGGTGGGAATGAACTAGCAACGCCTGGCACAGAACCGAGATTGCCACCTCCCAGTACAAGGAAGGGACCATCACAGAACCCGTGGAAAGGAGCACCGAGTGATGATGACGACCCATGTGGTGATTTGTCATGGTTACAATGTGCTGCAGGCTTGGGTTGATAGAGGACAAAAGATGTGTATGTTTACCTGTGAATTGGGAGTTGTCACAACAAAACGAGGCACAGGTCCCCCTCCCGCCTCCGTCTCTCGCTTTCTCCTTCCTTCCTCGGGGCACCAGCTCCCACAGGATTGAAACCCTGCAGTGCGTCAGGGGCACATCAGCAAACACTGGTTGTCAGTGGCCAGTGTGATCACAAACAGACTGGGAAAGCCTAGTAAATGTGGTGGGAGGGGACACTGCTCACCGTCTCCATTTCACACCAACAGGTGCATCTCCGTTTCTCTCAGGATAGATCATTGAGAGGCCTTCCCAAACGTCAGTCTCTAATGAAAGTCTAGTGTTAAAGTCTTAATCCTGCCACGTCATTTGAAAACACTGGGGGCAGTTCATCTGCATTACAGCATTTGCATAATAATTGGCAGTCAATTTAAATTGTCATGTAGTGGATCCTTAAATGTGTGTTTATAAAACGTTTTTAGGTCCACAGTAAGGCACTGTATGAACATGATTTCTTTATTTATCCCATTGAGACTTTGGCCTCTCCTTTGACCAGCCAAGTCACCTAAGGGCCCAGACAGGTGGGAGGCAATCCTCACCAACCACGCAACACTGGCTGCTTATTCTGGAGCATTTCAGTCGGTGTCAGTTTGAGTAGGCAGGGGAAGCACGTGCTTTGCTTCCTGCTGCTCTTTAACACTGGGGAGTTTTGTGCAGACAGAGGGATGTCCCGGAAGCCTGAGGACCTCTTCATGCGGCGTCAGACAGCGCGGATGAGACTGTCCAAGTATGCGGCGTATAACACGTACCACCACTGTGAGCAGTGCCACCAGTACATGGGCTTCCACCCCCGCTACCAGGTAGGCCACCGGCGCCGCAGCCCATCTCAGGTCACGCTTCCAGCAGCTTCTGCCTGGTGCTCCACCTCCGCCACATTGTCTGTTTCCCTGTTCTCTCCTGTTTCCATTCCAGAGTGGGAGATAGGGAGTTCTGGAAGCCCTTGCTTCCCAGTCTGCTTGTATTCTGGGTTCCCTTCAATAGTCTAATTATTGCCAACGCTACAGAACAGAGATTCTCCTGGGGCTGCACATTTATCCGTGGCTAAGTTAACTGACCTAGGTCCTAGCAGTCTCAGAAGTTCATTCAGTGCAGCGGCCACTCCCTGCTGCTTATTATGTGCCAGGCACTGGGGACAGGAATAAACTTTGTCCACATCCTAAGGTCTCACAGTGTAGGAGGGAGATGTGCATGTAAGCACAATGTCAGAACAATGTGAAGGAGGCAAGAAGAGCAATGTGGTTGAGGCACAGAAATTATATGGATAAGGAGAGAAAATTGCATTTTCTGAGCACCTGCCACATGGCAGGCACCATGCTAGGCACTGTTTATGCATCAACCTTTTTACATCATAGAAATTATTAGCCATGGATACAGATAAATGGAAAAGGCTTCTGACTGGAGCTCTGGCCGTCTTGGGCCCTGGCTGGACACCTGAAGGGGTTGTGTTCCAGCCACAGCTGTAATCCATTCAGGGTACATGGGTTAGGAAACGGTGCTGTCTAGTTTCTCATTTAGTTCTTACTAAAACCCCATTATCCCCATTTTATAAATGATGATACTATTTTGGGTAGGGAGCAGAGGAGAGGATTTTGAAGAATCAGTAAGAATTTGCTGAGGGGCTGAGGCAGATGCAAGGGGAGGGAACAGCGTGTGCAAAGACGGGAGCCCTGGGGTCTCTGGGGCTGAGGAGTGGTCTTAGCTGGGTATTGCTGGAGCACAGAGTGCATGGGGTGAGCAGGCTCAGGAGAGGATGCTGGGGGCAGGGATGGGGGGACAGAGACCAGAGCACAAGTCTTGGGCACTGTGCGGGGAATGTGGACGTGTCAGTGAGAACTCTAAGTAGGGCCCACATAGGCAAAGCTGCACTTTTGACTTGAATCTTTTTTTTTTTTTTAATGTCAATATACAATGTGGTTGATTTTTGCGGCCAGTTACCGAAACCTCTCTCCCTCCTCTTGACTTGAATCTTAATAGCCATATGGAGCTTTACGGAGGGCCTGTAAGGCTGATTATTTATAAACAGATGAGAGTATTTTACCTGTAGCACTTCTTTTCCTACCAGACCCAAGCAAGGGAAGCAGGGGAGGAAGGAAAGAGCTGGAGCTGGTGGGGGTCAGTCAGACACCTGGCCCAGCAGCAGAGGCGGCAGGATGGCAGGTGTCCTTGGCTGCCTCTAGAAAGGCCAGGGGCAGGGGCTGGCCTGCTTTCGCCATCCCTTTGCTAGTGGGAAGCAGCAGCCAGCAGCGTTCATCCTCCTAGGTGTCCTACCTGGAGCTTAGCTGCCAGTGAACCAGCATCTGTCTTCCTTTAGCACCAGTTTCTTTACGCAATGTTATTGTAGATGAAATTAGAAAATACATACGATCAACTTTTTAAAGGATCAAAATAATCAGTAATCGCATTTGCTCTAAATAAGCTCTCCTGACAATTTTTTTCTAGGGGATGTTTTTCTTTCAAGGCAGAAAAAGATATATGAAAAATGTTTTTTTGATTTTGAAATTTGAAGAACTGAAAAAGACTTGAGGGTTTTAGTCACTAGTCATTTCAGCGTCAGCAGTGAATTGCTGCTTAAGATAAAAAATCTGTCCTGCCCTCAGGCCACATTAAGGGGTAGGGGGAGCGGTCCTGTGCTGTGCTGGCTGGACCCCGCTGGCCTGTGTGCAGAGGGCGCTCAGATCTGGGGCCGCAGTTGGAGAGGAGCGTGCCTGGGATGGTGAGGGCACCTGGGAGCAGCCAGCGAGAAATGCCGAGGGCAGACGTCCCCAGGCCTCAGCGCCTCTGCACATTCTGTCCTCTCTCCTCCACCTCCCAAGGCCCCTCTGGCCTTTCTAAGAAATTTCCTCAATTGCGTCCTCTTCTCTTCCCCCTTAGTCAGAATCACTTTCTCCCTCATTTCTGCTCCCAAAGGGCTTTGTGGCTGTTAGAGCCATGGCAGGAGGTTAAGCCTGTGTGTGCTGGTCGGCCTGCTGCCCAACCCCACTAGCACACACTAGGGGGGGCCGTCAGAGAGGGCTGAGGGTCACGGAGAGCCCCTGAGAGAGTGCCCGAGCCGAGGGAAAAGCCCGGCAGGGGGTCATACCAGAGACAGGGACAGATAAGGGGGTGTGGAGTGTCTGGAGATGACTAAGGGGGAGGCTAGACTTGGGAACAGGTGTGGGCCCCAGGCCTCTGAATGTCAGTTTCCACATCTGTAAAATGGGGATGGTGACAGTACCCGCTTCCTAGGATTGTTGATCACGGTGCAAAGGGGACAGAACGGTGCATGGCACATAGCATTACAGACGTGTACGAGCACATCAGTTAGATTAGTATGCTAGTACACATAGTACCTCTGATGGAAACATATGTTTATTAGAATTAAATATGAGCTCTAGAGCATGAATGCTTCAGTTAGTAACCCAGAGCAGCTCTGGGTCAGATCGGAGTCTGGAAGGGTCTGGGGCCCGAGGTGGCATGGCTGGGGAGGTGTCTAACATGGAGGACGGGCAGGCTCCAGCCATGGATGGATGCCTCTGCATGCTCACCCATAGCGAGGCCTGGGTGTTGTCACCTTGTACCAGTGTCACCTGGGGCTTCTCGTGCTGTGGGCAGAGGCGGCTGTGACCTGTGTTTCGTCGTGGCCAGGACGGGCCTGTGTTCTTCTGGGAAGTAAGCCCACCTCTGATGACGAGCTCTGTCCTTTCCCTCACACCCCAGCTCTATGAGTCCACCCTGCACGCCTTTGCCTTCTCTTACTCCATGCTAGGAGAGGAGGTCCAGCTCCACTTCATCATCCCCAAGTCCAAGGAGCACCACTTTGTCTTCAGCCAACCCGGAGGCCAGCTGGAGAGCATGCGGCTGCCCCTCGTCACAGACAAGGTACTGGCTCAAGTCCTAGCAGGGCAAACCAAAGTGACTTCGAGCCACTACTGAGCTGGGGCTTAGGGACAGGAGCTGCTGGGTGAGTTGAGAGCATGTGGAGCAGAGAGGGGCCGATCTGGTGGCTGAACTTGGAGGAGGCTGGGCTAGCATGTGGGCTTTGGAGTCACTCAGCTTCAAGTCTGGGCCTGGCTCTACCAATTATCAAGCATATTATCTGTCGCTTAATATCTCTGAGCCTCAGTTTCCTCAATAGTAGAGTTGGGCAATAATAACTCTCGCAAGAGCTTGTTGTGAGACTTATTTGGAATCACCAACATAAGGCCCCAGCACAGTGCCTGGTAGATAACAGGTGCTGAATAGGTGTTCATTCCCTTCCCTGTCTTTTCTTTAATGCTCCTTCTTATGGGACGTTTCAAATAGTCTGAGGCAGATAGGATAGTACAAGGAATCCCTTAGGGCCCATTACCCGCCTTCTATGATTATCAACTCACGGCCAGCCTTGTTTCGTCTGTCCTCTTCTCTTCTCCCTTCCTGTGTCGTTTGGAAGGAAACCCTAGACATCGTCTCATTTCATCTGCAAATATTTTACTCCATGCTAGGAGAGGAAATCCAGCTCCATTTCATCATCCTCAAGTCTAAGGGGCACCTTAAGTATTTCATCCATAAGATAAATGTCCTTTATATTTTAAAGAGATTGTTCTTAAAAGAGGTGCTCCTTGGAGGGCCCTTGGCTTGACAGTTCCAGCCTGACAATCCTACAGTCAACTGGCTGCTCTTCACCAGCCTGGGTCAACACAAACTGTGTGTAGATGCTGTTTCTCCTTCTCCAGAGTGCCAGATATCTGTAGGGCCAAACCTGGCCTTTCAGACCCAGCAGTTATTAAGCAATGACAGCATTTGTGAAGTATTTGTGAGGCCTTCGTTATAAGGTGTCTCATGCTCTGGGGGCTGTTGCAGTGAAACCGTCAGGATGTAACATAAGAGCGAGGATTTGCCTGTTACTCCACCCACTTTTCCAGCCTTCCCATGAGAGCTGGCCATGAGCAGCAGCTGCATGCACAGCTTTGAGCAGGTCCTTTGAGGAACTCAGAAAGAGCAGAAGCTTTAGCTTGGCCAGGTGCACTTATTGTTGAGGAAGGAGTCGAAGAAAACATAGATACATAAAAGATATCAGAACCTGAGTATATAAATAGCTGGACTGTGTGATTGGGGCATGTCAAACGTTCACAGTGTATGGAGGATTTCAGACATACAGGAATGATGTATACTCTGAGCACAATATTAGATTCTAATATGAGAGGATAATAATTTGGTTGATTGATATATGCCAATCAGTTTCTGTTGCATAACAAGCCAATCCCAAACAAGCTTTTATTTAGCTTCTGATTCTGTGGGCTATGATTTGAGCTGGGTTCAGCTGGTTAGTTGTTCTGGGCTCTGCTGTGTTCACTCGTGTGTCTGCAGTTAGCTGTCACAGTGGCTGGCCTAGAGTGGCCTCAGCTGTGATGCTCGCCTCTGCTCCATGTGGTCTCTCAGCCTCCAGCAGGCTAGCCCAGGCTGGCTCGTGTGAGTGTGCCGAGAGAGTAGAACGTGTGGGTCTCTTGAGGCGAGGCTCAGAGCTGACACAGCATCATTGTTCCTGCATTTTATTGGTAAAAGCAAGTCACAGGCTGCTTCAGATTCAAGGAGTGTGGAAATAGACTCTACCTTTTGACAGAAGATGCTGCCAAGTCACGTTTCAAGGGAGGAGTAAATTACAGCCATGTTTATGAACACTTACCTCATTATACCTACACTTTGCAGAGCCATGAATATATAAAGAGTCCGACATTCACACCAACAACTGGCCGTCACGAGCACGGACTCTTTAATCTGTACCATGCAATGGACGGTGCCAGCCACCTGCACGTGCTGGTCGTCAAGGAGTATGAAATGGCTATTTATAAGAAATACTGGCCCAACCACATCATGCTGGTGCTTCCGAGTATCTTCAACAGTGCTGGAGTTGGTAGGTGTTTTTGAACATGCTCTACTCACTAAAGTTTCAGTGAATGAAGACTTGAGATTATATTCTAGAGATGAAAGAGTTTAGTGTTTTACACGAGGCTTTTTGCTTTTGGACTTTTAAAGCTATTTGAATTTTTTTATGAAAATTTTTTTTTGGCATGTTTGGTTATTTAATTCATGTTCTCAATTGTTAGAAAAGAAAGGATAAGAAAGACAAACGGGGGTAAAATTGGAGAGGAGTTTTTTCCTCCCTGTAATTTTCCCTCCCCCAAGTTGGGAGTGGTCAGCGGAGGGAGGTGCGTACTGGGACAGTCAGGCTGGCCTGTCTGGGGTGGGGCCTTGGCAAGCAGGTCTAACTGAGGGTTCTGTCCTATGAATGGGGGTGCAGGACATGCCTGAGTCGGGTCATTTTGCACATTTTAGGCGCTGCCCACTTCCTCATCAAGGAGCTGTCCTATCATAACCTGGAGCTGGAGCGGAACCGGCAGGAGGAGCTTGGGATCAAGCCACAGGACATCTGGCCCTTCATCGTGATCTCTGATGACTCCTGTGTGATGTGGAACGTGGTGGATGTCGACTGTGGTGGGGAGAGGAGCAGGTAAGACGGCCTGTGAGTGCTGCCTCCTCCACCCTACGGCACCTGACAAACAAGCCTGCTCTCTTTTTCATGGGGGGGGGTTCTCTTTCCCTTTGAGGACCACAGAGGGCCCCTCGTGTTAGAAGGTATGGTGTGTGGCATGGTGGCCAGATCCCTGGATGTGGTGGAAGTAGATTTACATTCCAAGCTTTCTTTTCATTTTAAAAAATTGTTATTAAAGTATAATACGTACAGAAAATCAAACACTATTTAGTATTCTCTCTATATACGTATGTATATACAAAAAAAGCAAAGTGTGAGGGCGTTTCAGAAAGTTCATGGATAAATGGAATTAAAAGACAGTAGGAACCTTTGCATGACCTTTTTGAAGACACCTTGTATAGCACAGATACAGAACTTTTCACAAGCTGAGCACACCCGTCCAGCCAACTTCCACATCAAGAAATGGATGTTTCTAGCACCTCCAGAGCCTGCCCCTCCCCACAAGCCTGACTTGTGACTCCTAGCTTTATTTTTATTTGCTGGCTGTCTTTAGGCAAATGACTAAGTCTTTTTGGGTTCTAGTTTCCTCGTCTTTGAAAAGGGTGTTAATACTCATGCTAGAGGTTTGTGGTAAGAATTAACTAAAGATGGTCTGTAAATGTGTTCAGCACATAAAACGCATTTTGCACAAAGAAATGATAGTAAATGGAGGTGTTTGGCACCTGTTGGGGTCTGTGCTTGCCTCTGCCCAGCACAGATGGGTCAGCTGGAAAACTAGTGCCCTGGCTGGCCGGGACGGGGGCCTTGCTGCTGCTCACCCATCCACCCGGGGACATCTGCCTCTCTCCTTTGGGCAGGGAGTTCTCCTGGGCGGAAAGGAACGTGTCTCTGAAGTACATCATGCAGCACATCGAGGCGGCCCCCAACATCACCCACTACGCCCTGATCGGCATGCGGAAGTGGTCCAGCAAGACCCGGGCGGGCGCGGTGCGCGAGCCTTTCTCTCGCTGCCACGTGCACGACTTCATCATCCTGAACGTGGACCTGACCCAGAATGTGCAGTACAACCAGAACCGGTGAGCTCCTGCCCCCAGGGAGGGCGGGAGGGGGCACAGTGGCCGTCAGTGCAGCTCCCGGTGCCAGAGCCTGAGTGAGGGGCAGACCCGCAGCCTGGTAACGGCTCCTTCACCTTCGCCTGCAGGGGCCACTTATGCCAGAGGATGACTGCCCTGAAGCATGGGCCTGGCCCCATTTTGGTCCTCAAGTTTTTTTAGTGCTGTGTAATTCTGTGTATTTACATAAGTCATTCAGCATGACTCATCAATGCACATGGTACTTTATTTAGTGAGTTACATCACACTGTGTTTCTCTAGCCCTTTTGTCTCCCTCTCTGAATATATTGCTTTTTAGGAGCTTTAGCACTGAAGAAAATGAGAAAGTAATTTTCATAGGTTGCTGTCCAAGGATCTAGCCACAGAAGTGCTCACGTCTCAGGAATACCTCTTCACCAGATGTCTGCTGAGCATCTCTATGCGCCAGGCCCTGGACACGAAGCCCACGATACCCATGTAGGAGTGTCAGTTTCGGAGCCAGACCGAGCTGCTGGGCATATGGGTTCTGCCACTTGTCAGCTTTGTGGTTTAGGCACTGACTCTCTGAGACTTGTGTTCCCCGGCTATAAAAGGGGGCTAATAATTTTGCCCAGGGAGGCTGGTGGCTGGTGCTTTATAAGTCTCTCACGTAGTACCTGGCACATAGCACACGGTCATCCAGTGGTGGTCCTAATGCGGTTTAACCTCGGGTCCACCCTGCCTTCCCTGTAGAGATGTCGCTGTCTGTCCCGTTTGTTGCCTGGTCTGTTTTGCCTGATATCCTCCCACTCCCTCTTCCAGAGTAAGGTCTCGAGGCAGGACTGAGGTGCTGGTGGGGAGCTGGGGGCGTGAGCTGCGTCCTGTCAGCTCTGCACCTCCTCTGGTTGAGCAGGTTCACGTGTGACGATGTGGACTTCAACTTGCGGGTGCACAGCGCCGGCCTCCTGCTCTGCCGCTTCAACCGCTTCAGCGTCATGAAGAAGCAGATCGCGGTGGGTGGGCACAGGGCCTTCCACATCACGTCCAAGGTGAGGCCGCCTCGCTGCCTGGTGCGCTGTCTGGGTCCTCTGCCTGGGCTGCTGTGGTGTGAACACTGAGGGTGGGAGCCCTCGGGGAGACCACGTTATCTCTTTCAAGGGAGTGGGGTGGGGCTTGACCACCAGGTAGAATTAGTGACCACTTTTGATTGGCACCGAGCGCTGGGAGGTGAAAGACTCCATCGGGTGCCTGGGGAATTTAAGATGTAAAATCACAGCAAGTCCTGAGGTTCTGTGTCTTCCAGGAAGCCACACAGGCTGGCATGTCTCTGCCTGACCCTTTCTCTGTCTGTCACCTTCTGTCTTGAATCCTGCCCTGATGACATCAGCCAGCTCTGATCCCAGATGCCTTTCCCAGCCTCTGTCCCTCCTGGTCTCCACTAACTCCTTCTTATTACCTGCCCTGAGCTGGGCCAGGTGTGAATTCAGACACCAGTTCCACCCTGCCACCTGCCCCCACAGTCAGCTAGTGAGAGCCCATCCTCATGCCTCTTGCAAAGTAGCAAGACCTTTAAATAAAAGGCCTGTACTTCCAGAAGAACTTCGGAATCATTTTGCTAAGCCTTCCCACCCCCCACCATTGCTGAGATTGTTTAAATTGGAATTGTGTTAGATTGGTAGTTTAATCTGTGGAGAATTGAGATCTTTACTATATTAAGTCTTTCTACCAAAGAGCCTGATGTGCCTTTAAAACTAATTTTTCTTTTATGTCCCTCAGTGTCATTTCTAAACTCTTAGGTATTTTATCATTATTCCTATTTTGAACATAACCTTATGTTTTCATTAGGTTTTGTTGCAGAAAGCTGGCAATGGTTTATAATCTTTCATGTGGATGAAATCACTTAATTGTTTTCATTTATTCATGAAATATTTACTACGCACCCAGTTCCTTTGCCCAGGAGCACATAGCCTGGCAGCTTAGCTAAGTACCGTTGTGGGAAGCGCTGCGAAGGTGAAGTGTGTGTCACTGGGAGACTGAATCTAGCTGGGGTCTGTGTGAGTGTCCCCAAGGGGGTGACCTGGAAGGTGAGAGGGGAGAATGTGGGCGAAGGTGCTCAGCAGATGGGAGCAAAGAAGTCAGTATGGAGGAAGCGTGGAGAGCGGCAGAGGAGCTGGAGACGTAGGTGGGCCTTATCGGCCAGGGGAAGGTTCTAGACTTTTCTCTAGGAGCGTTGAGAAACCACTGAAGTGTATCCAGCAGAGGGTCTGATTACTTTTCTTTTTGTAAACAGTCTCTCTGGCTGCAGCATGGGAAACGTGCTGGCGATGGAGTCAGAGACCGTGGCTTGATGGCTGGGCAGTGGGGGTGGGTGGGACATGGATAGGACCCAGGGTGGACAGGGGCCGGCTAATCCCAGGGGTTTGCAGCACAGCATTTGGGGCGGAGTTCCCAAGGTCCAGCAGTTCCCTTGTTTGCTCTAGACCAGACAGGCAGTTTTCTGCCTGGAGTGATCAGTGTCTACAGTTCTTACTGAGGACGCTGATTAGTTTTCACATGTCCCACTTTGGCAAAACCTAATTGTTCTTAATGGAGAATTTTATTCTTGAGGTATGCATTCTCAATTCACAGCACTACCCAGAGCAACACAAGTGTCCACGCTTGGGCCACCCTGTCCCCGGGTTCCCATGCAGCCTAGAAGCCTTGCGAAGGGCTTCTCTCCCATGGAGTTGGGCGTGGACTGACACCATCCTCCCTGTGCAGGTGTCTGACAACTCGGTGGCCATTGTGCCAGCCCAGTACATCTGTGCCCCTGACAGCAAGCACACCTTCCTGGCGGCCCCCGCCCAGCTCCTGCTTGAGAAGTTCCTCCAGCACCACAGCCACCGCTTCTTCCCGCTGTCCCTGAAGAACCACAGCCACCCCGTGCTCTCTGTGGACTGTTACCTTAACCTGGGGTCTCAGGTGACTTTCCGAGGGGGCCCTGTCGAGTCCGTAAGTCAGAGAAATCCCCAGAATAGATGGACTAGAATCCAGGACTCTGAATCATAACTACTCGACTACTTGGTCTCAGGTGTTCACCCCATTTTACAGCTGGTAATGTTAAGGCTGAGCTGAAAGGGTTTGCCCAGATATAAGAAGTTAGAAATCAAACGCAATTCTGATGTCAAATATTTCTGATTTTCAAATGACTTCATGAGTATGTAAATCTGGAGAAGGCTTCTGGAATTGATTTTTAGGATATAGATTTAAAAATAACATGAAAGTATTGTTTCTGGCTCCCCCAACATCTTAAGCCTGACCAAGCAGTTAGTATTTATTCTGTGCAAGCCCCTAGATATTGCTATTGAGTATTTTGTGGAAAACTGTTTTCTCTTGGACTCCTTCTCTTTCAGATTTCTGTTTGTTATGTGAGCTCCAGGCCCCACTCCCTGAACATCAGCTGCTCTGACTTGGTGTTTAGTGGACTCCTGCTGTACCTCTGTGACTCTTTTGTGGGAGCTAGCTTTTTGAAACAGTTCCATTTTCTGAAAGGTAACTTACTGTAGTCTTACCCTGGATGTTGACTTGAATGGCTGTTGTCACCTGGTGTCTCTGAGGAGGTGACCTCTGGTCCTAGTCCTTCTTTGCCAATGGGTAAACTGAGGCTCAGAGAGGGAAAGCGACTGCCCTGGCCACCCAGGAAGGTATAAGAGAGCTGGACTGGATCCCAGGACAGCTCTCTTTCCCCTAGCTCAGTTTGGATAGAGACAAGACGTGTCTCCCTCTTTTTTAAAAGATGCACAGCAAATATTAACTTTTACGTTCCCTGTCAAACCAAATCCTTCCCGTCTGCGCCCAGGTCGCCTCAGTGTGGCTTTCCCTCCTCACTGTCTCAGGAGGTGCCGCCCGCTCCTTTGCTTTACTCTGATCTCTGTCCGTCTCGTGCCACAGTGGTTGAGAAGGACAAATGCTTGCTCTACACAACTTAAAAAAGTGACTTCCAATCTGTTTCCCGTCCTGCTCAGATTTCTAACTGACCTTCTCTTTTCCTTGGTGGTTCTTTACTCCGACCTTCCTCTCTGGCAGGTGTTTAATGAGCACCAGCAGTGTGTAAGGCCTTGGGAAATACTGTGAGGTTCCTTCAGCAGTCTGTGCCCTCAGGAAACATTTCGTCTACAGGGAGGATTGTACACATGGGTAGGTAGGGAGAGAGGATCTGGAGAACAGCTGGCCGACATGTCCCTGTGTGCCAGGAGTGGAGAGGACGGGGATCCCCCTGGCTGAACTCACGGGGGAAGTGGTGACAGCACCTGGCCTGGGTGGGCAAAGGAGGGGGACTGAGCCTTGGGGCTGGGGTAGGGCAGGGGGAGGTGAACCCAGGGCTGGAGCTCAGAATGCAGGATTAGCCATCAGACCCGTCTCTCCCGTTCCAGTCCACCTCCTCTGTTCTGTTCTTTTTCAACCTTTCTTCTGCCTCCAAGTTGTCTCCCCCACCAAGCCTGCCAGATCCCTGGAGGACTGTCCATCTTGCTAAGATCACAGATCATTCTAGAAAAAGTAAAAGGTCACCTTGCACAGCTGGACCTTCCCTTCCAAGCAGCGTCCTGTTTTGTTCCTGCGGTGCATCCAGGCGGTAGCTCTCCTTGGGATAAACTCACCTGTTTGCTTCTCTTGCCTCCACCACCATTGTCCCATAGGTGCGACCCTGTGCGTGATCTGTCAGGACCGGAACTCGCTCCGCCAGACCGTCGTCCGCCTGGAGCTGGAGGACGAGTGGCAGTTCCGGCTGCGCGACGAGTTCCAGACCGCCAACGCCAGGGAAGACAGGCCGCTCTTTCTCCTGACGGGGCGACACATCTGAGGGAGGTGGCAGAGGACTTGCTGGGAGAGCGGGGTGCTCAGAGCCCTCGTGCTGTGGCGGCTGAAGGAAGCCCCAGGACCACGGGTGTTTGAACTGGAACGGACCCCAGAAACTGTCACCTCTGCAACCACCTCGTGGTATGTGTCAGGGCACCGAAGCCCAAAGGCTGATGGTGACTGAGTGCCACAACGGGAGTCGTGAGCAGGAAAGAAAACCCAGGGCTCCTGGGCCAGACCACGTTGCGCTGGGCTACTTTGAAGTCCATTTCATGAAGAACAAAGCTTTGTGTTCTATCGTGCCATTCACGTGCTTCTGGGGACAAACTTGACTTTTCTCTTAGTTCCAAAAAATCTTGGATTATCTCTTAGAGGTGCCAGCATTTCAGGCAGTGGATGTGATTTCAGCTAAGTAGGTTTCCTTGCAACTTCCTACAAAGCAATATTCCAAAGGGACATTGTAACGGTAACGGCTGGAGACAAGAAAAAATGAGAAGTAGATTATGTTAGTAAGAATTATTTAATTGCCTACAAGTTTGCTCTTTTAGAAACTAGCCCAAAGGCATCAAATTTAATAAAGTAGAACAAATTGTTTTACTTCAGAGCAAATATGATTCTATTAAAATGGCATAGGGTAAACACCCTACCTCGTAGAAAGAGCAACGGTGAAAAGAAGCTCTCTTTTTAGGGAGGAAGTTAGGGTTACAGAAGTTGACTCAAAACTTGCCTTACAAAGGAAAGAGGACAAAATTACTTATTTGAAACAAACAATACAGACAACCAAAGTGATATATAAAATGGTTGATAGGAGCAAGGCTTATGACTGTAATCTACTGAAGCTTGGTTTTCAGTTCCTTAAATAGCTTGCGTTCTTTTATTGATGCTCGGTTCCTCCGGGGGGTCTCGCCTGACCAGAGACGGAGGGCGGGAGGAGGGGAGCAGGCATCCCATCGTGCTCCGGCTTCCGCAGCCTGCAGAGTGTGCTCTGCACTGGCACCGCAGAGTGCCTCTGGGTACCTCGTGCAGCGCTTCCATAGCCTCGTGTGAGTGGAGTTATTCTTCCCACGTGAGAGACGGGAAGATTGAGATGCAGAGTGCCCCTCACCAAGGGCACACAGTGGAAAGAACTGGAAGCACAATTCAGACTCCTGGTTTCTGGATTCCATGTCCAGGTTCTGCCCCCCACCCCCTGGCCACTTTTGGAGTGGCCCATACCTGAAGGAAAAGTTTAAAGACAGTAATTAATCATCAGGACGCATTCTTATACATCTATCTTAGACATTTATAAGCACTCTAATGGATAACAATCCAAGAAGGAACTATTTTAAAAGATGATGCCAAAGAGTTAATGTCGATCTTTTTTTTTTTTCCCCTAAGAAGAAAAGTCCACGAATATAAAAGATTTAGATCAGTGTTTATAAAGTGATCCTCTTGTAAATGTCATTACTCCTATTTTGGAATAAAACTGACCGTCTTTAGTTATACTTGTCTTTTGTAAATAGCAGCTTCTGTGTCATTCTCCCCATTTTATTAGTTAATTTAAACTTAAAAAAACCAAAGAACCCAGACTAATATTCTTGCCTGTTCCAGTCTTTTAAATAAAACTTATAATGCATTTATTATTTCTTTGGGTATTAATTGCATTGTTTTGAGAGAAAATAGTGTGGCCAATAATCTCCAAAGGTTAAGTGCTTAAAATCTCATGGTAAGAAAGAATAGAAAGTTTGGGGAAGGAAATAAGAAGCCATAAAGGTGATGTATATTCACATGTTGAGGAATTCTGAAAGAAAAGGCAGAATCAGATGTGCAGAAAAACAAATATGGAGGAAATCATAGCTTAAAATGTTCAGAGAAGCCTGCCATGAAGGAAGGATGGTTTGAGCTTCAGAGTGGCTAAGGAAGGCAGAAGGGGACCTGAGTCATTTGTCATGATGATTAACGGGAAGTGGTTTGGAGCAGCTGGGCTGTTCGATTCCTCACAGCTCTTGCTGCCACAATCTCCATGTCCACCAACCTGGGCTAAGCATCTGGCCATGGCCAAGGCTAAAGCAGAGTGTGGGACCCCAAGCAGGAGTAGGACATGGGGGAGCCACACCTTCGTCAAGACAAGCTACTGGTATTTCCCTCTCCACAGCACATCCTGTTCCCCCTAATCACTTGAGGCAGTTTATAGCAAACAGAATAAGCCCCAAACAGGAACTCCCTGGTACAGAAAACAAGCAACTAAGACTCAGAGAAAACATAGGAAACACTATACAGTGAAAGAACGGTGGTAACCTCACCTCAATGAAGAGTCAGAAAAGCAAACACAATCCTCTGAAGCAAGTGTAATTAAAAAAGAAGTGAGATTATAGTATATCCAGAAACTCAAAAAATCAAATATAGATTTGGAAATTAAAAACCTCAATAGGCAGGTGAATTAGCCAGACAGACAAGCTGAAGAGTAGCATGCAGAGCTGGAAGGTGCAGCAGACGAGATCTGTAAGACTGCAGCAGAAAGGTACGTTCGTGATCTGTGCTAACCCTAACTTCTGCTCACTGTGCTTTGGCTCCCTGGGCCATCTGGGCCCCTCGAACCCTGGCAGGCAAGTGCCCGCCTCAGGCCTTGCTCTTTCCTCTGCTAGGAGTGCTCTGCCCTCCCACATCCCTGGGGCCCCTCCCTCACTTCTGTTGGGCCTTTACTACTGAAAGGTCCACCTCCTCAATGAGGCCATCCCAGCTTGGGTATCGACTAATACAGAACATGTTTTTACTTATTTAGTTGTTTGGTGTTTTGTTTTGTTTGTCTCCCCCATGATAGTAGGAGTCTTGTAAGACTCATTCACTGCTGTACCCTCAGATCCTTGAATATGCCCAGCACATGGTAGGTGTGCATGAAATGCCCATTGAATGAATGAATGAATCTCTCATATCTTAGGTGATTCCAACGTGGGAGCCAGGGGTGGGAGTGGTTGGTGATGGAGGAACTGAAAAAATGAGTGAAAATGAGCTAAAATTCTTGATTTACTGGGGCAGCAGTGATGAACATGTTAGTAGAAATGGAGCATTTAAATATGTGTGTTAAAAAACATTTAGGGTAGCCAGTAGAAGAAAAGAGACAGGATGTCCAACATCTAAAATAAAGGGAAAAACAGCAATGACAAAATCAATCCTACTGAAGGCAAGAACAGGTAGGGGAGGGGGAAATAACAGGAAAGCTTGGTGAGTAAGAAACAAAGGTAGATGGCAAGAGTACATCCAAACATCGAAGGCCGAAATAATGTACATGGATTAAATTCACCTAATAATAGATTGAGGCTCTCAGACTATATATTAAGAAAGCTAATCAGAATAGAATTTGATATTTTAAAAAATTAAATGGGCAAAGAGATATTTTAAGTTAAGGTTGCAAAGTTAAATCCAAGGAGATGGTAATGATCACAAAACTGTAGACATGCCAATTCTGCTATGAAATAAAGCAAGATCTGTTAGAGATATGAGAAGATTGAGTAAATTCCATAATTATAAGTGAAGACTAGTCCATCTCAGAAGTAAAGGAGACCAAAAGAAGTGAGATTTGACTGACAAAGTAACAAGTTCGATCTAGAGTAATTAACCTTCAAAGGAGAGAGAATACTGTTACACAAACAATTCCAGAAAATGTTCTGGATGGTTACACAACGTTGTGGGTGTGCTAAATGCCAATAATGGTAAATTTTATGTGTGTATTATCACAATAACTGTTCCAGAGCATTAGAAAATATGGAAATCTGTACTTCTGCAAGGCCAGAAAGAACACTAATCCCCAAACCAGATAAGAATGATAAGCACACACACATGCTATGGTTCTTTCACATAACTTGGGCCTAGTTTCTTCCTTTTTGTTTTTTTAATGGAATAGTTTGTTTTTTTACTACCTGCATGGTTTACTTTGCAGTTATTTGTATATCCAGATTTTATCTAAAGTTTTAAAATTTATATTTTGGGGAATTATCTATTTCATAAAAACTTTCAAATTTTCTGGCATAAATTTAAACATATTCTTACATTATGATTTCTAAAATCTCTTTATTATCTTTGATTATTTCTCTTAATATCTGTCTTCTCATTTTTCTTGGTCAGGCTTGCCAAACACTTATTTTACTGAACTTTTCAAAGAATAAGCTTTTGGTTATAAGCCTAAGTCTACTTTTTATGTTTGTTTTCAATTTCATTAATTTTTGCTTCCATCTTTACTAATTCTATTTTCTTTACATCTATTTTATGATTAGGCTAAATGCAGAAAACCTAAACAACTAATAGTAAATTCAGATCAATATCAAAAAAATAAAATGCCTTCCTGTGTCAGCAATAATGAACTGGAAAATGTAATGGAAATAAAATGTCCAATGACCAAAGTAGCAAAAATGATAAAATATCTATTATTAAACCTAACACAGAAAATTTCTAAGGCCTGTGTCAAGAGAGTTAAAAAATTTCCATGAAGGAGATAAAATTAAATATAGAGAAAACTATATCCCAATGGGAAGATTGAATATTATAAAACTACCCCCCCATTCCAGTAATTAATCTATAGATTCAACACAAATCGAAATCCCAAGCAGGACTGTTTCTGGAAGCTACCTATTAAGGTTGGGGTTCTCACTCTTAATCCAGAAGTAAGACAAAAGAATAATTAAATGAAGACCAAAATGTCACCTGTTATGTTGATAAAGCAGATGTGGGTATATCGGTAAAAAAAAATTTTCTAATGCTGAAGCCAGAATTCGACTTACCTACCTGGCCACAAGCAGCAGTAGACCATGTGAGGCTCTGCCTCTAGAAAATGTACAGCATGGAAGAGCAGGCAGGATCCTGTGCTCTGCTGATGGGTGGGCTCCAGAGTACAGGGAGGGAGTAAATTGCTGAGTTACAAATGCCGGCTCTTCCTCTGACTCACCATAACACAGGTTCCTTCTCTGCCCACAGGGAAGGGTGAGGAGGCAGAGAGAAACTAGCAGTGTGACATTAATGGTGTTCCCTTCCTGTGAGAGGAGACCTCAGAACTTGGGAATAAATATTCCCTGTTAACTCAGTTATTGAATCTCTAACTCTTTGGGCTTGACCATGAAGCCTATGGTCAGTATGGCTGACCCCCTAGAGGCAATGAACAGTCCTTGAGGGAAGCTCTGCTCTCATTTTTTAGGACTACTCCCCACCAAATCAGCATTTGCTTTTTGAGAATGCTCCTGAGGCCCGTGATGCTGCTGTTGACTTGGAAGGAGCCCAGCCCTGACAGAGCCACAGTCTTCCTCCCAATGCTGTTCTATGACAGGAGCCAGAAGCAATTTTTTAGTGTGTTAAGCTACTGCGATTTCAGGGCTTATTTGTTATTTTGGCATAGCCTAACTTGTTTTGACTAACAAGCAATGTGAAATTGTGCCCTCTAGAATCGTGCAACTTGATGGTCCCAAGAAATGTTCGGCAACGATATGCCAACAAAATAGAGATGCCCCCACATTTGAAGATTAATCCTCTCATAAATTTTGGGGATGAAATCAAAGTCCCTCATCAAAGTTCAAAGACATTAAAATGCAAAAGAATCACAATGTAAAGCAAAATTGGGTTAAAAATCCAAAGAAGTTATTTGTATTCTCTAAGGTAGAGTCCCAGCCCATCTTCCTGACTTTTTATTCGGCTCATTCTCAGCAGGGATGTTCTAGATACCTGGTGGAGTTAGGGTTCCCTCAGCAGCTGCAGCCCGAGCCCTGTCTCACTGGCATGGATTCTTTCAGGCCCTCTGAGGTTGTGTCAGTGCATTGATAATTCCTTGACGTTCTTCAATATTTTAGATCCAATGTTCCAGGAACCCATAGGACTATTCTAACACTGGTATTTCACGCATAACATTTAGAAAACAAGGCAATTGCCATTCCCTAAAGCATTTTCTCAGGAAAATTCTGTTCCCATAAGAAACTATTGGATGTTGCCAAAGCTCTGGGGACCCTCAGTGGTATCCGAAGGAAGGAGGAGGATGGGAAAGTCTTTTGGTTGTGGCCATACCAGGAAGCCAGTCTGTGCCTGTGTTCTGAAATCCATGACACCTGCACTTGAATTCAACTGGGCAACTGTCCCATCAGGGTGAAGGATGGTGCTCTGTTTCCCCTGTCTAGGGAAAATCCCATCCCTGCTTGCTCTCTCCTTTCTCCAACGACAATGGTGGAGGCATCGCTGCCTTCTTGTGAGGGTGAGAAGCTCACTTAGCATGATGGTGATCCCATCACAGCAATAATAGTCACAGGCGCAGCCTCTGTGGCTCACTGGGGTCCCCAGCCACTCACATGCGCTCTGGTTTGCAGTCCTGGCCACCGGGCAGCACCTCCAACTTGCTGTGGAATCGTTTGGGCTGTGGCACCTGCCCCTTGGGGAAGCTTCCCCCACCCCTGTGTGTTTCTGCTGGAGGATCGTCGTGCCGAGCCCCGGCCCCTGCGGCTCCTCAGCACACCTCTTTCCTCATTTTGAGTGGGGGTGTGTTGAAGGAGGCTTTTACATTTTCCTCTTTGCCCTTCCAGATGGTTCAACTCTTCTACACTGAAAGAGGACTTGTGTGTATTTTATATCATGTTTTTTAATACACAAAACATCACACACACGTGCAAGTGCACCCTCAGATTTGATAGTGTCCCTTCTCTGTTTCGAGAATTGATCTTGTCTCTCCTCTGATTAAAATGTTTCAATAAATCTGCACTATTGTGTTGTCATGTTTTTCTCTGGACTCCTGTCCTCTCCTGTTAGCTCTAGTGATCTTCCACATCTTCCACGTTTTTTCATCAGGTCTCATCTTGTCTTCATACCCTCACGTTTTCCACTCTCTTCTGGAAGAGCTTCTCAAGTGTGCCACCAAACCATAGATCCAATGTTTATGTGGTCAGTTCCCTCTTTACTGCCTGCAGGGCATTTCAGTGCTCCCGTTTGTCACAAGTTGTTCTTTCCTTGATGGCCTTTTGCACATGATGTGGAGGAACCATACTTCCTTGCAAGCTATAGAGGATGTGGGACCAGAGTCTACAGTAGGAAATCAGTTGCAGGAGCATGCTTCTGATCTATTGCACAGTGTATTCTGCAGAATCCACCCCACCCCAGTCCTATGTGTGTATGTGTCTTTACTTTTATTCATGGAATGAAGAAAATTCTAGCCAAGTTCAGTTTTTCTAATTGTCAAAGCTTGCCCTTGGCCTTGCTTCTGGACTCTTTTGGAGTTGGCGAATTCAGGGCTGGTGATATGCACTGCTCCTGGGACCACTTCCAGACATGATCCTAGTCTGTACTTTGGCTTGATTTCAGTGTTTTTACTAGGTTCTTTCCAAACTAGTGGAGAGGAGAGAACTCAAGGGGAGGCATAAAATGGGGGTGCAGGTCTCTGACCACCTGAAAATTCTCCATCTACACTTCTGGCAATAGAAAACTAAGCAGCTCTCAACTTATTTTGAGCTGGAAGGTTTGCTGTTTTAGGCAATAGAACATTTGTTAACCATTAACTGCAAATTTTCAGCAGGTCTATAGTTAGTGGAAGTTTTCAGATTTTTAACTTCCATTTCTTGGTTTTCATGACGTCTTGAGCTCTTCCCTACTGCATGTTTATAGACATTCTAATGGAAAAGGCTGTGTCAGGGACTCTTAGCCACACATTATTTTGAACAGGAAGCCCATTCATGCATCTCTAGCAGTCCATACACAACCAACTGTTAAACTCGCCATTTCTTCATCAGGGGGCACTCCGATACCTGTGAGTATCCTTTCCAGAATACTCAGGGAGTCGAGACCCTCACTTATCCCAAGTCTCAGCCTCATAGTCTGAGAGGTCTCATGTTCAAGTCTAACCAACTAGAAAGCCCTCAAAACCCAAAAGTAGTGATCCAAAGCAAACACCAAAACTCAGCCTAACGACAAGGGTTCACAGTGGGCTAGGGCTACAAGTATATGTTTAATGGGCTTCTTGCTATGTGAAATGAATATGTACCACTTACAGAGTACCCACCATGCCCGGCTTTAGGGCTGTTTTCTCTGCTTCTTGGCATGTGGGCTCAGAGATGCTTTTCTAATGTGACTCATAGTCAGGATCGGAAGTGGTTCCTAAAGAAAAAATCCCCCAAATGCTTGCAGCAATATAGTTGTTATACTGTATAGGGAATAGTGACAAGAAAAAAGTCTGTACGTGTTCAGTACAGATGCATTTTTTGAGTATTTTCAATCTGTGTTTGGTTGAATCTGCAGGTGCAGAGCCCATGGGTAGGGAGGGCTGACTATTGGAAGGCATTGTTGGCTCCTGAGGCTCTGTGAACAATAAAAGTACAGATCCAATGTATTCTCACTAGGAAACCCAGTTGCTGGGCTGTTGGATGCAAGCATTAAACAGATATACTACATTATGTACCATCCAGAGTCTGGGCAATCTTAGCATAAAGGTTTAGAAATAAATTTTAATAAAGAAATTGGCAATAAACCTCCTAGAACTGGCTTCAGATTCCTCAGACAGCTTTCGTTGGGGGAAGACCAGGCACTGAGGGTACGTCCAGTGTTGGCGGCTCTCATCTCTGTTTCAGTCCGCTTGCTTAGGCAGACTTCCCAGCTCAGAGAGAATTAGCATCTTAATGATAACAAAACATTTGGAAAGGCCAGTGCAGATTTTTAAAGCCCTTCGTGTCTAGAGAAGAAACAAGAATTCTATGACTGTTTGTCATTCGCCTAATAGACTGTCCCAGTTTCCCTTCTTTCTTTCTTAGAACCATGGTGAGCCCTCTTTTCTCTTGCTGTGGACTTGCCATTCTAACTCAGTTCTTGGTCTATAAAAGGGTCTTTCCCAGGGGTGGCAATCCAGCCTGCTAGAAAGGGGGAGTTTGGGTGGTGTTAGAGGTTGAATTGTATCCTCCAAAAGGTATGTTGCAGTCCTACCCCTCAGTGCTCCAGACTGTGACATTATTTAGAGATAGGATTGTTGCTGATGTAATTAGCTGAGTTAAGATGAGTTCACACCAGAGTGAAGGGGGCCCCTAATGCAGTTTGTCTGCTGTCCCTATAAGAAGAGGAGGGAGACACAGGCAGACCGACATGTGACAACAGAGGCAGAGACTGGAGTGATAAATCTACAAGCCAGGGAACACCGAGGCTTGCAGGAACCATCAGAAGCCGAAAGAAGCAAGGAAGTATCTTCCCCTAGAGTCTGTGGACCGCGTGGCCTGCCAACACCTTGAGTTCAGATTTACAGCCTCCAGAACTGGGAGAGCATACATTTTTGCTGTTTTAAGCCACACAGTTTGTGTTACTTTGTTATGACGGCCGCAAAAAGCTCACCCAAGTAGGCAATGTGTACTTCATCTTCTAAAGTTCGGCAAAAGCGTCCTAGGATTCTGACACTGATGAAGTCACAGCTCTGAGACTAAGCCTGTGAAATGAGCACTTTGGGGGTCTCTCTCTTGATCTTGGCAAGGCAAGCAAGCAAGCAAACAGCTGGCCACACAAATACATGTATAGCTTAAAAATTTTAAGTACAGAATTGTAAGGATAATTGTATTCAGGAGCCTAGAGCATCCCTTTATAATAATAACAGACCCTATTTTTCTTTTCTGAAGATGTATACCAAAAAGTTAACAGTGCTTATCTGCATGATGGGTCCTCCCTCCCTCCCTCCCTCTCTCTCTCTCTCTCTCTCCGCCCTCCTTTCTTTCAACATAATTAAAGACTTGCATGCAGTTTTAAGAAATAATACAAAGAGATTCTGTGTGCTCTTCACTAGGATTTTGACATTGGTACAGTACAATTCCATCACTACAAGAATCCCTCATATTGCACATTTATACCCATACCTGCCTCCCTCCCAGGCCCCTCTGCATTTCCTGGAGCCCTGGAATCACTAATGTCTTCCACATTTCTGTCATCTGGACAGCCACTATTTGTTGAGTCCTTTTGGGTGCTAGGAACTATACTAAGCATTTTTTCATATTCCTGATGTCATTTAATTCTTAAAAACCAGGGGATAGTTGTTATGATGTGTATTTCACAGATGTGGAAATGAGGCCCAACCTGCTGAAGGAACTTGCTTAAGTTGCAAGCTAACAAGTGACAGAGGCAGGATTCATCCCAGGCCTGTCTGACCCCAGACTCCAGGCTCTTTAACCAATGCTCAGTGGGGCCACCTGGGACAGCAGCAAGGGGACTGAGTGTCTATTTGTTATTTGTTATCTAGAGATCATACAGACAGCATTACGTCAGCAAATTAAAGAAAAGTTGGTTTCACAGTCCTTCTTTCTCCAAACGCTTCTGTGTGTGTGCTGCTTGCCAGGCACTATCGGGCTCAGGTGGGTGGATGAGAGGATAGCCCCCAACCCTGTTTGTGCCACCTTAGCAAACCCCCCATTTTCATTTTTAAGTGCTTCATTCTGACCTTTTCTCTATATCTGCATGGTTTGTATGTAATGTTCTAATTTTGTCTCCTGTTTTGTTTCTAGTTAATAGTATAATCACAATATGTTTATGTCGCTAAGTAAGTTTTATACTTACTGTTTGTATTAGTCCATTTTGTGTTGCTATAACAGAAATACCTGAGACTGGGTAATTTATAAAGGAAAGAGGTTTATTTGGCTTACGATTCTGGGACAGCTGCCTCTGGCACGGGCCTCAGGCTCCTTCTAGTCATGGTGGAAAGTGGCTGGCAGCTGGAGGGTACAAGCAGATCACATAGTGAGAGGAAGCGAGCAAGCGAGCGAGTGAGCGAGCGAGAGAGAGAGAGAAAAGGTGCCGGGGTCCTATAAACAATCAGCTCTCGTGGGAACTACTAGAGCAAGAACTCACTCACTACCCGCCCCCCCCCCCCCCCCGAGAGCATTAATCCATTCATGAGGGATCCGCCCCCATGACTCAATCAGTTCCCAACACTGCCACGTTGGAGATCAGATTTCCACATGAGTTTTGGAGGGGAAAACACATCCAAACTCCGTCACTGTTCTTAACGGTGGCCTGACAAATAGCATTTATTTGACTGAGTGCATTATTGTGATTTCCTCAGTCTGTAAGGTTGGCCTTTTCTGCTCCTGTCATCTTTTGCCACCATGCTCTTGGGTGGCAGCATGACATAGACATTGAGCTCCCAGCTCCAAAGTCCATGCCTGGGTTCCAATCCCCGAGTTACCAAGTGGTAGGAGCAGAACCTTACTTACCTTCGCTTTGCTTCTGCTTCCCACCTGTGGAGTGATGGCAGTAATAATGGTATTTGTGGTGAGGATCAGGCACGGCCCGCTGTCTGCGTTCTTGGTCCCGTGTCTGCTCGTACATGCCCCAGTGAGGAATGCTGCGATTGACCTGTGTGCATGCAGAGAGACACCTTTTCTTCTTGGCAAGTTGCCTTAAAATAAAATTCCAGGAGTTGAATTACAGGGTCTAAGTATTTGAACACTGAGTGGCTTTCAAAATATATTGCCAATTTGCTTTCCAAGAAGGCTGTTCAGTTTCCTCTCCCCCAATGCAGGAGCACATTAATGTCACCAATTACTGGCGGCAATATTTGCTCTTGTCATTGGCATTTTAAATAACGTATTGTCTATAAAATATTACATCATTGTTGTTTGAATTGTCATTTCTTTAGAAATTATTGCGGCTGAATGTATTTCCTCTTATGTGTTTCTTGACCTTTGGGATCCTGATGCTTTGCTTAATGATTTGCATGAAATTTTTGGATAACGTGTAAAGTAGCTCATCTATCGTGTTCTCAATTTGTTTTTCTTTACGTTTTGGTTTGCTGTTTTTCACTGTGGTTTGGTAACATGTAGCAGAGAGAGTGTGCCTCATTCATATGGCCTTCTGTAAGTGCAGCTCTAGAAGGTTCTATCCAGTCTTGGGGCCTACGATGATGATGATGATGGCAGTAATGACAACCAGGGTTTATTGAGCATTTACTGTGTGCCAGGCACTGTGGTGGGGCTTACATGCTATACATCATCCAGTCATTATAAACTCATTATTAGGTACTACAGACGCACAATCCCTTATCTGAAACCCTTGGGGCCAGATGTATTTTTCAATTTAGTGTTTTACCTATATTAGAAAATTAACATGGTCTGTAACCACATATGATGTAACACCCTTAGCAGGGACTTAGGAGAATCCCCATAATCGAGTGCATTAACATGTCTGCAGCTACATATATAGAGAGAGGTATAGTTACATGAGTATATATGTATTATATATTTACATAAACAGGGATAAATAAAGATTATAAATTGCTTCAATTCAGGTCAGTTTTTGCTGACATGAATTATTTTTTTAAACATGGATTTAAGAGCTTTTTGCTTTGCCAGTTTTACAGATGAAGAAATAGGCTCAGGGAGGTGAACCTGCCTGAGGTTTCGCTGCTCCTAAGTGACGGGGCCGGGCCCAGGTTCGGGGCCAGCCAAACCTCACTGGCGAATCGCTTCATGCTCCAGCTCGCGGGGTGACACCCAGGGTTGCGTCGTGAGCTTCTTGCCCTCCCTACTTCCCAGTGCTCTGTGACGCTTCTGCTAGAACGTGAGGAGAAGCAACCCCAGCCCTTACAAGGAGCTCCAGAAGACGGACCTTGAGCATGAGACTGTGCCAGTCCTCAGCCACAGGCCGTCGTGGGTGACGGAGGGTCAGCCCGCTGTGCCCAGCGCCTGTCTGAGCCGCCTTCTCCCTCCATGGACAGGCGAGCTCAGGGCCCACCCCTCAGGGCCACCCGACAAGGGGTCCCATGCCCAGGCTGCTGTGGCTCCGGCCATCTGGGCGGCACTTCCTCTCCCTGCCTAGGCAGACAGTGGTGGGTGCCCATGAAGGTCCCAGCCTGGTGTAGGCTCGGTGAAGAGTGTGTGATCGTGACCTCTGGGCTCTTCTCAAGGGCTCTGGGTAGGGGGCTGGAGAGGTCACCTCGAGTCATACAGAAGTCACTGCTCGGCATCCAGGCCGTTTGTGGCAGCTGGCCCTACCCTTCCTCTTCGCTGCATCTCCCACTTCCTCAGCTATTCCGTCTGCTCATCTCAAACGGTGTGCCAGCCCAGGTGTGCGAGCGTGTGCTGTGTGTGTGGTGAGTGTGTGAGTGATGTGTGCTGTGTGGTGTGTGCATGTGGTGAGTGTGCCTGTGATGTGTGCTGTGTGGTGGGTGTGTGTGCATGTGACATGTGTGTGGTGAGTGCGTAACATATGACATACCATGTCATGTGTGTGTGCGTGTGACATGTGTGTGTGGTGAGTGTGCATGTGATGTGTGATGTGCTTGTGGTGTGTGTGTGTGACATGTGATGTATGTGTGGTGAGTGTGCATGTGACGTGCGATGTGTGTGTGTGTGTGAGTTGTGCTGTGTGATGGGTGTGAATGTGTGCGTGACGGGTGTGTGTGGTGCTGGTCACGGGAGTGGGGAGGGTGGGTGATGGTGGGTGAGGAGCTGGATGGGCACAGGGGAGCTCGGACATGGTCCACCAGCAGGAACCTTCTTCGTCCACATCCTGGCCCTCCCGGACCTGTGCTTTCACCCGCCCCCAACACTGAGTCAGCGACACTCAGGGAAATCACCGTGTCCCTCGTGGCTCCGCATCACCACCACAGGAGCAAGGCCGGCCATGTGACATGGGGCCTGGTCCTGTGCTGAGGCCTGCCATAAAACGGATGGAGCCTGCCCTGATGACAAGGAGTAAGAGTCGCCTGTTGTCCACCACTGGGCTGGCCGGGGTGTGCCAGGCCCGTGCACTCTGTGGCAGGTGGCACATGGCCGTTTCCTTGCTGGCCACACATCCATGGCCGCAGGTCAGACCTCACCGTGCCGGCTGGCCTTCCAGAGCCCACCGTGCCCGCTGGCCTTCCAGAGCCCACCGTGCCCGCTGGCCTTCCAGACCCCGCCGTGCCCGCTGGCCTTCCAGACCCCGCCGTGCCCGCTGGCCTTCCAGAGCCCTGCCGTGCCCGCTGGTCTTCCAGTGCCTGCCATGCCCACTGGCCTTCCAGACCCCACCGTGCCTGCTGGCCTTCCAGAGCCCACAGGGAGCTGCTATCAGTGTGAACAGCCGCTGCCTCCCCGGGAGAGACTGAGGAACTTCACCACAGCTCGTGCGATGGAACAATTCAGCCAGCTGCTGGGGCAATGCTGATTTGTCATTTGAGGAAATTTGTTGGACACCTGAGTTTACAACCCATGAGTATAAAATTAGAGGAGAATGCGGTGGGCTTCCAGGATAGCAGGAAAACAGCAACAATAGCAATGTAGTGACAGTAACTGCAAAGAGAGTCCAGCAGACATTTATTGACTATGGATTATGCACCAGGCACTGCACTAAGCACGTTCCTCTCAGACAACACGGGCGTTCTTCTTTATCTCCGTTATCTAGATGAGGAAACTGAGGCTAAGCGATGTTACGTGACTTGCCTGCAGTTATACAGCTGCAAGGGGCAGAGCCGGGGGTCTGCAGAAGCCCACCCGACCGTGAAGCTAGAATGACTAGTGATAACATGCATGGCCGATATGCCTGGTGACCGAGCAGTCAGTCATTCGGTTTGTTCTGTTCATTCTTGTATGTCATCCAGGTTGGGGTTTCTGGGGGATCCCCAGAGCCTGAAGCTGGACCCAGGAGGGTGGGCCTCCAGGGTGTCCAGGGGTATGGGCTCCATGGGGGTCTGTTGTCGACACAGGGAGCTGAGGGCTTCCAGGAAGAGTTTCCTGAAGGAGGAGGACAGGGTGCTGTAGAGGACAGGTGTCACTGCTGAGCTGACGTAGAAGAGTGTGTTGGTCACCATGTAGAAGTAGTGGTAGAAATCGTAGAGTGTGCTGGGAGAGAAACCCCGAGCCTGGTGAGAGGACCTGTCGCCTGCTCCCAGTGCCCACCCCTTCCTGCTGGAGCCCACCTGTCTCCTCCACGGGGCCAGGGGAGGAAGCCTATTTCCTGCTGCCAGGAAGCATAACGTGAACTCAGCAAATGCCCCTTCTCCACCAGCTGCCCCTGGCTGATGCATTTCACCCAGCCTCGATGACTTGCCCTCCTGGCTGCAGTTTCGAGTCAGGTGAAAACTACAGGGTGAAGGGGACCCCCGTTGATGGATGGGGGCTGACTGTCCAGCCCAGCTGGGAGTCCCGTGCTGCTGGGTGTGGTCAAGAAGATGTGACTTCACTAAGAGGGGAAAGTCTTTCTGAGAAGCTGTGCTCCTTGTTGCAGAATTTCCCTGCAGTGGGAAGGGCATGGCATGTGCATGTATGTACACACGTGTGTGTGTGAGGGGTACTGGTAGCTCCCGAGAAAAAGTCATCGGTAACCCAGCTATTTCCTTGGAGCCTACATGGGATCTCTATTCTTTTGTATGTTTGACTTTCACTTATGATCAGGGGCATAGTGATTTCCAAAAGGAAGATGAATTCTCTCCTCTTCTCCAACTGTGTCATAGAAGGGTTGCATGTTCTCTGTCTCAGCTCATGGAATCACAGCTGAATCCTCCCTCTCTCTTTGTGTTAACATGGCCTCTGCCTTCCTCCCTAGCCTGTAGGCTTTTCTGCATCCTGTAGTCAGGATACCCATAGCCCTGACTGCTATCAACAAGGCTGCTCATGCACACAGCCTACCAGGTCAGAGGTTTCTGGAGAATGCCCTGTTCCCCACCTCCAGCTGGGAGATGTTGAGGGCACAGACTGGGCAGGACCAGCTGGAATGCAGGCCAGAGCTCCAGGGGACCCAGCAACTCAGGGTCCCTCTGGAGAGCAATGGAGACCATGAGCCCAAGCCAACGGGCCCCCTCCCCGTGTTCTGGCTCATCCACCACACTTACTCGGTCCACCCGTCATCGGAGACATAGCAGTACATGAGCCTGCGGGCGTGGTATGGCAGCCAGCAGATGACATACACAGCCACGATGGCTCCTGCAGAACAAGTGGAGAGAGACACAGTGACAGACAGAATGCAAACACATCCTCAGTCATGCCATCTCTGAGGAAGGAAGATGCCCAAGGTGACAACTGCATTGCCTTGTAGCTTGTTGCTGGAGTTGAAGGGTTGGAAGGGAGCTTCGAGGTTATCTGACCCATCCCATTCTGAATCTGTTCTCAAACCTTGCATTAGCTTGTCCTCCAGGTGAATGTCCTCTCCAACCATGACCCGGACACAGCATGCTTCTAGAACCTCCTCCTGGCCACTAGAACATACTCCCAACTCGGGGCTAGTTATTCCCACTTGGTTGTCTAACCGCATTTGCCACAGAACTTAAGCATTTTTCCTGCTTCATAGAGCCTCTCCCTCCTCAATTCATCTTTCTGATTGACCAACAGCACCACCACCCGTCTTGCACCATAAGCCAGAGACTCTTCTGATGTTTCCGTTCCCTCTATATCTAATCAATCTATTAAAGTTGCTCCTTAGCATCTCTCCTCTCCATCCCTTCTCCATCCCCGCTGCCACCACCTTAAGAGGCCCTTATCTCCTTTCCACTAGACTATGACAATAGTCTCCTGACCTTCCACCCCTGCCCTCTGCTGATCCTGCCCTGCCTGGGTCAGCAGCCCATCTCTAGTCCCACGTGACTCCTGGGCCAGCAGCATTGATGTCAACACGGAGCGTGGGGGAAGGGCAGAATCTCCAGCCCACCCCAGGCCTACTGAGTCAGAATGTCTGGGTTGGGGCTCAGCAGTCTGCGTTTTACAGCCTCCAGATTACTCTTACACACATCCACGTGTGAGAAGTACTATTTAGCCCGTTTTTCAAAGAGCTGCTGAGTGCAAGAGATCTCAAACACAAATCACCCGTCACTCTAAGACATCGGCCCCTTCTGAAAGGCACCAGGTAGCAAGCTGACAAAGTTCTTGCTATCTTATGGGAATTATGCCAGCAAAAGCTGGCTGCCCATCTGCCTGTCTCCCCCTTGAGACCTGAACTTTGAATGAACCCGGGACCCTGAGAACTTTGTAAAGGAGGAATTTATGCTCTTGCTTTGCTGATAAGTAGTTAGCCCTGAACCTTCAAAGCACCATGTCAACAGAAAGTGTTCTATAAACAGCTTTGTACCAGACGTAACTGGCTTAATCAATATAATGTGTTATTTTACTGGCTTATAAAAAGAACTTAAAATAAACTAAGGGGCTTCTCAAGCCAGCAGCTTGAGAAAAGCCCTCCTGATTTAATAAGTGTGTCAATTTCTTACCATCTCCCCTCAGGTATCAGTCCCCGACACCCTTCAATGACTCATTGTCTATAAAACAAAGTCCAACACCTTCATTTACTGACTTTGGGTTACTTATTGCATGCATCACATTACATCTCTGCCCATGTGCAAGACCGTGACCTTGCCAAGAGCAGAGACCCTGTCTCTTACTTGATCCTCCCAGAATGTAGCTAGTGCCTGGGTTATAGCAGATGCCTGGAGAGACCTTTGTTTTCTTGTGTCTTTTAAGGTTTGTCTTACAAGGCCAAATTTGCCTAGATACTTAGAAAAGCAAGCAAACAAACAGATCAACATTGCCGTAAGGGCAAGTGGAGAGTTAAGGGGATTGGATTTGGGCACCCAGCCAGCGTGAGAGTCCATGATTCCTGTCTGCAGGTCTTAACCGTAACTGCTCCTCGTATTCATCCATGCGGCCAGACTTCCAGAAAAGCAGCCAGGCCTCTACCTGTCTGCGTGTGCTACTCCCTGGAGCAGATCGTAGCGAGGGCGGTTCAAGTACAGGATTTCCATTCTTTCTTTTAATTATCCCACTGAACCTTACAGGAAGCCTGTTGGTGATTATACAGTTCCCCGGGGGCATAGAAAAACGCAGGCCTAATGAGGGGAAGTAACTTGCTAAGGTCACTGGCAAGGGACAGGTGGAGACAGGTGGCCCAGAAACCCATCCCTTCCTCTTGGGGCCGTGTTACAGAAGACTCAACTCAGAACCTGGATGCTGCGCTGGAGGCTACGGATCCGGCTCGCATCCTTGTGTCTCACCAGGATGGCCTGGCTGCCCAGGGGGAGGGTCTTCCTCCAGGTGATGAAACTGAGGAGACCTTCCTTGCTCAGGAGCTCCGGGTGGCTGGGAGTGGAGCTGCTTGGAGCAGAAGCTGATGGCACCTGGGAGCAGAGGGCCACCAGGTGGCTCACGGTGACCCCGTTCAGGAAAGCAGTGAGTGCCAAAGGGAGCACGAAGGACACCAGCACATTCACCTGTGGAGGTAATTTCAAGGCTTGTGGGGGCAGCAGCAGGACCTGTGACTCTCTGGTCATCAGGCCATGCCCCAGGCCCATCTGCATCAGCAGAAGGGGTGACAGAAGCGTTAGAGGGTAAGGTTGAGAAAATTCTTAGAATGTAGGGAGAGAGCAATGAAAATAGGAGAGAAAAGATAAGGATTTGGGATTTGTGTATAATGCTCAGCACCTAAATAATAGGGTGCCAGAAAGAAAAAGAATAGAGAAAACAGAGGAGGAAATGATGTGGAAAAAAAGAAAACACATTCAAGCAAGTTTTCCCAAAATTGAGGGATCTGAGCTTCTAGACTGAAAGGGCTGCCAGGGTGCCCAGAGCAATGGATGGAAACAGACTCACACCAGAGCTTGTTCTTACAACTTTCAGCACCCTGGGATAAAGAAAAGATCTTGAAAGCTTCCAAAGAAATAAAACAGGTCACATTGAAAGGAGGGGAACCAGAATGACATTGATTTCTTAAAAGCAACGGTGAAAGCTAGAAAATAATGAACAATGCTTTATTATGGGTGGAAAAGATAGATTCTGTCTTAGAATTTTATACCCAGCCATATTATGACAAAAGTGAAGATAAAAGAAAAAAATTTCTGACATGCAAATTCTCAAATTTTTTACCTTCCATGGACCTTTTCTTATGTCTTAGAGGTTATAAAGGAATATGTTTGATCAAGACCTGGGATCCAAGAACGGGGCATCCAGCGGAGGAGCCCAGGAGCAGCGGCAGGGAGTTTCTGGGGTGCCCTCATGCAGGTGGCCTGGAGAGCAACCAGTGGGATTGGAGCCAAGGACAGAGGGCTCCAGGGAGAAAAGAGAAATAAAAGGTGAAACTGGTAGATGATATGATGAGTCTGACCTCTTGGAAGTGTAATTTATGCTTCTGGTAGAGAAGTGAAAAATGAATTAGAAATAGGTAACTAGAAAACTAAGCAAATGGAAAAAAAAGGACTGAATTATTAACTGCAAGGAAAACAAAAGTGTTGGAAAGAAAATACAATAAAAATATACGGCACAGCTCATCTGGGTGGAATATTTACATAGGCATAATATAAATACTGAACATAAATCTAACCAAGCATGGCGACATAATGGTGCTGGGAGCACAGTGGAGGCAGTGGCGTGTGTGTGGGTGCGGAGCGCAGGGACGGGAATGTAAGAGAGGGAGCTGCTCATTTTCTGCAGTAAAAGTCAGTGAATAAAACTTGAAACTGGGACATAAAGCAACTGTGTTCTTTAGAAATACGTAGCAAAGAGCAGCCACAGCCAAGAGTGGATGGCATTTGCCTCTTGACTAGAGAATGTGAGACAGTGTGGAAAGGTGGGGAGGGGATTGCTGTTTTACATGACAAGTCTTGCATTATTATGTAATATTTTTTGACTTAGAAAACACAAGTTTATTATATAATACCCTGATTTTTTAAATGTTTAATTTTCAAAATTCAAAATGCATCTGTTATAAGGTTTTCCCTCTCCAGTTCTAAGGCTGTCTTATTCCTTTCCCTTTGCAAACATTTTTAAAAAATGCATATACCCCCTTTAAAATCAGCTTTTAAATCAATATAAAATATCTGAATTTGGCACAGCATCTTTTTAAGGAGTTACAGTGCATGCTTTTTTCATCTGAATGCATACTCAGAAATCAGCAATACCAAGAGAAAAACAACTCACTCCACTTGACAATCATTTTAGTTTGTTGAGGAACCAAACAGATTTATATCAATGACAACATAATCACTATTAAGTTGTAGCTTTAGTAACAGTCAAGACGGAGATTGAAATAAAAATATGGTTAGCTCACTCTGTTAGAGTGTGGTGCTGATGACACCAAGGCTGAGGTTTTGGATCCCTGTATTGGCCAGCTGCCAAAAAGAAAAAAAAAAAAAAAGTAAAAATATATTCCTAAATTAGTAATTAATCTTTGGAAGTTTGGGAATCTTTTTGGGAAAACTATACAGCTCTTTGTACTTTCAAAAATTATGAGCAATTTTCTTGGACAAAAAACACTGATTAGTATGGACAATGAATCAACTCACTGATAAGACACTAATAAGAAATATGAACCAAAATAATCCTAATTTGAATGTGGTTGTTGTGTTGATGTGTACTGTATGTCTCAAGTTAAACATTTTTCTTACGTAATATTTGTTGACTAATGCTGATGCCCTGATGGAATTCCCTACCTGTAACGGCAAAAGCTTGCCCTAGCGCGTCTCACAGCTTCATTGCCTCAGCCAGTTTGAACCATGTCAAGGAAACATGTCAGCAGCATATTCACAACACAAACCTTGCTTGGCTCTTATTTTTTTTAAGCCTGACTCCAAAATAATTATAGCCTGGAAGCCATGACCCAGTCAGTGAAAAGAGTGGAATGTGGCTACCAGGCATTGTGAGCATGTGGTTGTCTGGTTCCAGGTCACAGCCACGCCAGGGTCCAGCAGGGAGCTGTGCAGCCAGGCCTGAGGCAGGAGCAGTGTGCAGTGGCTATGCTGCATGGGGGCTGCTGGGAGGTAGGTGAGTGTACCCTGCTGCTCTGTGCTTGCTGCAATGTGCTTGGGCCCACATTGGGACAGGTGGCATGTGGACGGGACTGCTGTGGTGTGAGGTCATGATACTACCTGACTGTGTGGTAGGGCTGCTGTCCTGATTCCCTCAGTGGTCAGTTGCATTTGTATGGTTACTTCTCTGCTGCTGGATTTTTTGTGTGTATTTTTCTTTTTTTCATTCCTTTATCATCAGGTCCAGATTTGGGTAAGAAATTTGACAACCTGTAAAAATGTCTGATATAGGAAGTGGATCTTCTAAAAATCAGGGATCCTGCCTAGCCAGTAATTCTCTTTATGGAGACCATAGTAAGAAACTTCTGAAGCAAACAGGATGTTTTCTTATGGGTTTAACTGTGCGTTTTCCTGTAATCTTGTAGAGGTTGCAGTTGGCATGTATATTTCTTCTGAAATCCTTCCTTAATGTTGAATGTTCAGGTTTCTTTATTATACTGCACAAAATTCCATTAAACTGGATATTCTGTCCAGCTTGTCATAAGGCTAAAGATGAGTAGTTCTGATGATAATCAATATTAGTTCTGACATTCATAGTTCTGCAAATACACACCCTGTACCGCACACATCAGCAGCTTCGGGATACTTTTATGCTTCAATAAGTAGTTCTGGGACCCAGAACCAGAATGTTGCAACTGCTGGATCCAAATCTGCCAAAGGCTTCAGAGGTGAACAAAAAAACTGGGCAAAGCCCACATCAGCAATTTTGATTCTTCTTTGCTTAGAACATTTGCCCATAATTAAAATATTGGCAGGCTCCATATTCCTATGCAACACCCAGTTAACACGTAGGCAATGAATCCCATCTCTAGGATCTGATGTAATAATGACTAATTATACCCCAAGGTAAGTGAGCTGGCTTCTTGCTTGTATTAGATGCTCTGTGACAATAGATTATAAGTCAGAGGTCACACAGAATCTGTACTTCCCTATCAGCACAAAACAGAAACACTTTCTAAGGAGACAGGCCATTTGGAAGCTCAAGCTCCTGAAGTGACCATCTTTCCTCCTGGCTTTGTAGACAGGACCCCTAATGCCTCAGCCTACTTTGCAGTCTTCATATTCAAACAGGTCCTCAAATGTCTCCCGTTTGCTGGACAGCTTCACTTTAAAGTCATGGTCCATTGTCACAGCCTCTGAGGTCGGAACACCAGGTCAGGGGGCTGCAGGAAGGTGCTCGGGCAGCCACAGCCCCTGGATCCCACCTGATCTACCCAGCAGCAAAGCAGGACATGGATTGATGTGGCCAGAGGTGGAGGATGCCCCTTGATAGAGCTGCACTGAGGGGCTGTGGACCACAGCCCAGCAGAGACTTCCCTGGGCAAAGGGAGCAGAGGGACAGAGCTGCAGTGGGGAGCTGGTGCTCTCCCTGTGGTCCTCCCTGCTGCTGCCCTGGAGGTGACAGGGACAGCTACTTCAGGGATCCTTATGTGAAACACACCCTTTACTCACATATGTTCAAACAACAACTATTTTGAATTTTTAAAAAATGTACATGTATAACTTTGATTCGAAATAAAGATGTTTTAAAAAGTAAATCTGAAAAAACACACAAAAAAACAAGAACAAGTAAATCTAGAGAAGGTAAAGGGAGCTGAGTGGGGGTTGGAGGAAGCGGGAAGTCGATGAGGACGAGGGGGAGGGGTAGGACGGTGAGAGCAGAGCGGGTGGGAGGGAAGGCAGGGGAGAGGGGAGCGCAGGGGACACAGTGGTCACCGCAGGCGACAGGGCCTGGTCATGCAGGCCTATGAGCCAGGCACTGTGCCAGGCTGGGAGGGGAGAGTTGGAGATAAACCCTCAGGGAAAGGCAGGAAGAGGAAGGGGAGCATTTACTGAGGACATGCTGTATCTCGGGCACTGTCACATGATCTCACTTAATTATCAGAGGGGATGCCAGAGGCCACGTGGACAGGCCTGTGTGTGTGAACCCCACCCACAGACACCCACACGCCCTTGTCCAAGTCAGGGACGAGCGACAGGCAGAGGGGCTCCTGCGAGTCCTGAGGTCTGACCCAAGGTCCCAGAGCTGCCGCAGCGTCCTCAGCTCAGATCCAGCTGTGTTTCTGTCACGTGCAACATACAGAGTCCTGACTAAAGTCCTCTTCAGCCTCTTCCCCCCTCCACGGTGGCTGAATTCTTTAGTTTCAGAAACAGGCTATAAACTTTTAAATGCCAATTTCCTTTGAAAATAAATCCATTGTAAACAAAGAAACAAATAAATAAACCTGCATCAGGCATTTGGCACCCTCATGCCCTCCCAGGCCTGGTCCAACCCTCGGTCCCCCACACTCACGGGGGCCCTGTGGCCTGCTCCCTGGTGCCCACCGGGGCCCCCAGACTGGGATGGGGAGAGCCACTGCAGACAGTCGCTCATGGCGGATTATGAGGGATGGGCCAGGGGGCTCTGGGCCTGCACCTGCCAGAGAGGAACCAGGAGAGGGAGATGGTGTTTAAAGCTATGAGAGGTGACAAGTTCAGCAGAAAGAAGGCCCCGCTGCCTGGGGAGTCCTCCACAGAGGCACACCTCTGAAGATGACTTGGTGGACCCAGTGGACCCTGGGCCACCAGGGAGCCATGCTTAAGACCCAGGAGGAGCCTGGCCACAGGTCACCTGGAGGAGAGTCCCCCAGTCTAGGAATGCTTGGAGCAAAGAGGGACAAAGTGGCTCCACAGAACGTCCATGAAATGTTAAGACAGTGACTGTCCCCATGGATTCCTCTGATTTCTGCTGAGTGAAATGCAGTTGGTGAGTGAACACCTCTGGGGAGGTGCTTCGGTCCTCTGCCCCTGCCGGACGGATGGATGGACGGATGGATGGACCAGACACAAACGAGGGAGGGGCCTTTAGAGAGGGAGCGGGGAGGGAGAGAGGACTTTAGAGTGGGCCCTGCGACCTTGCAGGCGGGCCAGGCTTCCAGCTACAGAAGAAGCTTAAAGTCAGAAGGAGCTTCACTAAGGGAAATGGCACCGTAGTCACCTATGCAGCCACCCTGCCCTGCACATGTCCTGACGTGCTCCTGGGCAGAGAAGGGGCCTGGCCCGGCCCTGCTTTGGCCTTTCAGGTCTCCTGGAGGCCTGGAGGGTCCTGCGCTGCCTCAGCCTTCCCCTTTCTTCACTGTGCTGGACACACAGGATCACATCCATTTGGGCAGCGCCCAGAACAAAGTCAGAGGGCACTGGCTCGTGGAACCACGCGCCATGTGAGACCAACACTCAAGAAAGGCAAGGATCCCTTTCAGAAAACGCATGACAAAGTGCCACCGATGCACCACGGGCTGGGAGAATTCGGAAGAGGAGAGAGCCCTGGGAGCTGGGGGTTGGGGGAAGCTTTAGAGAAGAGGTGACACTGCAGCTGCACTTTGAGGGGTGAGAAGCGTTGGAGAGAGGGAGAGAGCGGAAAAGAGAGCTTTTGCCTTAAAGCCAGAGGTTCTGCAGGCAGCGGGGAGGAGGGGAGCAACGGGAGCGGGTGGTGGGGGAGGCGAGGAGGCGGGAGGGTGATAGGAAATGAGGTTCGAGGACCCGAGCGCCTCTCCCTGGCCCTCCCCACCTCCAGGGAGGTCTGTTCCAGGGCCATGGGCGGGGGCTTGTTTGAACACAGCCTGGGGTGGGTCATGAAATCTGTTCTCACAGCCTCTCCAGGCGGTTCTTATTGCCAGTAACAGTTCAGTGGTGCTGCTGTCGCCCCCACTCGAGCAGCGCTCCTGTAACAGTGGGAAGAACACAGACTTTGGGGGCTCATTTAGAATTAAAATCTGGATGTCACTCAGGACTTCCCCTGGGCCCAGTCGCTCCCCGAGTCTTTTGTAAGACGGGGCAACGACAGCCAACTTTCTGCGGGGCCGCGAGTGTCAGCCTCGAACACGCCCGCGTTCCGGGAAGAGCGGAGGCCCGGCTGCGTCCCCCCAGCCCCGCTCCCCTACCTGGATGAAGACCCGCAGCGTGGCGCGGCTCACCAGCGCGGTGCACACGCGCGACGCGGGCTCCGGCTCCCCGGCCGCCGTCTCCAGCTCGTGCTTCTGCCCCATGATGACGGCCATGGGCAGGGCGAGGCCGAGCGAGGCGGCCCAGGCGAGCGACAGCAGGCGGCGCGTGCGGCGCGGCGACAGCAGGCGGCGGGCGCGCAGGGGCCGGCACACGGCCAGGCAGCGCTCGGCGCTCAGGCTGGCCACGCTGAGCACCGTGGCGTAGGCGCACAGCTCGCGCACCAGGTAGTAGCCGCGGCAGCCCAGGTCGCCGAAGACCCAGGGGTAGTGGAACCACACGAAGTTGTAGAGCTCCATGGGCACGCTGACCAGCAGCAGCAGCAGCGCCGAGAGCGCCAGGCTGAGCACGTGGTAGCGCAGGCGCCCCGCGCGCCCGGCCCGCGCCTTCAGCACCACGCGCACGGACAGCGCATTGCCCGCCGCGCCCAGCGCCACGATGAGCGCGTAGAGCGCCGTGAACAGCACCTTGGCCCACAGGCGCGTGTCCACGCCCAGCCGGGCGTCCAGGCTCGGCCCGGGGCTGGGGCTGGGCCTCGGGGGCCGCGGGCTGCTGGGCTCCATCCCGCTCCCGCGGCCTGCGCTCCCTCCCTCTCACTGCCCGCAGACTGGGCGAGCTGCCCGCTGGGCGAGAGCCTCCTCCTCTCTGGGAGCCTCCAGAACTGGGAGAACACGCCCCCAGAAGGGTGTCCCTGAGCAAGCCTGTGAGCGACGTACACACGTCTCTCTTCAGTTCAATCCAGGGAAGCACGTGCTGGTGCAAAGTGGGCTCTTTTCGGGACCAACAGCTATGAGTTGGAAGGGACTCCACCACTGACCAGCTGTGTGACCTTAGCCAGGTTTTTTAACCTCTCTGGATCTAGTTTTGCAACTTAAAAATATCACCTACACTGCAGAATTTTTGTGAAGATTAAATGAGAGAATCTGTGTGCAAGTTCCTGACCTGCAACATGCCTGCCCAGAGCTTGTGTCGTGTGCCTAGGCCTGTGTGCTGCTGTTATCTGAGTGTGCATCCCACAGACGATTTAGGAAGGACTTTGTTGGTGCTTTGACATTTTGCAGATGTCAAGGTTCTTGCTAAAGGGCTGTTTCAATGCTGTACTAATAGCCCAGGGAACTGCGTTGCCACCGGCAGATACATGCTCATGGTCTCGGGCCTTCCCTGTCCTTTGAGCTCGCATTGTCATGGAGCAGTGGGAGAAAGTGAAAAGCGTATTTACCATGTCTTAAAACCTTTCACTTGTCTCTTTTTTAAACTCATGTAGAACACCAGAACTTCAGAGCTGCAGGGCCTAGAGGCTTCTCACCTCACCCCAAGAACCCCCTTTTCTTTACTGTGGGCAACATTGGAATTAGAACCCAGATCTCCTGATTTTGTTTATTTTTTTATTTTTTGTGTGTTTAGCAAAGTTGTTACGGCCCAGTGAGAATTAGTTTAATCTTCCATATGGATATGTAACCCTACCCACATTGAAATTGAAACTATGAGGGCCGGCCCGTGGCTCACTTGGGAGAGTCTGGTGCTGATAACACCAAGGTCACGGGTTCAGATCCCTATATAAGGATGGCCGGTTAGCTCACTTGGAGAGAGTGGTGCTGACAACACCAAGTGAAGGGTTAAGATCCCCTTACCGGCCATCTTTTTTTTAAAAAAGAAACAGATTATGTAAATTTACTTTTACTCTGCTTCTGCACTGAAAGGTGTTTGAGGCTGGTAGGCAAGTGGAAAGCAATGCGGTGACTTTATCAAATAGCTACAGCAAGAGTGGTGAGTATCACTAGCAACCAGGGCTGGATTCACGGGCATGCGACCTGTGTAATTGCACAGGCGCCCTTGCTTAAAAGGGACCTGCTCTAGGCTTAATGCTCCGCCATTGTCATCTTGAAATTCTTCATAATTTTTGAAAAAGGGGCCCTGCAACTTACGTACCTAGTTCTTTTAGCTACAAATGAGAATATTGCACAAGAAAAGCAAATTGAGCCCAAGTATTCTGATGCAATTGAAGAACCAGAGAAATGAAGAGGGCTTTCTTCGTCAGAATTTGTGATTTTTAATGGCTTACAACTCCTTCCTACATGTCATTTTGAAGTTTTTATTTTAAAAGAAGCGTCTATTCTGCTTAATTTCTTGTGATTTCAAGGAAAGTAAGAGACAAATGAATACACTAAAACACAAGGAGAGCTTTCGCAATTGTAGAGCAGTGGACAGGCTAGGGTGACATACGATTCTTGTTTCTCTTAAATCATGTTAGAATAATGTTGTACTGCATCTTACGGGTTTAAAAGCTTTTAAGGAGTTAATAAACTGCTATAGATCCAGCTATTCATTCTATATGGAAGTCTCAGTACATGGTGTAAAATTTGAGGCAAAGAAAAAAAAATCTGTCACTACTGCCAGCCCCACTCTGTCCCCATTTCAGCTCTGATTGTGTTCCACCCAGTGACTGCCTGGAGGAGACGGGAGTCCCAGGTGCACAGGGGCAGCAGAGGGGTCAGTGTACAACATGTGACGTCCTGGGCTGAGAAGTTATTTTAGAATTCAATATCAAGCAATGTACGTCTTTCCTGTCTGCCTCTTTTCTGTGAATATGAGCAATGGAGCGCATCCCTCTCCCCCTCTTGCTCTTGTGCCAGCGACCCAAAATCAAATGTAATATTTACTCTAGCATCCTACATGTTAACATTTGTGCTTTTTCTTCCTTCACATGCATAAGTCTTTTCTGCTATATATGAAATACACTGGTTGGCTCAGGGGAAAGTACTTGTGCATTTGTTCGAGTTACAAGATGAACTAGCTGCCTTTTTTGTGTGTGTGGGGGGGCGGACACCAGTTTTACAAGAAGACAATTGACGAACTATGGGTATTTAGCCTGGGTATTTGGCAGGTATTTTTTCAAAAATAAATGAAGTAAGAAAATTTATAACACTTGAGCTTTCAAGAAGAAATTTGGACCATTGCATCTGGCATCTGAACTTGACAGTTTTCTAATATTCAAAGAGTTTCCTAATGATATCAGTGGTGATATTAAGGAATGTAATTTTTGTTTAATGTATAATGAAATGTATCAGCAGTTGGAGGATCTGCATAACGCAGTGAACCAGTATTTCATAAATAACCAATCTACTATGTTACAAAATTGTTCATGGGTAAAAGTTCCATTCAAAATGGAAAGTAGACCAATGAATTTTAATGGAAATGATTCTGAAAAATACATTAATATGATTTCAGTTTCTACATTGTAACAACATTTAAGAAACTACTACTTGCCAAATTTGGCGTGATATCAAAGAAGAATATCCACAATTTTATATAAAGGTTATTAAAATATTCCCTTTTTTCCCAACTACACGTCAGTGTGAAATTGGATTATTTTCATATATATCAACCAAAGCAATATATCAGAACAGATTTAATGCAGAAGCAGATACGAGGATCAGCTGTCCTCAATTAAGCCAGACACTAAAGAGATTCACGAAAATGTAAAACAGTACAAATAATGCTATTTTTAAACTTGGAAATATGGTTATTTTTAATAATAGTGTTTTTATGTTAACATGTATGCGTTTATTATTGTTGTTTTAAATGAATTAAAAATAAGTATTTAGAAATGATCCAGCTTTAATTTCTAAGAGTATAGCTTTTTGGTCTCAGGATCTTTTTATATTTCTAGAAATTATTGAGGACCCCAAAGAACTTTAGTTTAAGTGGGTTATATCTATTAATAGTTACAGTATTGTAAATTAAAACTGAGAACTAAAACTAAAAAGTTGGAGAACTGTGGGATTAAATTTGTTTCCATCAAGTTTAAGGATTCTACATATATGAGTTTGAAACAAATTTTCTTTGATCACAAACCCCACACTAAGAAATTTTTAACTTTGCCTTTGGGTTTCATGGAGCTCAATAAGGCCTGCAGGACCTGGAGAAAAAAGTAGGTTTCTGTTTCTCTTGGAAGAATCTGCAAGTGCTTAGTCTCCTAGGGTCTAGGCAGGTATAGCAGAGAGGACACTGGGCCTGGAGTCAAAGAGGAGGGGATAAGTCTTGGCTCTGCCATTCACTAGTCATTTGTCTTGGGCAAGTCTACCTGTTTTTCTTACCTCCTTGGGTTAGAGCACTGAGCAAATAGAAGTCATAGGGTCTGAAGTACCTAGGCTGTCACTTTGGGGAGTGAGACTGAACTTCTACATGGTAAAGAAGCCCAAAGATAAAGGGAAAGTCTCTGGTTTTTCATTAGCGACACTATTGGGGGCAGGGCCATTTTCCAGGAGGGAGTGTCAGAGATGTGAAAGGGGTATGGATGCCTTCTCAGGGTAGCCTTGGCTCTGGTGTGGGTGGGCCTCTCCAGCCAGCTCAGAGGGCACCTGGGAAATGCGTTAATGTGGAAGGGAGGGAAACTCAGCACCATTGAATCACCCAGCAGGTCCCCTTTACAGAGAGGTGTGCAGAGGGCTGAGGATTTCTGTTTTCACCAGAGCAGAATGATTACTGTGCCCTCCATTTGTAAATCTCATTCATGGCCACCCTAAGCCTAAACTGCTCAGAGAGTATGTCCATGTGTAGATGCTCTGGACCTGGAGCTCGCTTCTCCCACACCTATCAGAACCTGAGTTTGCCTCCAAATAAAAGCAAGACATCCCTTGTGTTCAGATAGATTTCAGCCTGTACTGGATGACTCTGTTCCATGGTGTCCTCCACCGTCTGCATAGGTTCAAAATCTTGGCTTTCCTGTTTAACTGCAGACCAGGCAGCTAACTTACTCTGTTTCTAACTGAGCAGTGAGTGATTGAGAAGCACTCAGTGCTGGAGGGCTCTGGCAGGCGCAGGCAGTTCTGGAAGAGCAGCAGTTCTGAGTTCAGGGATGCCGGGGATGGAGAGCTGCTCTGTTTCCAGCTGCCTGGGCAGCAGTGTCAAGGGTTTACCAGGCTTCCTGTCTGGCCGGGGGTGTCAGGACCCTGGGTTTTCTGCTTGCTTCATGTGCCCAGGGTCCTGGCCTTCTTGCCCTCGCGTCAAAAGGGCTTCTGCTATGGGCTGAGTTGTACTCCCCAAATTCATATGTTGATTCCTGAACCCCCAAAGTGACTGTATTTGGAGTAAGAAAGTAGTTGAGGCTAAATGAAGTCATAAAGGTGGGGCCCTTATCTGATAGGATTAGTGTCCTTATAAGAGGAGACACCAGAGTGCTCACTCTCTGTCTGTCTCTCTTCCCCCCTCTCACCCTCTCCCTGCCCCAGGTGAGGACATAGCAAGGAGGCAGCCACCTGCAAGCCAGGCCCTCGCCAGGACCCCACCACACCAGCACCTGATCTTGGACTTCCAGTCTCCAGAGAAAATAGAGTCTGTTGTGAGAAATAAATATATGTTGTGGTATTTTATTATGGCAGCCTGGGCTGATGACAGCTTCCAGTCCATATGCAGCTTTTTGTCCTGATGCTACCACGTGATGACTGCTTGAACACTGGAAAAGAAGACAGTTAATTTCCTCTTCCCTCACAGTAACAGCAGCATTCTCTGACTCCAATAAATATAGTTTACCTTCATGGGAACAGCCGAAGTCACTGTGTGTGTGTATGTGTGAAAGAGAGAGAGAGAAAGAGACCCCCCATTGGTCTTCCTTACCCTGCCCATATCCTTGTAAACAGTCCCTTTATTAAGCCTTCTCAAGCCCCCAGCTCAAGAGTCCCATCTGTTCTCTGCTGGGTCCTTGACTGATCTAGTGAATGTGCATGGTTGTGTATGTGTGATCATAGGTGTGTGTGTGAGAAAGAGCATGGGTGTGCATGTGTGTGTGTGTGTGTGAGCATGTGTTTATGTGTGTGATTGTGGGCATGTGTGATCATGTGTGTGTGTGATTGTAGTTGTGCATGTGTGTGTGATCATAGGGGTGTGTGTGTTGATTGTGTGTGTGTGATCGTGTGTATGACCATTGGTGTGTGTGTGTGTGTGTGTGTGTGTGTGTGTGTGAGATCACGGGTGTGTATGTGAAATCATGGGTATGTAGGATCATGTGCGATTTTGTGTTCAGTTGTGTGTGTGAATTTGTGTATGTGTACAAACATGTTGACACTTGAATGACCCTGTTCAGCTGAAATAGGTAAGATCCTGTCAATGAACAGGTCACTTCCTTTGCCCACAGTATCCCTCACTGAAGTTAGAGCATGTTCCAATTCACAGGAAATTGCCCAGGCTGGCATCAGGGCAATTTTCCTCACTGTCTATGTTATTGCCTGGCTCTCTGGTTTGCCTCTTGTTGTCTTCCAGATGCACAATCTCTCCATGCCTTAGAGCAAACTGTGCAACAGTTGGGATTTGAATGGAACACTGCTTCCCTCTCTACCCATTTCCCATAAGAAAGTATTAAGACGAACAAGCATCTTGACACTTTTGCTTGCAAAAGGAAATGTTCTATCAATATATGCCATAGGAGCGGCCAATGTGTGGCCCCTGTGCCTGTAACATGGCCTATTATTGCTTTATAAATTATCACTACCAGTAATTTAAAACCTGATATGGGACTTCCAGTTTCCTGTACAGCATGTAAGGGGCTTAGAAATAGTCCTAACAACTCTGTCCTAACAACAAGTAAAAAGCTGAACAAACAGAAAAATCAGCAACTTCTTAGGTCAGAGAAGTGTGGTCACAAGGCAAACTGCTGCTCTCAAAATTGGGGAGATACAGAGAAGCACAACTTTATGGGGCAGAAACCCAGCAGAAACCTCCACAGGAACCAGTGCCAGTTAGAAAAACCTAAACTGTAATTGATGAGTTGCTGGAGGCTCAGTGTGGGAAAGTCTGAGAGTTAAAAACTCCAGGGAGACTTAGTCACAGAGTGGTGGGGCACACTTTTGTGTATTTTACCTCTAGGAGCTCCATCAGGTCCTCACAATGAATGTCAGAGAAAAGCCCCTCATGCTTCTGGCAGGGGGAGGGGAAAAGGAATCACCTTGAAACAGCCAGAGCACTGTGTTCTGAACAAGGCCTGCCTTCAGAAGAAGCTATTTAACCAGAGCCTAACCTGAAGAGTTTTTATCAGAACCTAACTGCCTAGAGGAAGAGTAATACATACCTCCAGCCCCCTCTAGCCACCCTGTTGCATGTGAAGCAGGGAAAACTGAGAAATACTGGTGCAGCTCACGGTCTAGGGATGCCTCATCACTGAAAGCCTGAGACCTAATCATAGGGCTGTAGAATACTTCCCCTCCCCCCACAACTTACCATTACCTTACTAAAGGCCTATCTGCCCCAGCTCCTTTTACCTACTATATCATGTCCATCTTTCAAAAAAAATTACAAGGTGTACTAAAAGGCAAAAACACAGTTTGAAGGGAATGAGTATCAGAATCAGTCTCAGACATGGCAAGAATGTTGGAATTCTCAGACCAGGAATTAAAAAAAAATTCTGATTAACATGCTAAGGGATTTAATGGAAAAAGTAGACACCAAGCAAGAACAGATGGGCAATGTAAGCAGAGAGATGGAAACTGTGAGAAAGAATCAAAAAGAAATAGTAGAGATCAAAAGCACTGCATCAGAACTGAAGAATGCCTATTATGGGCTCATTAAAAGGATAGTAAAGGAGTATTATGAACAACTCTATGTGCACAAATTCGATAACCTAGATGAAATGGATCAATTCCCTGAAAAACACAATCTGCCAAAACTCACACAAGAAAAATAGACAATTTGAATAGGTCTATGTTCATTAAAGAAATTGAATCAATAATTAATAACCTCCCCAAACATAAATCACTGGGCCCATATGGGTTCACTGGTGAATTCTACCAAACATGTAAGGAAGAAATTATATCAATTCTCCACAATCTCTTTCAGAAGATAGAAGCAAAGGGAATACTTCCTAACTCATTCTGTGATGCCAGAATCACCCTAACAACAAAACTAAACAAAGACATTACAAGAAAATAAAATGATAGACCAATATCTCTTATGAACATAGGTGCAAAAATCCTCAATAAAATATTAGGAAATTGAATCCAACAACGTATAAAAACAATTATACAGACTAATATATGTATTAGTCTGTTTCTGTGGCTTGTAATAAAATACTCAGAACTGGGTAATTTGTAAGAAAATGAAATTTATTGCTTATAGTTTCAGAGGCTGGGAAGTCCATAGTCCGGGGAACGCAGCCAATGAAAGCCTTGGTGTTGGTGACAGTGACCCAGGGGTCTCACATGTAAGAAAATGGTGGAGCGTAGAGGGCAAGAGACCACCCTCCTCATGCACTCTCCTCTTAAAGCCCTCAGAACCACGCCCAAGACACCAATTTTAATCCATTAACTATGGCATGGTCCTACAATCTAAGCAACTCTTCAAGGCCCCACCTTTCAGTTACCATAATAGGATTTCCCTCAACAGTTACAGTGGGAATTTAAGCTTCAGTGAGGTTGGCAGGGGGGCATCCAATCTACAGCAACGACCAAGTGGGACTTATTCAAGGTATGCAAGACTGTTTCAACATTCAAAAATCAACTAATATAATCCATCACATCGACAGGCTAAAGATGAAAGACCGTTTGGCCATATCGATAGATGCAGAAAAATCCTTTGACAACGTCCAACACAGATTCCTAATAAAAACCTCAGTAAACTAGGAATAGAGGGCGCCTCCCTCATCTTGAACATCTATAAAAAAATCTATAGCTAACATCATACTTAATGATGAGAAACTTGAAGCTTTCCCTCTAAGACCAGTAACAAGTCAAGGATTTTCCCTCTCACCACTGCTTTTCAACATGGTACTGGAAATCGAAGCTAGTGCAATAAGACTAAAAATGGAAATAAAAAGTATGAGTGTACTTCAAAAGTTCATGGAAAAATAAAATTAAAAGATAATATGAGTCTTCCCATGAGTTTTTTGAAATACCCTTGTATTCAAATTGGGATAGAAGAAATAAAACTTTATGTTCACAGATGTCATGATAGTCTACGTAGAAAATCTGAAAAAATCAACCACAGCAATAAAACCTCCTGGAATTAATAAGTGATTATAGTAAGGTTTCAGGATACAAGTTTAATACACAAAAGTCAATTACTTTTCCATATATGAGCAATGAACAAGTTCTAAAAAGAAATGAGCTATCAAGCCATGAAAAGACATGGAGGAACCTCAAACGCATATTATTAAGTGTAAGTTGATGATCTGAAAATGCTACATACTGTATGATTCCAGCTATGTGACATTCTGGAAAAGGCAAGGATTAAAAGGATCGGTGGTTTCCAGGGGTTGGAAGGAGGAAGGAATGAATATGTGGAACGCAGAAAACTTTTAGGGCCATTCAACTACTCTGTATGATGCTGTGATGGTAGATACATGTCATTATGGATTTGTCAAAATCCACAGAATGTACAACACCAAGAGTGAATGCTAATATAAACTATGGACTTTGGGTGATAATAAGGTGTCAGTGTAGGTTCATCAGTTGTAACAAGTGTTCCAGCTGGTGGGGGATGTTGATAGTGGGGATGGGGCTGGGGGTGGTTGTGCATGTGGGGAGCAGAAGGTACATGGGAGCTCTGTACTTTCTGCTCAATTTTTCAGTGAACCTAAAACCACTCTAAATAATAAAGCTTATTAACTTAAAGAAACACAACTGGATGTGACTTTTCCCCCATGGCGTGTACTCCCCATGGGACGCTACTGGTGCTGTTAAAGTAAATTGAAATGGAGACCAGACATGAAGAACCCCTGAGCAGACAAAGCCAATTAAGCCACTGAAGTAACATTGACATTGTTGGATTTGCAAACATAAACAAAAGTTAACTTGGGGTATTTCCTGTAAATGCCTATATTAAGGAAAAACTAAAGTTAAGCTCAATCAATCAGAAGCTGCTGACTAACTTATAGTTATGCAACTAGGGACTTTTTGATGGAATGGATCAAATAAGGCAACTACAATTGGTTACAATTGTAACCGATGACATATTTTCTTCTACATTCCCCCTATAAAAGCCTTCCCCTGTGTTTCCTCTGTGGAGCCTGAAACCACCTTTGGTTTGGTGCTTCCCGATTCATGAATTGCTATTTGCTCAGATAAATTGTTTAAAATTTTATTGTGCCTCAGTTTACCTTTTAACAATGCTAAAGATGAGTAGGGCCTGGATCCTGTCTTGAGGGGCCACTATGGTGGCTGGCAGGATGGAACTTAACCTCACAGGTAACTAGCCCTCCCTGGCACATTCTAAGCATTGAATAAGGGGAGTGCGTGGTGAGGACGATCCTAAGATCCTTCCCTTCCTGGCCCAGGGGCCCTCCCTGAGCCTCAGTTTCCTCTTCTGGGAAATGATGTCGCCCATCCTTAAGGAATGTTGTAAGAATAGAGATTATACGTGATGTGTAAGAAAAGCACTTGGCACAGAGAACGAGCTCAGAGATGTCAATCCCAACCTCTCACCCTTTCCTTCAAAGGTCAAAGGAAGGAGAAATCATTATGGGGTGGAGAGGTCAGGGAAGGCTTCATGGAGGAGGAGGGATTTGGTCTGGGCCTTGCAAGTGGCTCAATTTGAAAAGGAAGAAAGCAGGAGAAAAGCATCCCGGGAAGGAGTCCAGTACAGACTAAGGTTCAAAAGTGGGAAAACACAAAGTGCTGTTGGGGATTTCATAGGTGACTCCCAGACTCAGCCGTGTTGCCAGGGGAGAGGTGTCATCGTGTGGATTCTTGACAGCCTGGAATTCCAGGGAAATGCCTCAGAGGAAATTCAGCTTGGTCCTGGCTGTGGTCACGTGAAGGCGATGGAGGACTCAGGAGCTCTACTGTAGGAAAGGCTGGAGAGTCCGTAGTAAAACAGAGATTCAGTTTCTTCATCTCTAAGATAGCGACATTAATGCCAGCTCAATATTATTGCAAGGATTAATCGTGGCTTCTGTTTATCGAGGGTCTCATATGTGCCAGGCATGTGCGGCCTCAAGGATCACCACACCCTTTTGAGGGAGAAATTTTATTTTTATCCTTGTCTTTCCCATATAAGGAAACAAAGTTTCTTGGAGGTTGAGTGAATTGCTCTAAGTCACGATAGCTTCCAAGGAGCAGTCAGACTGAGATCCCGGGTCTATCTGGTCCAGACCGTGGGATTTAACACTGTACGGAGCTTCTGATGAGCCTGGCATGGGCTCGGAGCCCCGTCAACAGCCAAGTCCCCATTTCTTGGTGCCCCATCCAAACCAGCGCAGGTCTCAGCAGCCTGACCTAGCAGTGGGGCACGTGTCACTCCAAACGCCCTGTCTCCTCCAACACACGCTGCCAACAGGGGTGTGAAATGACCCTGCCCCCGGCCGGGAGCCTGAGGACCTTGGTCAAGATGCAGCCAGCCACTGTCCCTCCCCTTCACCCAGTCCTGGTCACTGGAGTGACTCTGGGCCGTGCCTATGTCCGGAGCAACTGCTGCCTATGCCGCAGTGCGCTTCTGTCGCATTTCTGGCCAAACGCTAAACATGACCAGGTATCATTCCTCACAGTCTTATCACTTGTTGGTCATGAGTTTCTTAAAATATCTTGACAGAATGAATTAAAAATAATAAGAGTGGTGGTGACCCAGCTAAGCAGAAGTATCTTAAAGTGTTGGTTTTTTCTCCTTTACCCTTGAGGACATTTCTGAGCACTCAGATTGTGGCAGTTGTTACCGGTTGTGGGGGTGGGAGGTACCAGCCCAGAGGCTGTGCCCAGTGGTCCTTCCCCAGCACTCTCTGAGCAATCCCAGGGCATCACGAGTGGCTGGGGTCATGGCACAGTGACCTGGGACTGCAGAGGCCCTTGCTCGTTACAGTATATCTTGCTGGGGAAGCCACTGCCCTCTGAGCCTGTAAAGTAACACCATCACGTTAGATAGAAAAAGCCAGGCACCTTTAATTTATTTTTCCATTTCATTCTCGCAACAATCCCAGGTGGATCTTGTCAGGGTTCCTCTGGAGGGAACGAGGAAGAGGAGCCGCGATGAAAGCAGAGAAGGCCGGCTGGGGAAACTGCAGAGAGCCGGAGAGGGGGGCTTGGCGGAGCCAGCGGAACAGTTAGAAGCGTCAGGAGGCAGTCGCGGTTGCGGTGGCATCATGGGCTGCAGGGACACGAGGAGGACAAGCACAGGTGGAGGGGAGTCAGGGAACCTGAGTCACCACTTGGCTGCAGCTTCTGCCTCCAACCGACCACTTGCTGACCCTTCTTCCTCCTGGGGGTCATGGCCTCACCCACCATATGCTCAAATGGTACTGCTCTGGGGTCCCTTCCCTTAGCCCTGCTGGCTCTCCAGGTGCAACTGCAAAGTCCTCTCTGCACCACTCTGGCAGTGTGCTCTCTGCCCCCAAGCCTTGCCCAGAAGTCCCCTCATTGGGTGCCCGTCCCCCATTGCAGGTCATCTGGGCCGAGCCCCATCGCCCCTTTGAACAGAATCTGGGGCTCGGAAGGATTAGAATTCAGTGAAGAGCGTGGTGTCTGAAGTCAACCTGGTCCTGCTATGTCACTTTGTGGCTTTGAGACTCAAGGCCAGTTCTTCAAGCTTCTATTTTCTGTCTGTAACCTTATAGGGTTGCTGTGAAAATGATGTATGGTCATGCTTCATCAGTGCTTAGCACGGTTCCTGATATGTGGGAAGTGTTCACACCCAGAGAGCTGTGGTGATGACAGAGGGGGCTGAGCACAATGGAGGGGATGGCCCCTGTTAAGAAGGGAGCCCAGGCTGTGGGTGTGCCATGCTCAGGGCCACATGGGGATCCAGATCTCTTGAGTCCCTGCGGAGTGCCGAGGTGACGCAGGGGAACAGGGAGCAAGGACTCTTGAGGCCTTTGTGGGAAATGGTGGTAGAGTAGAAGAGGACGGATTCTTGTCTAGAGGGCACGTACCTTGCTCTCAGCATGGGAGGCGGTCCCTTCTTCCTTCAGTTCCCCTCTGGAGACAGAACAATCCCAATTCTGTCTTAGAGCTGCATGACCTCGGGGGAGTGATTTCATCTCTGAGTTTTACTTGGAAGACCGCCTCAAGAGCTGGAGTAGGAAACTAGGAATCCACAGTGCCCAGCTGCCAGCTAGCAGGGGTGTGCCCCCTCCCCTGGCTTCCCCTCCACAAAGTTGATGGACACTGGCGTCTTCTGGAATCTTTGCATCCTGGGTGTTGTCAGCCAATCCTCAGGTGGGAGAGGATTTGCAATTCAACACTCTGCTCTTCGCTGAGCCTTGTGACTTGGCTGGGCCTCCCAGGGCCTGGTGTCAAGGGAAGTGCTCCTGTCCTGGGCTCCAGTGTCGCCTGTGTCTCTGAGGGACAGTCCTCTCCTGACGCCGGGTGAGGAGCTGCAGCACCCTGCGGGCTGGGGCCATGGAAGAGCGGGCCCGCGCCTGCAGCCCTGGCTGGGAGCAACCGCAGGGCAAGAGCCCCCTGGATTCGGCCTGGTCATGGGTAAGGGCGTGGCCATCTGCAAACGTGGCCCGTCTCTCTCTCCTTCCCTCTCCCCGCCCCGCCTGGGTTCTGATCAAGTGTGTGGGTGGGTTCCTGCATTCACGGTTCGGTTCTCCAGATAAGTGATGGGCCCAGCTCGCTCCTCAGGGGCTCCTGTTGTGGAGGCTGCACTTAAAGCGGGTTTTAGAACTTATGCAAGAATAAAAGGCTTTTTTCTTTGCCTTGGATGGAAAGTGATTGCCTTGATCCTGGGTGTTTTGCTCATCATGCACTGTGCCGGGATGCCCCTTGTCCTTTGTTTTGTGTGTGGTTGAGAAGGAGGCACGGGGTGTTGAAGGGACCCCTACAACTGAGCCATCAAGCCAGTGCTGTCTCAGATAAGATGCTGTTATTGAGGGACTGCCCCGGACTCCAACACCAGCTGCTGTTCTTACTGCCCGTTTTTAGACCTCATCCTAGGTGCCGGGGCTCTTTTATTGCAGGTGGTTGTTCAAAAGTATTTATTTTCACTGAAAATACTACACCAGGAGTGGAGGGTGTTCAGATAACCCTAAATGGCAGTGAGTAGGCAGGGCCTGGGCTAGAATTCTGGGACTTGCTGTTTCTTCCAAAGGCTGGGGGTTTGGCTGCAGTGAGGATGCTGTGTCAGGCCCTCGCCCCAAGTGGTGCATCCAGGACACCCCGTGACGCTCCGCTCTGATCCTCAGCTGCAGGAGGCTGGGCTGGCACCTGCGGAGGGAGGATTCTGCACGCTGGGGAGCAGGGAGTGCCTGGGGCTTTCTGCATCCTGGGGAAATAGAGCCAGGATGTGGCAGGAACGAGGCAGACGGAGCTTCCTGCTGCTGGTCCCCCAAGCACCTGTTGCTTGTCACTTCAGTCAGCAGCATCCTGGGGCAGCTCCTTCCCTTCAGGGGTGAGAGGCTCTGCTGGGGGGTGCTGCAGGGGCCCAGGCCGAAGTGCAGTGAGTGGTGATGGAGGAAGACAGGGGGACCTGGATGCTGCTCTGCCCTGATTCGCCGCTTGGCCCTTTGGGCCAGTATTTCCAGAATGGACCTGATGTTTGTAGAGAGGGGTTGCCTCGAGCTAAGGGGACCTCCTCCCGGGAACTCTGTGTGATGAGTGTCTCGCACATTCTGATTAAATAGATCATTTTGTGGTTAGTTGGGGATTTTTGTCTTGCTTCCACTCCTGGAATGTTCTTAAACGTGCCTGCACCATTGCCGGGTGCTGCTGGCAGTGGCACCTGTCTCCCCCGCGTGGGCAGGGCTGGGCAGGATCCTGGGAAGCACTTTCCCATCCATGGCCCTGAGGCACTGCTTTTCCCATTTGGCAGCGAAGGAAGCAGGCTATGAAGTTGGGATTTGCCCAGAGCAACCCGGGGGTGGGGGCTGGTGGAAGGTGGGGATGGGAACTCAGGTCCCCTGGTGCCCAGCACAGCCCCCGTTCTGTCCTCCTGGGCATCCCTACAGACTCTATGACCTGAGGAAGTTCTGATTTAATACCTGTTTTCTGCTTATATTTTTTGATTATGAATTATTTTTCCTGATTATAAAAGCATATTGTAAATAAGATACTAAAATGTGTATCATCCACTGCTCCGGGAGCCTGGGAACTTTGTAAACAGAGTTCATTTGTAAACAGAGCCTTCATTCCCTGAAGGCTCTTTATCATAAGCTGCAGGAAGGATTTCAAGTCCACCTCTTGTCCTGTTTCATCCCTTAAATCTCCCCACCCCCATCTCTTCCATGCCTTCCCCCCATCACCCTGTGTGCTTGGTAAATGCTTGTTGACTGAGGGAATTCTAAAACCCCAGGCTAAAATCTTCAACAGGCCCCTTTGCTGTTTCAGTGTGGCCTGGATACCTCTGCCGACTGCCTCTCTCTCTTGTGACCTTCTGCCTAGGGAAGGCAGGCCTCCGGGGCACTGCTCCAGCAAGGATGTCAGTCCCTGGACCCGAGGTCTGAAGGTGCCTGGGGAACTTGGGCTTGGCACAGGAAGATCCTGACCCGCTGTGCTGAAGGGTGGCTGCAGAGCTGTGACTCTGGGAGCCTAACTGGCAGCTCTAGTGACAGAACTGGCCTCTTTCCGCTGCTAGGGGGCTGAGTTTGGGACTAGTCCTTGGAGGGTGGGGTGGGCCAGGCCCAGCATTGGGGCTTCAGCAAAGCAGAGGAACTGGGACATAGATCCGGCAGAAGCCCAGTGGACTGACTGCAGGGAAGGAGAGCTTGGGGGAGGCTGCAGGAGTTCTGGCAGGGCCACAGCTGCCTCGGCCAGGTGCCCAGGTGGGGGCTGGCTGGCTTCTGGGAAGGGTAAAAGTGGCTCAGCCGCCATGGGGCTGTTTTCAGTCCCAGGGTTGGAAAAGGGCAGCTGGCAACACTGTGAGCCCTCAGAGGCACCTGCTAGGTTGGCACCCTCCACCTGCGGCGTTGGCCACAGTCATTCCCAGAGGCTCTGGGCTTGGTCTCTGGGTCACAAGCATTTCTAGGCTCTGAGAGTGTGCAGAGCCCAGTGGGGGTGGAGGGATGGCAAGACCTGGCCCCCCACAGGAGGCAAAGGCAGAATGTGAGGGGGCAGGGCTGTAGCCGCCAGCTGCCAAGTTCACGGGGCACAGATCAGGAGTGTTCTGCCTGGCAGGGCCCAGGAAGGCATCTCTGAGAAACCGGCATTTGAGCCAGACCTTGGAGGAGGAGTAGGATTTCAATAAACAGCAGAAGGGGGTGGAACCTTCTAGGCTGCAGGATCAGCTTGAGCAAAGGCTGGTGTGTGAGAGTACAGGATGTTCCCCTAAAGCTAAGTCTGCGGTGTTGTCCTTAGGCCATTTGAGATTTTCTTTGTCTTTAGTTCGGGTGTGCACGCTGATATTCATCTTGGTCAGGCACCCAGCCTATGAAAGACTAAGTAGTCACCAAGTAGTCACCAGCCAGATATGTGAGACCCATAGTAAAGGCCAAGGTGCGGGAGCCAAGAGGATGGGCTCACACAGCGGCTCTGCCACCTGCAGGTTTTGATCTGCTGGAGTGTAATACTTACAGGTACTTGATAATGGTAGCTGTTATTAATACTAGCGCTACACCTGAAAAAAGCGGCCTGTGGTTACAGGTCGGGCTGTAAATATAAAGTTGGAGAAAAACCAAGTCCACTTACACTCGCCCATTGGACTTGGCCTGTGAGGACGAAGCACGAGCCAGACCCCTCTGCCTCCTCCTAGGAGTGAGAACACTGAGCTTAGTTTTTGTCCAGACACTTTGCTTGGTATTTGAGGCCTCTCAAAAGCTGGCCCCACCTTACTCCTCCAGGCTGTTTTTTTCTATAGCAGCTATGGGATGCTCCTGGGGTCCCGAACGGTCACTGCCCTGGAGACCCAGCTGGTATGGTTGGCTAGCCACCTCACTAGCTGGGTCTCCAGGAAGGTGACTGTTTAGGACCCCAGGCCCATCCTGTGACCTCCAGTCCCTGTAAACTCAGGGGCTGGGATTTGGGTCCCAACCACTCAGAGCATATGTTGGCTACCTGGACTCCTTTGGCTCAACTGACCTGAGGCCTGGACAGAGGCTGGGCTATGCCCTTTTGGGCTCTTATCTACAGGGACCTCTGGGGCCCATGCTCCTGCTGGCAGCCAGGCAGGGAAGGACAAACCCAGAGAGAGGGGGAGAGGGTCCGCTCCACCTGATCTCAGAGCCTGAGCCGACCCGAAACACCTGTGTTGGCTGCTCACCTGGTCCCGGGAGAGCTCTTTAGAGGGTACCACCTCTGGTCAGCTTGAAAGCACTGGCCTTGGGTGTGTGTTGGGGGGGAGGTGGGGACAGAGAGAGAAACTGTAGGAAGTGACCCCCCAGGAGGCCTCCGTGGGAAATCAGAGCTCTTGGCCTCTCTGCTTCTCTCAGTGTCCGGGCCCCACCCTGAGACCTCGGGCTCCCCCTGGAGGTGGTACCCTGCCACTACAAACAGGAGAGCCACCTGCTTCCCTGTAGCACAACCACGTGGTCTGATGGCATTTTGCTAGTGATAGAAGGTTGGGAGGCACACAGTCCCTCAAAGATGGAGCAGAGCTGGCGATCACTGGGTGAGCAGCCAGGCCAGTCCTGTGCAGATCTCCTCACCCATATACGTTTGCGACTGGACTCCTTGCAGCCAACCGCGGACAACACATTCTGCGTCTTGCACAGACGCAGGTCATCAGTCCATTCTTGTCAACTGATCACAGTCCTGCTCATCCTTCTAAGCCGGGTTCAAATGCCACCATCTCTGTAAGAGTCCAATGAGTCAGGGAGGATGGGGGCTGCCATGCTTCCACTGGGCAATTTTCCCAAATTTTATTTGCTTCATGTTTATTGTGTTTCTGCTGTCAACAGATCTGGTTTCACTATGCATTGGAGTGCAGGGGGACAAGTCCCTGGACACTGCTTTTAAGGGACTCAGGAGGCACCCGCCTCCTCTGCTTGTGATGTTCCATTCCCTCTCCCATTAAACTGTGAGCTCGTGAGGGCAGAGAGGGTGTCTCCATCTCAGTGCCCCCGCAGCACCTAACATGCAGCCGCTCAGACTGCCTGGCCCAAGGCAGACCCTAGTCACCCTAATCACTGGAACATGTGCCCTCCTTTGCCCGGTCAGTCGTGTTTATGCCTATTGTCCTGATGTAATTTTTTACAGTTCCCCCTTTTGCTATCACAGGTGTCTAGAATGGGATGGTTCCCTACTTAGCACACACCTGTGGAGCCAAAGTGCCTGACTTTGGAGCCTTTCCTGCATCCACACTTGTTCCCAAAGGTTCTTTCTCAGTGGCGACCTGAGTGTCCTGTAGTCTCCCCACCCCTCTGGTAGGGCTCATGCGACGCGGTAATCTAAGGCAAGGCTTTCAACAACGTCACTTCTCTGAACGACTCAGTTTCCCTGCCTGTGATTGTGAGGCCCAAGTGAGTCACGTGAGTGGAAGGACTTTGCAAGCTGTGGGGCTCCCTACCATGTAGTTTGACGAGTCAGCATCTGCTCTGCCTCACCCAGGCCCTGCGGGGGCTGTGGAAGAACACAGGGCCTGGAATTGCGATCATAGCCAGCGAGCTGAGAACCACGTGAGCTAATGAAGATTGTGTCAGACGCATCATGTGCAATTCTGGCTCCTGATATTTGAACGTGCTACATTGTCAGGGAGAAATCAGGCGACAGCGGGCTTGGCTGGGCGTCCTTCAGACCATGAGGTCCAGATATTTGGGAGATGGGAGCAGTCAGAGCGTCCCTCAGTGGGACGGCTTTTGTGGCAGGTGGACCTGGAGTTGGACGTGGTCAATGGGAATGGGGGACCTGAGAGAGGAGAGAGAAAAAAAGAGGTTTGAGATGTTGTTTTGTCTGGAAAGTGACAGGGCCACCCTTCCTTGTCCCCATCTCCCACCTCCTCCTGGACTCTGTGTGGATGAGAGAAGCTGCGGCACAGCTGCCCCTGTGTGCCATGTGCAGTTGAGGTGGCCAGATTCACCCTGGCTGGTGTCACTGACCCTCCCTCCAGCAGGGTGGTTGTTTCCCGTCCACGTCCTGGGGCACCAAGGCAGGGAGGCAGCGCGGTGACAGCTGGGCTTTGGAGTCACGCGCCCTGGCGTGGAATCCCAGCTCTGCCACTTACAGACTGAGCTCCTGACCTTGATCAAGTTGCTTCTAGCCTCTCTGAGCCCTGGTTCTTTATCTTCAAAACTGGGGCTAATAAATCTGCTTTACTAGCTTAATAGGAGGGTAAAGGAAGTGAGGTTGGTAAAACATCTTATTATTATTTTTCTCTTAGCAGCTGCATAAAAGGTGTGTTTGCAGAAGCAGCAGGAAAAAGTAGACATGCATAGAAAATTCACTGTGAACTGTGAAGTTTGTGGCCATGGGCTGGTGTCACGCTGGCTCTTAGCCCTGGATCTGTGCTGGCTTCTGGAGCTGGAACCCTCACCTTTTCCAGCACCATGAATCATTCTGATGTAAGCTGGAGTGTCTGCTGGAGCAAGGTCTGGTCTTTTTTTGAAGGAAGAACCATACTGAGGCAGAGCTGGAGGGTTGCTGGGGGTGGAGGGATAGGTGGGTATTGGTGCCAAAGATTTCACTGGTCCACAGTGAAAAAAGAAAATAAAAAAATGTCGTGTAGCATATGTATTGATGTGACTTCTCCCACTCGACTTTCTTGGGAAAGCCTATTATTTATCCTGAAAGAATGCACTTTCCATTTTGGGGAGGTTAAAGTATCTTTCTTTTCTGAAATATTGTACTAAATAGCTCCCTTCTTCCTTCTTTCCTTTTTAATATGAAAAATTGACAACCTTCCTTATGTCAGTTATCACCCATGCTCCCTGAAACAAAAATGAGAGATTATTTCCTTTTCATTTATCTATTCATCCCAGCAGGAAATATTCCTTAGGCTACTGCTATGGAAGGCACTCTTCTGTATTAGTCGTTTCTGTGACTTTTAACAGAATACCTGAAACTGGGTAATTTCTAAAGAAACAAAATTTATTGCTTACCGTCTGGAGGCTGGGAAGTCTAAGGGCCAGGGAACACATTTGGTGAGGGCTTTCTTAGCAGGGTGTCACATAGTGAGAATGGCTGAGCAAGAGAGCTAACCTGCTTACTTGCTATCCTTATAAGGCCATCAGAACCATGCCCATGGCCACCCACTAACCATCAACGCATTGCTCCATCCAGTCACCTCTTAAAGTCCCACCTTTTAAATACCATAATAGGATTTCCCACCCTCTTAACACTGTTACAATAGAGATCGAGTTTCCTGTTCACGAACTTTTGGGGGACACATTTTACCCATAGCACCTTCTAAGCACTGGAGATGGAGCAATGAATGAAACAAACGTCCCTGCCCTCCTGAAGCTCACATTCTAGGTGAGGGCGAAAAGAGTAAGAAGCAATGAAGTAAAACCTACATCAGATGAGGAGAAGTGTTTAGGAGAAAATAAGGGAGTGCGGTGGGGACCCAAGATGGGAGGGTGATACAGTTTTAAATGGGGGGGGGTGTCGGGAAGGCCTCACTGAGAAGGTGACCTTTCAGCAAGGACTGGAAGGAGGTGAGGGAGTGAGCAGAGGACTCAGCAGGTGTCAAGGCCCTAAGGTGGACATGTCTCAGCAGGTTTGAGGAACAGCAAAGAGGCCAGTGTGGCTGGAGCCGAGAGAATGAGGCGGAGGGTAGGAGGAGCTGTTGAGAGAGGGTCGAGGCAGGGGGAGCACAGGGCGGGCGCTGGCCTTGACTGTGAGTGATGGAAGTCATGGAAGTCACAAGAGGATGTAGGGCGGGCTCTGTATCGGAGTGTGCGCATGCAGGGGCCCAGGCCCCTGGGCTCTGGCTGGGCGGAGGCGGTGGGACCAGTGGGGAACTGTTGCAATAACCCAAGTGGGAGGTGATGGTGGTTTGGACCAGGACGGTAGCCGTGGAGGGTTTTGAGCTGTTTCCTCGAATAAAGTCTTTCAGATTTTATTGTGCCTTGGTTTACCTTTGAACAGAGTGAAGGAAAGAGGTCTAGGCTGGAAATATGAGTATAACTTCAGTCCCTGAAACACAAAGTTAAAGAACTCTGGATTTGGTGCAACCCTTCATTTTGGATGGAGAGGCTGAGTCCCCCAGAGGGGAATCTTTCCTAGGCATGTCTATAGCAGAGCAAAGACTAAAAGTCTAGTTTCTTCAACTTTTGTCTAGGAAATGTGCATAAATTCAGATACTACTTTGAACTACCCATCGCATTTAGATTTGGAGTATAACTGGTCTTGTTTCTCCTTCCAAACTTTTCTGTTTCCCTTCTCTAGCCCTTTTGGTTTTCTTCCCGTGCCTCTGCTTATCCAACCCCATTTCCTCTTTCGTGGTTTACACTCAATTCATAGAGCACTTGGACAACCCAGGGAGAGATTGCCACCATCGGTAGCCTGTGGATCCTTCGAGGCCTTGTCCAAATGCAGCCTTGTCCTTGACAGTTGCCTTGAAACCCCCGCTAGGAGGGAGGTCTCTGTTCTCAAGCACCAGCTAACTCTACTGGAACTTGTCACCGTCCCTTCCATCGCAGTTATTCCAAGGCTGGTCCCTGGCACGTGGCAAGCGCTCGGTATCTGTGGAAGGAACGGATGAAGGAGTGAAGTGACCAGGTGAGCACACCAGGTCTTCATCACTCGATGGTAGCTTTTGCCTGCTCAGGTCTTCATCTATGTGCTGCCCAGACCCCGCTTTTGGCACTTACCATGTGATCATCGATAGCCACAGGGCTGTCCCTTTGTGAAAGCACTGCCTAGTGTGGGTGGGAAGCACCTGGAGAGGTGGCCTTGGGAACGATCTGGAGATCATGCTGTAGTTAGGCCCAGGGGTAAAACAGGAGACGAAGACTAGGTCACTGGGATGGACAGACGCTGGGAAAGGTGAAGACCGGTATGCAAGGACGGTGCCAGAGGGTCCGGCATGGATGAGTTATTCTGGAGTGTCTGAGGCTGGAGTATTTTGGCCACTGGACAGATGCTGTGCAGTGCGTTTTGCACGTGGTTGTCCTGCTGTAAGGGCACAGGGCTGGGGAGGAGCATATGCCCACGGGAAAGAGCACAGCCCATCACGTGTGAGCGAACGGGGGGGGGGGGTCAGGTGCTGTCCTTCTGTTACTGTGTCCCCTACATGAGGCCCCACGGATGCATTCCTCAGTGTTTGTGGTTGGAATATGAGTCTGTGGTGGTAAATCGAGACGGGTCCTCTTATCGGGCAAGGGGAGTCCTGCTACTCGTCTTTCGTCTCTTGCCCCGGCTGCTGGGGCAGAGCTTAGTTGTGCTCAATCGCAGGATTATCCTGAGTCTAGATTTCAGAAATAACTCTCTCCACGCCTCCTGGCATTCTAAATTCTGCTCCGTTTCATGGCGTTTGATCTGTTTTTAAACGATTCTATTTCTTGTTTTATTTTTTTCTTTCTAAGCTGCTTGAAATCCTTTTTGGATTCGATAAAGTATATAAGCAAATAATAACCAAAAGTTTGGAATAAAATTACCTAGTGTCCTTTTAAATTTAGGACCGACAAGAAAACAGAGTGTTATGGAACCTCGTGGGAATATGACTGCTGAGGGACTCAGGGAGGGGCAGAGGACGTGACATCTCCTACCGCAGGGACAGCAAGGTGGGGGGGATAGGAGGGGCTTTGTCTCTGAACTTTGGAAGAGTTTATTGTTACTAGGATGAGAGAGTGAGACTCTTTGGAGGGAAGGATCGTATTTAGTGGGAGGGGAATATAGAGAATTTGAATAGTTTGCAGATCCGGGCTCCAGCCCTCATGGGGTGGCTTTGAGCAGGCTGCTGTGATCTGGAGCAATGGCACCTTCCTCATAGGGCTGTCTGTGGATTAAATGAGACCCTGCGTGGGCAGTTGTAAGCATGGGGGGTGGGGGGCCCACTCAAAGGTAGCTAAGCGCACTGTGACTCACAGGGGAGGCAGCATTTGAGACCTGCCGTATCAGGTGGGTGGCTTCTGATGGGCACTTTTATAAAACGAGGCTGTGGAAGGGCTGCTGCCAAGTTTCCGCAGTTTGTGGGCTGCACAGAGGGCTGGCCGAGGGGACTATTGGGGCTGAAATCCATCTGTGCTGGACTCATCAAGCCAGCTGGGCTCTGAGACTGAGTCTGGCTGGGACAGTGGGGAGGAAAGGGCACCTTTTTGAGATGTGTCCATGCAGGGGGGGCCCTTTTGTTAATTCTGCTCAGAGGGGCCCTGTGCGCCAGACATGGCCCAGGGAGTTCAGCCTGACCATGGTTTTCAACACCTGCACTCCCCAGCCGTGGAACCCTGGTTATAAATGAAAATATCTGCAGCCCCTCTCTATATACATGGAATGAAAATGGAGCGACTCCTGAAGACGAAGGATGTTGAGCTCGGTGCCTGCCCTTCTCAAGCTCCCTTTCCTCTCCCTCCATCAACCTGGCCACCTCCATGCCACCTCCCACCCTCCCTCTCTCCACAGTCACCCTGGGCTCCCTGCTGCATAGTCTGAAACCCCTGCAGGAGGTGGCCCCTGGAGGCCTTCCATCTGTACCAGACTTCAGATTGGAGGACGGAGCCTTCTGTATGGCAGTGGCTGGGAGGGCCCTATTTCCATGTCCTGTTAGATTCTTCGGGCCCTGCCTAATCCTCGTTTATTCCATAAAAGCACAGCCCTTCATGGAAACGATCTATGAGCATCTAATGCTGTGACTCGGGCCCTGGTGTCCGGGCCTAGAGATATCCTCTAGAGGGCGCTGTCACGCCGAGACCCTAGACAGGGCGCACTTGGGTCAGGATCATGTCCCCTCTGCTCCATGCGAGTGTGTGTTGGGGGGTGGGGGTGGGAGGGAGCTGACAGATGGAAAGTGAGTTAATACATAAAACATTTTCAGCCAACAATAAGAGAGTGTTATTGAAATTCTTGAGTGAATTCCCTTTATCTGAGGATAAGGTGATACGAATTTCAAAGCAGTTCGAAATAAAGGAGAAAGGGACTTGGCTGGCTGGTGTCTTCACCTGATTTGACCTAGACAGAAATTGAGTGTATTAATAGCCAGTTGATAGATACTTCTCAGTTAACTGTGAAGCCAGATGGGATCAAGTTTCTAGCTTTTGTCCAACTAGAAATGCCCAGTGGGTGAGAGGCCACCAGATGGAGAGAGAAGGAACGGCAAGCCTCGGATGCTGGACATCGAGTCTGTTTTCTGAGATGAAAGCATTTTGAGTACCAACTGCCGATGGCTAGGGCTTCTCCATCTAGAAGTTAGACAACGAAATTTTGAGCCTTAGCATGTCTGTTTTAAATGGCATCTTGCTGGTGGTACACCTGTGAAGGTCCTTTTAGAGCTCGATTCTTATCCAACACATGGATTTTGTCACATCTAAAAATCTGACTTAACCTGCTTTCCTTCCCTGACTTTTGTTGAATTGATAATAAAAAAAGTCTATTTTCCCCATCCCCTCTTCTGTTTTTTTCCTGAGCATATTCCATGACTATAGGTTGAATTTCTAATTTTTAGTGGTTCTCCTTAACTTTTGAAAATATACCTACCTAACAGATATTATTTATCATTATGTATGTTATATTTATATTATTCGTTATTTCTATGATCCTACCAGACAGGGCCTGGCCTCAGCTCACTGTAACAATCATTAAATACACCCTCAATTTGTTGCTCTTGTCTAGAGTTTTAGCTTTTGTTTAAAAGAAAACCTAAAATCCTTAGTTATTATTTTTCAGTAATTAATAACTAAAAGGTGCGGGCCTCTGTATCCATATCTGCATTTCCTGCTCTTTCTCGTGCCCCACACCTGCTGGGTTCACATGTCTTCTGGCTGGTGGACAGAATCTGGCAGTGCTTCTGATGAGGGCCTATGGGAAATTAGTTCCTTTAGTTTTTGTATATTTGAACATGTCTTCCTTTTGCACGTTTTTCCTTTTTTTATTTATTATTTTTTCTTTATTTTTAAATTGATTATGCAAAGTCATGGGGTACAAAGCTGACTATCAGCACCTGTGCCCAAGATGTGATGATGAAATCAATACTATCAGTGTACCCTGTGTCCCCACCCAAACCCTCCCCGACCTCCCACCCTCTCCACCCCTCCACCCCTGGCAACCCTAGGTATGTTCTGTCCCTCTGCAAGTCCAAAGCAACACTGTGGTCTTTCTTTCCTTCTTTCTTTCTCTCTTAGCTCCCACTTATGAGTGAGCACATGTGGTATTTTTTCCCCTCTGTGCCTGACTTATTTTGCTTAACATGATTTTCTCCAAGCTCTTCCATGTTGTTGCAAATGGCAGAATTTCATTCCTTTTTATGGCTTAGTAGCATTCCATAGTGTATATACACCACCTTTTCCTTATCCAGTTGTCTGTCGATGGACATTTAGGTTGGTTTCATGTCTTGGCTATTGTGAACAGAGCTGCGATGAACATGGGAGTGCAGGTATCCCTTTGACTTGATGATTTCCATTCCTTTGGGTATATACCCAGAAGTGAGATTGCTGGATCATATAGAAGATCTATCTGTAGTTGTTTGAGAAACCTCCATACTGTTTTCCATAATGGCTGCACTGACTGATTTACGGTCCCACCAACAGGGTAAAAGAATTCCCCTTCTCTCCACACCCTTTCCAGCATTTGCTATTCTCCGTCTTTTTGATTATAGCCAGTCAAACGGGGCTGAAATGATGTCTCAATATAGTTTTAAATTGCATTTCCCTTCTAATAAGTCATGTCGAGCATTTTTTTAGGCACCCATTGGTCACTTGGATTTCTTCCTTCGAAAAATGTCTTTTCAGCTCCTTTGCCCATTTTTAAATTGGGTTATTTGTGGTATTTTTTTACTGTGTAGTTGTTTGAGTTCCGTGTATATTCTGGATATTAATCCCTTGTTGGATGTATAGTTTATGAAATAACCTAGGCACCTTTTTTTTTCTTGAATGGTAGTTTAGCTGAGTACAAAATTCTAGGTTGACAGTTGTTTCCCTTCGGTATTTAAGAAAAAATTAGTCCTCTGTGATAATTTTAAATTTGATCCTCTGCCTAGTAGTCTCTGCTGTTTCACTGCCATGTGTGTAGATGCAGGTTTCTTGCTATTTACCCTTCTCAGTGCTCAGAGTCTCCTTCCACTCACTGCTCATGTCTCTCATCAGTTTTGGAAGACTCTGAAATATCTCTTCAAAAGCTTCTTCTCTGTGATTTCCTTAATTCTCTTCCCTGGAACACTTACTAGACACAAATTTGAGCCTCTTGCTGTATCCTCCGTGTCTCCTAGCTGCTGTTTTTCTTCCTTCTTTATTTTTTGGACTTGACATGCTGGTTGAATGCTTCCTTGCTATATATATTTCAATTCATCAATTCTCTCTTCCTGTTTCTTGTTAGGTTTTATCTACTCTATTGATATTTATGTTTTAATTTCAATGGCTATATCTCTCATCTCCAAGATTTCTAATTGGTTCTTTTCTCTGGCTACTGGCTATTGTTTCACTGTTTAATTTTTGTTATCTTTCTATTTCATAATTTCTTTTTAATAGAAGTTAATCTATGTCTTTATGCATCCTAATTATAATTGAGTCATTGTCAGGTTGTTTAATAAAATGACTGGTGTGAATCCATATTCCAAATATTTATTTTGTGTGCTGTCCTGCTTAACTTTAGATTTCTTCTTAAGTCTACGGTTTGCTTGAGAGCTCATCATGAGTGGTTTTTTCATTTGTTTGTTTGTTTTTTACTTCCTCTAATACCACTACCCCACCCTAGTCCTTTGTTCTCCAGCTTCAAGCTGGGTGATTTGAGAGACACACTGTCAGTCCAGTTTCACAGATGCCTCCCCAATCTCCCGGGCACAGGCTAGAGCTGGGCCTGACAGCCCTGCAGAACTCCTGTCTTGTAATGATATTGGGGACATTTTGGATGCAGGCTTTGACTGAGACAGCCCTTAGTTTGGCTCCTGCTTGAAAGGTTGTGTCACTGTCCTCCCACGGCCCTCTGCAGCCTTAGCCCCAAGCAGTAGGGCACAGCTAGTTTTAAGTCTCTTCTGGCCAGCAGCAGAAATCCCTTCCTAGAGCTACCTTCAGTGGGCAGCCTGGCTCCCACGCCCCATCTCATGTGTTCCTCCTCTGGTGCTGGCCTCCTGCACAACACTGCCTGGGGACCAGAGCCTGCTGGCCCGCTCACCTCTTTATGTTTCTCATATGTCTTTGGTGCATGAAAACACTTACCTGCGTTTGAGCCTTTGTCATTTTTGTTTTATCCATTTATGTACTATGGGTGTGGATCAGAGGGGGCGATTCAGAGTATGGATTCACCACACCATCTTATGTGACCATAAGCCACACACATGCTTTCTATCTTAACTCAAGATCGATAAAATGTAAGGAGGCAAGATCAAGACTAGAGCCAGAGGCATGACATCTGAAGCTGCCATCTAAGCTGGTTTCTACGTTCTTTGGGAATGGTAGTTTAACTAGCTGTACTTGTTACAATATTACCTAACCCAAGTTATCCAACTCATCCTTCAGAGCATCATGAAAGATTTTATCAAAAGCCTCACTGAAACCGTTACATATTGTGTGTGTATATGTGTGTGTGTGTGTGTGTGTGTGTGAGAGAGAGAGAGAGACAGAGAGAGATTCCTCTGATCTGCCAATCTAACTATTTTATGAAAAAGGAAAGTGTTTCTTTAGCAGAGTTGTTTCCTGTGAATTCTGGTGGCTGCCACTACCTTACAGGCTGTTAATGTCCTTCGCTTTCCAACACTAAGGATGACTCACTCGAAGCATGCAGGATGAAGTCCACACACCGAACATACCTGTGTATTCTAAGGAAACACTGATATATTTAAAGCAAACAGGCATCTGCTATTACTCCTCCGGGGATTCTGAACATTTTCACTTTCTGTGGAAATGCTGCTAGAAAGTTTGGTCCCATTTCCTTCTCCCTGCTTTGGCTCCGGCACTTGCTGGCAGTGTGACTTTGGTAAGCCATCTGCTCTTGGGTGGTCTCATCTGTAAAGGGGGTTGCTGCGAGGATTAAGCAGTGCAGTGCATTGGCTCCCATATACCAGAGTCTCCCGGGAGCCTCGAAAAGGTCCTGGGTTCTACTTCTGGAGCTCTGACTCAGCAGATTTGAGTGGGGCCTGGAAATATGGAAAGCAGTGAAGGCTCCAGTCGATCCTAGTGAGCAGTGGGTTTGGATCGTGTGGTGCAGTGTTTGTAAAGTGCTTTGCCAACAGCGCCTGGTGCTGGGGAGCACCTGAGAACGCCTCTGTCTGGCTTCCCTTCTCCAGTGTCTCCTCTGCTCTTTTCTGGGGCACACTGTGCTCTGGGGTTGCCTTTTGTGTCACAGAGGAAAACCACAGGATAAACCTCATTTAAATAGCTCTTCTCCCGGTGATGTCTTTTGATAAAAAGAGCCAGAAGATAAGGAATGCTTAATTCAAAGTTTTCGTCTAAATTCCACCACTATTTATTGGGTCCCTGCCTCTGAGATCTTGGGAATATATCGCAGCCTGAGACGTTTAAATCACTGAGACCCACTGAAGTCAGGGAGAAACATTATTTTGGGGCAGGGATCGACCAAATCATACCCTCCAGGCTCTCTCTGGGCTTGCATCAGTTTTGATTGAAAGGGGTCTTCGAGGTTGTTGTGACAGACAAGATGTGTACACTAGGTGGAGCTAGAGAGTCGGAGAAAGAGAAAGAGAAACGGCTTGATTCTCAGGGTCTCAGGAAGGCCAGGAGGACGTCATTGTCCAAAAGGGCTGTGCATCAGTATCACCTGAGCAACTTGTTTCTTCTCTTTAGAAGGCTATGGAATCCCAGGTCCAATTCCTATGGAATCAACGTTTCTGGCATTGAGACTTGAGAATGTTTAACGAGTTGCCCAGGTGATTCTGATGTGCAGCCAGGCTTGTGAGACATGGATCTAGAGGTTCTGGAATGATGGAGATGTGACCCCGGCATTCTGCGGAATGACCTGGTCAGCAGTCTGAGCCCTGTGCATTTCAGTTAGGTTCTCAGACCAGCACCCGCTCAGCATCACCCAGGAGCTAATTAGAAATGCAGATGCTCAGGCCCCACCCCACACCTACCGAGGCAGAACCTATATTCTTAACAGGAACCCCCTTGGGTGGTTCAGAGGCGTATTAGAGTGTGTGAGGTCACCTAGCATGGTGCTTCTTGTTTGCATCTCAACCCGTCCCTGGAGCGGAGCTCCCTCAGGTAGGGATCACATTTTATCCTTGGCACCTCTCTGAGCCTCAGTTTCCCCATCTATAAAGGGGATGACAATAATATTTGCTGTAACCTTTCTCACGACTGTTAGGGGAACTAATGTCTGACTCCCATATTAGATTGTGAATTTCTTGGAGGCAAGGGTCATATATTTTTTAAATTTCTGCATGCCCCATGCCTAGCATCCAAAGAATTAGTCATGTTGGCCCAGAATTATAGAAACCTTGAAACGGAGAAGGCTTTGTAGGTTGTGTAGAACAAGCCACCCAGTGAATGGATGAAGAGATTAAGGTGTGGTTGAGCGGTGTGTCCAGGGTCAGACACACCATTATTGTCACATGCGTGCACCTGAGAGGTGTGTGCGAGGGATCAGAGAGCACACTGCGATGGCTGCTGCTCTGCATGAAGTCCCCTCCTTCCTGTGGCTCCTCAGAGCTGAGTGCAGCTGCCCTGGCTTCGTGAGGCTCCTTCCCTGCTCTGACCTTGGCCATCCCTGTGCCCCCTGAACTTCTGCAGCGTCAAGTGTGCGTCTCTCTCGTTGGCCCACGAATCTGGGCTGGCTTCCTTGTATCTTCCAGCCTTGCTGCATATGAGGGCACTTCAAAAAGTTCATGGAAAGACTCATATTATCTTTCGATTCTATTTTTCTATGAATATTTTGAAGTGCCCTCGTATTGTTCTGGAGCTTGCAGTGCGGTCTTGAATAGTATGTACCAAGCTCTTTGAAGCCAGGACCAGGGTTATTTGTGCTCCTCATTTGCTTTCCAGCCCAACACCTAGCACAGGACTGAGCACGTAACAGTCACAGATAACTTTTTGAATATCTGTTAATTTAATTAAAAATATGAAATCTGTCACACATACAAAAGTTATGGAGAATAATATGATGAAAATATTCTTATAGTTGACGTGTTCTATGCACCGCTCTGCAATCATTTCTCAGCATCTGTGAATCTCCATGATAGTATCATCTGGGACATCATATAGCCTATTTGTTTGGTATTCGTGCCCATAAAGTAAGGATCTCAAAACCAAGGTCAAAGGCAATCACAAGGCTATAATTCATTCAATTGAGTCACTCAAGGATTCTCATCGAGAGCCTACTGCTGCCAATGACTGTTAGAATCTTGGGATATATTGGTGAACAGATCTGACCAAGGCAAAACAAATAAAACATAAAGTCCTACCCTCATGGAGTTCACAATCTGGACAGTTCCTCAACAATAAGTATAATAAATATGTAAATGAATGATGTGTTAGAGGTTAAAAATACAATGGAAAAAATGAAACAGGGTACAAGCATCTGGGATTGTGAGGTGGAAGAGCAGACTGGCCAGAGTGGCTTCACTGAGCAGATGACATCTGAGCAAAGACTTGAAGTGGCTGAGGGAGCTGGCCACGGTGCTCCAGGTAGAGGAGTAGCCAGGCAAAGCCTCTAAGGAGGAGTTTCTGAGGAATAACAGGGAGACCAGCCCGGCTGGAGTGGAGCACAGGGAGGGCATCAGGAGACGCAGTCAGAGGACGAGGGTGCAGAGGGGGCAGGTGGGGCTTTCAGGCCACTGGGGGGACTCTGGCTTCTCCCTGGAGCCACTGCAGGTTTGAGCTGAGCAGTGATATTTTCTGGCCTCTTTGGCAGCAGTGTGCTGAGTAGTTTGTAGGGACAAGAGCAGAACAGGAAGTCCAGTTAGGAGGCTGGTGCAGTAAACAAGAGGAGATAAGGGAGGCTCAGACCCAGGTGAGAGCAGCAGAGGTGGTGAGGAGTGGCCAGGTTCACCTGAAGACAGCACGGTTAGGATTTCCTGAGGAAGTGGATGTTGGGTGAGAAATGAGAGAATTCATGATGGCCCCAGGGTGTTTGGTCTGGGCACCTGGAATGATATAGTTACCATCAACCAAGAGGGGGAGAAGCTCAGGTAAGTCCTGAACGGTGGGGTCAGGTGAAATTTGGACTCGTGAGGTTTGCGATGTCCACTAGACTTTATAAATGGAGATGCCGAGTAAGCAGTTGGGTATATGAGTCTGGAGTTTGGAGCTAGATTGGGGCTGGAAATATACATCTGGGCGTCATGAACATGTGGATGGTATTTAAAGCCATGAGGCTGGGTGAGACCAAGGGAGTCAGTGCAGGTCAGGAAGAGGAGCAGGGACTGATCTCCGGACCCCAGCCGAGAAACCTGCCAGAGACTGAGCCATCTGAGTAGAAGGAAAAATCAAGAGAATGTGTTGTCTTGGAAGATGCGTGAAGAAAGTGTTTCAAGGAAGAAGGAGTGAGAATCAGTGTCCAATGTTGTGGATGGATCAGAAGCAAGATGAGGACGGAGAAATGTCCACTGGATCTAGCAACACTGATGGCACTGGTGGCCTTGGTGAGGACAGTTCTGATGAAGTGGAGGTGGGAGGGGAAGCCTGACTGGAGAGGGTGTAAGAGAGAACAGAGAGAAAGGAATGGGAGAAAACAAGTGCAGACAACTCTTTCCAGGAGTTTTCTAGAAAGGCAAACAGAAATGGAGCGGTAGGTAGTGAGGGGATTGGGGTCAAGAGAAGGTATTGTAATATGCAAACAAACAAAACGAAACGAGAGGCGTTTTATTGTTGAGTGGATTGATCTAGCAGAGATGGGAGGATCGCTGATATCCTCAGAGACGAGCTGCTGGAGTGAAGTCATTGAGTCCACAAGGGAGGGACTGGCTTCGTATACGGGGCAGTGACAGTTCAGTGACAGCGGCAGAAGGGAAGGCAGATGACAACAGTCGAGCAGGTGTGCTGTGGGAGCCCAAACTTTTCTTCGGGTTGCTTTTCTCCCTGAAGTGGAGGGTGAGGATGGGGAGCCAGGTGGTGGCATGTTGAGGGGACAGAAGCAGGTGAGAAGGAGAAGGGGCGGGTCTGAGCCGGTCATGCTGCCAACACACCAGAGCACAGCAGCCAGGAGCCGTGCTGTCTGCAGCAGACGGACTATGACCGACTGGAGAATTCCAGCAAGAAAGAGAGGGAGGCTGGGACATCAGGGGTGCAGGATGGTGGGGATTTGAGAGGGTCAATGGATTGATGATCAATGAGCCTTTAAGGGGTGCTGGCAAATTCTCAGCATCTTCAACTCGCTGCTCTCCAGTTTTGGAGCTGGGATCCCAAATCTTGAATGGGAGCAAATCCTCCAAGGGCATAGTCTGACTTAGAAACTGACTGACAGGCTGAGATGTGACTGGAGTGTTCCCTGAAGCCATTACATGACCCTGCGTCCTCCTGCTTCTCACACGGGACAGAAGCTTCCGTGCTGCCCCCGGTGCTGGGGAGGCAGGGGCGACTTCCTAAGTCACGATATACAGACTCAGGCAGGCTTCAGGCTTTCAGGCCACAGCAGGGAGCAGCAGGGGCCAAAGCCCACTCCTGGCTTCCTCCACGGCACCCTTTAGCCCGGCAGTGGCCTCAGGGGCTCTTTACCGCCCCTTTACCGTGTCTGTGGGCACAGGCCACCAGGAGCTGCTGCTCCATGCATTGGCATCTTGGGGTCCCCTTTCCTTATCACGTGGCTCTTTCCTCTTTCAGCCTTGAAGCTTCACATTCACTTTCACAGCTGGGCTTGGGTGTCAGTCCCCCAGCCCTCCCTGTGCCTCTTCTGTGCTCCTGCCACTCTATGTTCCTCTCTCGAGTGGTGCTCGAGGTCAGCAGGCATCAGTAGTGTGAGCCTGGGACCTTAGGAACAGGGGTCCCTGCCTTGTCTCTGGGTCCCCAGCCTCTGGCCCAGAGAAGGTTGTTTGCTCCCACCACAGAGTTGCATCTGGTGAGAACAGGCACCTCGTCCGCAGCTCAAGAGCTGAGGACAGCACTCTTTCTGAGGCTCTTCGCTTCCGCGCTGTTTTTAAGAGGAGCCACCATTCAAACACGCATCCTGCAACTAGCAGCCCTGTGTCTCCCCCACGGCTTGCCTCCTGGCTGCTTCTGGGAAGAAATGCACATTCCAGATGCCTTGCCCAGCTCCTGTGGTTGTGGCATCTTTTCTGTCTGCCCTCCCTGTGGAAGTAGCGCTCCTGGTGGCCTGGGGCCCTACGCAGGAGCAGCAGGTAGGAGCCGCTTGGGCCACTGTGGGGCCAAACCAGGCATGGGCTGGGCTTCTGCTCCCCCTGCTGTGGTCTGAAATCTGGAAGCCGCCCGAATCCATGCATCATGACCTGGGAATCCCCCCCCCCGCCTCCCCAGCGCTGCGGTGCTCGCCTAACCTTGGTGAACTGCCGACTCCTTCCCTTGTCTGCCATTGGTAGTGACCGGGCTGGGGACAGGAAAGGACACCCATTCACGGGCAGGGTGAGTGGAGAAGGGCTTGTAGGCTGCTGGCTTTGCTGCCACTAAAAACCTGAATCACTCTGGATTGGCCTGTTGTCCTCGCTAGCGTGGGGCACTGGCAGAGCCTGGGCACTCAGTGCTCCTTCCATGCGTCCCTCCCTCTTCAGAGCTCACTCCTCCCCATCTCACCAGGCCAGAGGACAAGCCCTGCCCCCCATTACTCAGAGGCCAGTATACTCAGAAACACAGGTTCTGCTGAGGGGCAGCCCTCAGGGGAAGGAGACACAGGCCCAACTTGTCACCCACCCTCGGCTTGGCGTGACTCCCCAACCCAGAAGTGCCCAGCTTTGCTCATAGCTGCAGCGGGTTTTACTGTGTCCAGTTTCCCTGTGCCCAGCCCTGACCGTGTTGTCATTTTCACTCTTCCTGCCCAGGGCTCTGCCCTCAGGTCCTGCTTCTGCCAACACGTGATGTCTGTGACCTGGGTCAGCTCAGCCTGGCTGCACGGGGCATCACTGGGCACCGAGTCCCAGCAAGTCCTGACTCTGGCTGTGCGCCCTCTTGCTGGCCGCCCGCTGCCCCCATCCACTCCTCCCACGCCCACCCCCATGCCAGCGGGGCCCCGGCTGGGTGCACGTGGCCCTCACTCCTGACAGCCTCACTGCAGCTGTCTCAGGAGACCAGATGCTTTCACAGAAAGGACTGGACGTACCCAGAGCAAGGGGCTTTCTCTGAGCTTGTTATTTAAAAACGCTTGCTGGAACCAGGGCTGCTGTGACTGGCTCCCTCGTCACCACCTCTTCTGAGAAATGCAAGAACAGCCGCACCGTAGCAGGGACAGCATCACGTGGCTTGCGTCTTCAGAAACAGCCACTTCTCGGTGCTCTGGGTTGCTGTTTCCACGGGAAAACTCACCAACTTTTGAGCTGAGGGATTGGGGCCAGGCTGTGTGCACCCAGCTTGTGAACATCTCCCTTGGCGTGAACTCCCCGGTGTCCCTCAGCAGGACACTGTGCGGGACTCTTCTATTGAAACAGAACAAATCTTGTTTCTTAGGATCCTCCTCGTCTGGAATCTGCGGCATTTTGGACAAGGCCAAGGCTTTGCACATTTTGTGAACAGAAGGTCTGTCATGAAACATTAACAGTATAAATGATGTATATTAGCTGCCACTTTGGGCATGGCAGCCATGTGCCCGTGGCTATTACTCAGGTCTGTCACCCAGGTTTATGCTCTTCCTGTATACTTCATGCCTCCTTTAAATCACTCTCCCCACTTGGGGAAACTATTTAGAGGCTATGAATCCATAAATGGTCTTCAGGTTCTTTTGAACCCTCAATTACATGCAAAATGTGTTATTTGTACCTCTTGGGGCTGGGTGGTCAGCTCAGTCGGTTAGAGCACAGCCTTGGAACACCGAGGTCGAGGTCGAGGGTTCAGATCTCCATACCCACCAGGCACCACCACCAACAAAAAAAGCAAATTTGTATCTCTTTGTAAGGATAAATCCGCATGAGGAATTTTCTAGGAAACATTTCCTTGCTGAAGACAAGTCAGGACATGTAGCTGAAAAGAATCAAGAATGTTCCAGTTGACTTCAGCTCTACTTAATGGGCCATGTGGTTTTCTGGGAAGTCCTGCCGGGGGCCGCCCACACCTCAGACTTGGCCTCTGCCAGGATGTGAGGGGGTGTGGAGTCCCTGGGGTGTTCAGGAGAAAGGAGCAGAATCGGGGAGACGGAAGCAGGTCTCCCTGCCCCTTGCTGAAGCTAGCCTAAGTCAGAAGAGCTTCTTTCCTCCTCCTCAAGGCTTTGAATTCTGCTAAAATGCAGCCCCTCACGTGGGGTCACCATCAAATCTGTTGGCAAGCTATAAACATGGTCTTATGTACTGCTGACCACCCACTCATTCTGTCACCCAGACGCGCATCATTCGACAAAGGGTCCCCGAGGAACCGCGGTGTGCCGGCTCTAAAGAACCAGAAGAATGAGGCGGGGCTGCCCCTGGGGAGCTCCTGGTCTAATGGGGGACTGACAGTGAGAGGTGATATGACAAGTGCCAGCAATTAGATAGGAACAAGTTGCTGTGGAAAAATGGCTGATGCCACACGCAGGAGCTGGGCTAGATGTCACAGAAGACCTGGAGGCTGAGTAGCAGTTGGCCAGCTGGGCCAAGGGGGTCAGCGGGGTTTAGGGGTGGCCTTGGGAAAATTACTGAAACTTTCTGAAGTTCATGTTCTCCAATATAAAGCAGGATGGTAATATCCGCAATTCTCAGAGAACTGAGAGAATATGGGAAGCACCTGGCATAGCGCCAGCATGTGGTAGGTGTGTGTGGCTGCTGTGATTACTGTGGACCCAGGAAGCTGCCTGTGCAGCCATCTGTCTGCCTTACAGGGTGAGGTCCTGTAAGTGCATCACACTGGCCTCTAAAGCCATCACGTGTCACTTGTGACTCAGATGCTGGGAGCACTGAGTCCATCGTTCAAAGTCATCTGCAGTTCAAGATCACACTCTTTCTTGCCCAATTGCAGAAATGTGGTTCTGCATCCCAGGGTACTTTTGGGCTTGCCCAACCTCGGGCAGGTGGCACAATGCCTCTGGGGCCTCTCCGCTCTCGGTGGGCTGCGTATTAAGGCTGCCCAGGACGCTAGCTTGCGTGGCCCCACAGCCTGGCTCATCCTGACCTCTGTTCCACTCCTGTCTCTTGCTCTCTTGCTACGGACCATTGCAGCAGCCACAGGGTTGGCCTCCCTGCCTCCCAGGAGGCAGTATTGTAGACAGGAAAGGGTGAGGGCTTTGGGGTTAGAAAGACCTGGGCTCAGTCTCTACTTGGCCACTTCCAAGTGTGTGCCCTTGGGCAGGCCATATAAAGCTGCTCCGATCCTCAGTGTCTTCCTTTTTAAGTTGATGCTAACTAACCAACCTCACAGGGACATAGTGAGGTTCAAAGAGCACACATGTGCAGGCACCCAGAGCAGCACGCAGCACATGGTTGGCACCCACTTGATGGTGCCTGTTCTCAACCACAGACTCTGCCTCTCAGAGCCGCTCTGTACACCGGGGCTCCGGGAGGCTTGCATCATGTTGTCGCTATCCTGGGCAATGTCTCAGTGGCACTCTGACTCTTGTGTCTCAGTTCTCAGCTCCTCTCCCTGAACAGCAAAGTCCCCCGTCTTCGTGGCCTCCCTCTCCCTGCTGCCCACCCGCTCTGTTCTGGCGTCCTTGCTGGCTTACAAGCCAAGATTATCCGTGTCTCTCTGAAACACGGGCCTTTGCTTCTGCTTGCCGTACCCTCCCTTGCCTGCCTGGTCAGCTCCTACCTGAGCCCTGCCAGGATGTCTTCCCTGACCCTGCCCACCTTTCTCTGAGCTTTTCTTTCTTCTGAGCTCCCTGGTGCTTTGTTCGTGCCTCTATGACAGCACGCATCATGTCGGATTATAGATATTAGTTTCTGCACCTCTTTTTCCTGCTTGACTATGACTAACTCAAGTGATCATGCCTTAGTCATCTTTGTAATTGCCCCAGTGATGAACTCAGTACTTAGCATGGGGCATGGCACATAGTAGATGCTCAATTAATGGGTGACTGGGCTGGACTATCCAGTCCCTACTAGTCTCTCTGCTCGGAACTGCAACAATCGCTCAAGTTTGTCCACAGCACCTGGCGTAGGCAGCACATGCAGAAGATTCTCATCCGAATGAGTTACTGCACCTTACTATTGCCATGTAGCTATATGCAGTAGTAGTAATAATAATAGCAATAAATATTGAAATATGACACTGACTGAGTGCATACCATGTACTAGTTTCTGTACTAAGCGCTTTAACTTCATTCTCATTTGATTCGCATAATAACAATATTTCATCATCCCTATTTTGCAGATGAAAAATTAGAAGCATAGAAAAGTTAGATCAAGGGCACACAGACAGTGTGCGATGGCTCTAGGATCTGGGCTTAGCCAGGCAGATTCTAGAGTGTATGATTTCAATTTCAGAAAACTGCTGGTGTTACCTTTGGGTGTATCCGTAGCTGCTGTGTCCTTTCCAACTGGTTGTGTGTCTGTCTGGTTGGGTCAGTGCCTGTGCTCAAACTCTTCCTGAACTATCTTGTGCGATCTCCCTGGATTATCAACACACTGACATTATCATGCTTGTCTCTGCTGAGTTCCACCTGCTGGTATTGTGGCTCCAGGATGCCAAGTGCTTTGGGGATATTGGGATTTGCTTTAACTGGGTATGGTAAGACATGCAGACATGGAAATGACTGTCTTGAAGGAGGAAGTTTGTCATACTCACAGATCCCTAGAAACAGGAGGCATGCCATGCCATGCAGGGCCACATGGGAAAGCAGAGAGAGTGAGAGAAAAATGTGACAATAGCATATATTGTGATTTCTGTGGGAAGGAACAGGTGAGAGAGGGTAAACAGGATTAGGACTGGCCAGTTTGAGTGGTTTCAGTGGGCTCTAGGGTGCAGGGGCTGTCCCTAGTTGTTTGATATCTGGCCCTGGTGTGAATAGGGCAAGTGGGTAGTGGCCCAGAGTGTGAGAGCCATAAAAGAGGTGGTTGAGGTCTGCGCTCTGAGTTGGTTGGTTTGCATATGAAAGGCCTCTCACAGACGAGGGCTGGCCATGGGAGGACATGTCCTCTCTAGGGTCAGAAAATCCCTACATATCAAAGCACTAAGACACAGAAAATGAAAAGACATGGTTAATACACCTAATAACATAGATGCTTGAGAAAGGCAAACCTTTACTTACTTGGCATGGTATAGCCGAGCAGGAAATCCTCGTGTGTGCCAAGGGCTTTTTGCAATAAGGACTGCACAAGGAGTGTGCTGGAATGTTAGCAGGTCAGGCTGGGACCAACCTCTCCTTGCTCTGGCCTCAGGTCACTCTGTCTCTGTCTCTGTCTACCTCTCTGTTTCTCTTCCTCTTTCTTTGTCTCTTTATCTCTCTGTTTCTAATCACTATGGCACAAGCACCTACTCTTCTTTGTCATTTACTTTTATTGCCCCTCTTCCCTCCCAACCCTCACATGGGTCGCTCCACAAACCTCCCCATACAGAGTTGAATTTCTTGGAATGACTGCCTTCCCCTCCTCCGGGGGATAGATGGAGAGAGGAGGTGCAGATGCCTGACCCCCAGGTTTGCATTGGCCACCTGTTATTTCTACAGCAAAATTTCCCCCAAATGAGTCACCTGGCACACAAATACCTCCACTTGCTCAGTGAGAAAGGGATTTCAAGATTATGCGGTTTTGGGAAATGCTACATTCTGTATTCCCTCTTGGAGATTGACAATGTACAATGATGTAGTAAAACTGCTGACAAGCTATGCAGGAAAAACAAAATCTCTGTTTTAGCTAATGTTTCCAAATTTATTTGACCCACCATGAAACTGGTTTTTGCACAACACTACCAAGCCATGAGAAATCCTCTGGGAACTGCTGCTGGGGTGGCTCTGAGCTGTCCACTCAGGCTTGTAGTGACCAAGCTTCAGGCTTGGAGGCCAGGGGTTCAGGGTATGCAAGGAGCCCAGTGTAACTGCCCTGAGAACCCTGGGGTGTAATCATGGCCTGTTTTCCAATCACAACTTACCCATTCATAGACACATACAGAAGTGCATATCTTCATGGTCTGCAGGTGTGCATGAGCTCTTTTCATAAATAGGCAAGGACGTATGTAAGCAATGGGATTAGATTTCACACAGGAGGGTCTGCCTCTTCACTTTGCCATAAATACACACACAGACATGTATCAAACACACAGAAGCACAAACTGCATAGATACAGACAAGCACATAGACACTCTTGCAAAAATAGACACAGTCTCTTTCCGTCACCATACAGATACACCAGTGCAATTATACACAGAAACACAAAATCCAGACCTTCCTTGCTGCTTCCCCAACACACATGCCTTATTCTAGCTGTTCATTCCTCTGAAAGAAACTGCTTTAAAACTTAGTGACTTAAAACAACAACTATTTTATTATATCTGGTGATTTCATGGATCAGGAATTTGGGCAGGGCTCAGCTCGGTGATTCTTCTGCTCTTCATGGTGTTGACAGAGGTGACTCAGTGGTACCTAACTTGTGGACGGATTGGTCTGGAAGGACCAGAATGACCCCCTCACATGTCTGATGCCTTGGTGGGGGTGGCTCAAAGGCCTGGCTCAGCTGGGACTGTTGACAGGAGTCAACACACAAGGCCTCTCAGGTGTGGCATCTTATGGTAGTCAAACCTCTCACCTGGCAGCTGATGTCCCCCAGAAAGGATGTTGCAAGAGACTAAGGATGATGCTCTAGTCTTCTTAAGACCTAGCCCCAGAAGTTAAAGAATGTCACTCATCCTGCATGTTATTGAACAAGGAAGCCACTTAGGCCAGCTCAGATTTAAGAAGAGGGTTATTAGACTCTGTCTCTCAATAGGAGGAGTATTTAAGAATGTGAGGTGTCTTTAATCTAACACACACACACGCACACACACACACCCTACATATCTTACATGAAGTGTAAGCCTTCTGTCTTAAGCATGCTTTTGGGGTTGCATCTGGGCCTGAAGCAATGAGGGCATCTGTGAGGACCCCGCCTGGAGGCAGAGCTGGGTGGCACATCACCTCTCTTTAGCTGCCTTTCCAGTGGCTGCATATAGAATTTGAGGCTTGGGTGGGTGTCTGCAATGGGGTTGTCACCTCTTTTGAGGAAGGTCCTGGGACTTAAATCCAAGGTCTCTTCCTCATCCTAAATCTAGTTAAATCTAAGGTCCCTTCTATACAGGGTGCCCATAAAGTCTGAAATCATAGACTGTGTAGTAGATACCCACTAGAATCACAGAATATCCAAGCAGGAAGCACTGCACTCAGAGACACTGAGGCCAAGACAAGGGGCAAACTGCTCATGGTGGCACAGCCAAGATCCTGCAGGTCTGGTCCTTTGCCTCCCCAGACTCCCATTCCAGGGCTCTGTTCCATGGAGCTTCTTCTGCCTGGGCGCCTGCTGGTTGAGAGTCCTCCAGAGGCCAGGCACACTTATGTTTCAGGTGTCTGGCTGAATCCTCGGCCCTGGGGACAGGGCAGTAACTGCGGGTGAACAGTGAGGCCTGGGGGAGCTCAGTTCTCACCCAGATGCCCAGGAGGACATGACCAGGGCCAGGCAAAAACTTCCCCTGAGTGGTTGAGTGGTTACTGGCCACAAAGTTGGTCAGACAAAGGCCCAGTACATGAGCCCAACACCAGGAAAAGTACAACAATAGGGCCATCCCCAGCGCCTCCCATAACCAGTAGCCTGAAATGCAGATGGTGTGGTGTCATGGCTCTGAAGCCAGTCAAACCTGGGTCAAACCCAGCTCACTCACCCCCACTCGCTAGCTGTTCCTCGACCTCCCAAGTTCCAGGGTCTTCATTTGTACTTTGAGAACATCATACCTTTATTCTCCCACTCAACAGGTATTATTGACTATCTGCCATGTGCCAGGCACTGCTGGGGATGAATGACGAAAAGAGCTGGTGCTGGCCCTTGTGGAGGAGGCTGTCATTAGCTGAACTGATATGCACACAAATGTAAATTTGCAAACTGTGCTAGGTGCTCTGAAGGAGTGATAAGGGTGCTAAGAGAGGGTGTATTCTCGAGCTAAGGAGGCCAGGGACAGCTCTTTCAAGGAGGTGACTCTTGTCTGTGGTCTGGGAGATGAGCAGTAGCTATCCAGGTGAAGTGTGTCCTGGGCAGAGGGACTAGCATGTGCAAAGGTCCTGTGGCTGGATGGAGTAAGTTAAAAGGCTGGGGTGATGGAGGTGGGAGATGAGACTGGAAGTGTGTGGGGGAGCTTTGTTCACCAAGTTCAGGAGGGTTTAAAAAATTGTGTGAATTTTAAATATTTACTTTTAAAAGCAGTGAGAAGTTATTGAATGGTTTTAATCATGAAGGCGACGTGATCAGATTGTGTCGCAAAAAGAAGATTTTGGCTGTGGTGAGGAGAATGAACTGCAGGGTGGCAAAAGGAGGCAGGCAATCCCATTATGAGGCTGTAGCAGGCAGAACAGCCCCCAAAGATGCCCGTGCCCCGATCCGTGGGACCTGTTACTAGGCTACATTGCATGGCACAGGAAGAATGAGGGTTGCAGGTGGAATTAACGTTACTCATCCCTGATCTTAAAATAGAGATGATCCTGGATTATCTGGGTGGGCTTATCTCATCACATGAACTCAGAGAGTGGGTCAGAGAGACAGACGTCAGAAGCTCCTGCCGTGCTAGCTTTGACCATGGAGCGGGTATTACCAACCTCATTCTGTAACTGAAGAAGTGGGATTTCCAAGGCATGAAGTGACCTACCCAAGCGTTGTTAAGTATCATAATCAGGGCTTAGATTCAATTCCCTTCATTACGGATTCTCTTTCCATCTCTACACCATTCTGGGGAGCCCCTCGAGGACCCCAGGTTAGAGCACTGGCTGGATCTGATTTCAGCCTTACATCACCTCACTGTGTGACCTTGAGTGGCCACATCCCCCCGGGAACCTCTAAGTCTTCAACTGTGGAGTGAGGTCTATATCTGGAGACCCATTAACGAAAATGTATTTCAAGGTGGGCTGAAGGGGTTTATGAGACCCCTAAAATTGTGTGCAAGATTCTGGATATATGTGCATTTTGGGGGGAGGGGAAAAATTCATAGCTTTCATTGAAATATCCGTGGGATTGTTCCCGGGGTGCCAGTGTGCCTGCTGAGATGATAGCATCCACCCCAGACATGGTCACGCTTGACGAATCACTCTTCTGACATATTTCAATGAAGAGTGAGTGATCTCCATTAGTTATGACTCAGTGGGCCATTTAGAGGAGGCTGGCTGGACTTCAGGGGTTTAATTTGAAGAAATTCTGGAGAAGTGAACTGAAGCAGGATTCACTGAGAAAAAGACATTCAGCAATTGTCACAGTCACACATCCGTTTGGCACCCAGGACCAGCTGTTTAGGTGTAGGGGGTGGTAATGTTCACCTAGATTCTTAGAGGTCATCTCTGTCAGCTAACAGGACTGAGAAGGGAGCCAGGTACACGGAGGAGCAGGGGTTGCTCAAGGCCACACAGTGAGTCAGCCTCAGCCTTCCTCAGTGGCCCAACCACAGCTGGAACCTGCCACCTGACTCCCAGCTCCTCTTTTGCCTACTGAACTGCTCTGCCTCCTCTGTGGAATGCTGGGGGAGCACAGAGGAGGGTGATTATATGCCAAGGGGGAAATCTGAGGAGGCCCCACGGAGAGCTGGCTTTTGAGTCATGGGTCTGGCTCCAAGGATAGATTTGGGTGGAGGATGAACCTTTGACTGGCAGAAACCAGTGGGGCAAAGGCACTGAGACAGGGGCAGTGTGACAATGTCCCAGGAGTCGAAAGCAGGGTGTGGAGAGAGGAGGTGAGGTGAGGGAGACAGGCAGGAGCGGATGGTGCAGGGCCTTGCACTCCTGAGCAACGGGGAGCCACCGAAAGTTTTAACCAGGGAGTGATGTGTGTAATGTCACAGACAGAGGAGGAGGTACTGCATGTGGAGGATAGCTGTGTCATAGTCGGCCAGTTGGGTACCCTTGCTTTAATCTAACCCATGCATTTGATAAATGAGGGAACTTCGATTCAGAGAGCTGAAGGAACTTGCCAAAGTCACCCAGAAAGCCAGGGTTAGAGCTAGGACCCAATTTATCTACCTTTCAACAGGGGGTAGGATGCTGCTGCTGCTGCTGCTGATGATGATGGTTGATGGTGATAACAGTTAACGTCTGTTGAGCACTTGACATTAAATATCTCATGTAAGCCAGATCAAAAGATGGTTCAAAACACGACAGGATTTCTGTCTTAGTTCGGGCTGCTATAGCAAAAACATCACACATCGGGTGGCTTAAATAACAGAAATGTACTTCTTGCAGGTCTGAATGTCCAGATCTAGAAGTCTAAGATCAGGGTGCCAGCACGGTGGGGTTCTGGTGAGGAGCATGGTGGAGAGAGGGAGACCACCTCTCTCAGCTTCTTCTTGTAAGGGCACAAAGCCACTCACGGGGACCCACGTTATCATGACTGGATCACCCCCTAAGGCCCCGCCGTTATACTGGGTATTAGGGCTGCAGCATATGAATGTGGGGAGGGGGCACGGATAGTCCACAACAGTTACAGAAACTTAAATTAAGTGAGAAACCAAAGGAAGAAAGTAGTTGAGACAGGAAACAGAGTCAAGGATGGAGCTAACAGAAACCTGCATTTCATACAGTCCTACCCACTTGCACGGAGAAGAACAGAAATGTGGTTCTGGCAGCCAGTGCCTAAAGAAGGACCTGAGCAGTTATACAACTCCCAGTGCAGATAAGGTGAAAGCAAGCCAGCCGTGCAGAAGATGCTCACCTGTTCCTGACCTTGAGTCTCCCACTCACTCATCCTCATCATCTGTACAGACCATTACTGTTTCACACGGTATTATCTCTTGAGTCTCACATCAACTCTGTGAGATAACTCAGTGAGAGGACTGAGGCTTAGGAAGCTTAGGTTCCTTGCCAAAGTCTGTGCAGCTCTTAGTTGGAGAAATAGGTTCAAACCCAAGTTCATCTTTGACTTTCGCTGTGACTGCTAACTGCTTGGTGTTCAGGGTCCAAAGTCTGAGCCTCGCATTTTGTTCTAGAATTTTGAATAACACCAGATGAATAGTTGTGGGGTGGAATGAGATTACTTTCTTCTTAGCTTTGAAAGATATTATTGTTGAAATATACTGGTTCACCACTTTTGGTGTTCTTGTGTTTGTGTTTAAATCTCTGAAATCAACCCAAACTCTTAGCGGGGGTGGAAGGGGGTCAGAGATCTTGCTCCCCCGGCAATAAGAAAATGTATATTTGGTATTTGATTTGATACTTCACTTTGAGTAAGAACCAAATCCAAGCACTGTGTGTTTAAATGGTTGGCAGCCTTCCTAGCCTACCTCGTGAGCATGAAATCGATCCAACTATGGTGCACAGAGAATGCTGGTGCCTGTGTGACTGTGCTTGTGGCCCCTGAAGAATTTGAGTTGGATGGTCCAGGGCCCTTGTGTCCAAGTTGCATGACTTTCTGCAGCATGCTGAAATAGTCCACAGGAGCTGACGTGGAAGCAGCAACTGGGTTCCAAGAAGTGTTTCACTTGCTTTGCTCAGCCGAAACCGGGAAATTAGCCGCCGCATTAAGCAACCATACATGAAGAGACCAATCCCCTTGCCCCACTCTCATAGCCAGCATCCAGATGTGGGTAGAACCCCACAATCACATCTGCCTTCCCTCCTTGCTTCTGTCTTACAGGAAAATCTACCCTTTTTATTTCAGATGTGGTTCCAGTAGACTAGAATATTCCTCCCCAGATTCATTCCTTCTGCTTTCTTAACTTAGTAAATAATACCATCCTCTACCTGGTCACCCAGGCCGGAAACTTCAGCCATCCTCAGAACCTCTCTGGTTTTCACCCACCCAGTCCAAGACACTCACTATGTCCAGGCGACCCTACCATCCAGATGCGTTTGGAGGCACCCTTCCCCTTCATCCACTGTCATCACCTCAGCCTGGCATCCTTTGCTGGAGAAACCTTCCTTCTGCCTGCAGTGCACCCCTGCACCGTGGCTGGTGTGATCCTTGGGAGACACAGAGCCCATCGATCCTCTCTGTGGCTCTCAGACTGTGCTCTGCAGAGGCTCAGGGCATCTTTGCCAAGACTGAGGACTCCAGGCTCCTTCCTGCCTTGATCATAGCAGTTGCCCCTTTGTCTGTTTACATAAAGAGCTTCGCCACACTGCCTCCTGTCCCACTGTCCCCTCCCAGTGTCCCTCCGTGCCCACGTGCACAGGCTGCAGCTATTCTTCCATTACGGGGCACTCCTCCTGGTTCCCAGCATGCATGTGACACCTTTAGTTCTTTGACCATACTCTCCACTCTGCTTGGGCAGTCCCTTTTCATCCTCTCTTTCCCCAAGACTCCCATTCGTCCTTCAGAAGCACTCAGACAATGCCTTCTGAAGATGGCACAGAGCCTCCCCTGTGTCCCTGCAGACAGGGATGGCTCCCTCCTCTGGGCTCCCAGCCTGGGTACACCTTGATGGTAGCCCTGGCCACAGCAAATGTTTTACTTGTCCTCCTGCCTTTCACCAGATTGTGAGTGACACAGGGACAAGATTCACGTCTCCCTCATCACTGCATTCCCAGTACCTAACGGCGTGCACAGCCCTGAGAGCTACTCAGTACACAGTGATGTAAAATAACACCATTGACTGTTAGTCAATCAGCAAACATGGGCTGGAAAAGCTCAACAGGTCAGACAGGTAGCAGGTTGGGTGGCAGGGTGAGGGAGTGACAGTACTCGGGGAGTAGGAGTAAGGGCCTTCAAGGGCTGTTTATTCTGGGCTGCTTTAGTTGAGCTCAAAGCATGTAGATTTTGAGTATAATTTAAGTATAACTTCAGGCCCAGGACAACTGATACGTCCCTTAGAAAGCCTGGGCTTAGCTGGTGTGGTCGGCAGCCCTTTGGGCAGCTCTAACTGGGGCACTTGCAGGACAGGTGGATGACATGGGTCTGGTTGCTAGGATATGCCGCACCAGGAGTCTGAATAGCTGATGTGTGAATTGCCCTTTTCCCTGCATGGACTCAGTTTATGCTCGCAACAACACGTCAGCTCAGCAGGGCAGGGGTTATTGTTACCCCCATTTCTCAGATAAGAAGATAAGCCCCGTGCAGCCATACAGCGAAGAGCCAGTGGAGTTAGCTCTTGAACATGTGTCTTCTGACTTCCAAGGCCATCATTTTCCCACGCGGCCTGGCCTCCTGTGGCTTTGCCCATAGGATACTTGTGCTTTGGGAAGGAAGAGAAGATGCAGAAAGAGTGAAGGCATGAGAGAGTCTACGACCTCACAATGGGCCTTGTGTACTTACTGTGATTTAACATTCCCAGTGTGCTCAAAGTCAACAGATCCTTCCTCTTCATTTCCTTTTTAAAAAATCGAGATATAATTCACATGCCATAAAATTCACCATGTTAAAGTGTACAGTTCAGTGGTTTTCAGTATATTCACAAGATGTGCAACCGTCACCACTATCTAATTCCAGCACATTTCCATTAATTGATTTCTAATGTTTTTGTTTTTCAGATTCCAATAATGAGAGACCCCGGGTGGATTCGAAATGTATGGTCTTCAAACATTAATGTGAGTGAAGTTGCTATAAATGTCTTCATTATGCTTTTTCATTTTGAGATGAGAGGAAATACTCTTCATGAACCTGCAGTTTATTGCCATGGATATACGCAGCCTCCAAAGCAGGACTGCACCATTCCAGAGATGTGTCAGAGTTTGCCTGCAGCAGTTTCTGAATGTCTGATGAGCTCCTGATGGAGCTAGGGACATTTGGCTGCTTTCTAATCTTTTCTTCCTGTGATCCATCCTCCTCCAGGCATGGACATGATTTTCTTACCTTCCTGATTAGAAAACATTCAATGGCTCCCCAGTGCAAACAGGAAAAGGTCATATTAGTACTCATGCCATTGGTTGTCCTTGACAGACCGTCCTTACCATGAATGCGATTATACGCATCTACTAAGAGCCCGTGCAGCCACCCTTGAGGTCCTTGTCCAGATCCTGCCTCTCCCATCCATCTGCACCTGCTGGTTTCTTTTTCCTCCCACCACAGCCTCACTGCCTGGACCAGGCTGCAAGCTTAGGCGCAGCCCTTCAGCTGGTCTCTGGGACTGTGTTTACACTTTGCTCTCTGCTCTGCCCATGGAGGCTGTCTTCTTGGATCTCCCAAGACCCCATGTTCAGCAGTTCAGGGGCCAGCAGCAGCCTCGCCCCTCGTGCTCAGTCCAGGCTATGGACCCTGTCCACAGATCTGGCTCTATGAACCTCTGTGGTTTGCGAGGATATTTTGCTATAGCCTCTTGGGAATTGGTCCCAACCTGCCCCTCCGGGTCTTTTCTCGTGGTGCATCCACCCAGCCCTGCAGCTGTGCTGTAAGTGTCACAACATCATGTAACCTGCTGCGGCCATAGATCTTAAACCTGTGATCCTTCCACCACGGAGAGGAGATTGGAGGCCAGAATTTTGGGGTGGGGAGGCTCAAGAGAGGGCTGTTGGAATGGTCCAGGGATCAGGTGATAAGGCCTGACTGCTCATTTGTCTCTCCTCGGCCTGTCCTAAGCCCTGCGATAGAAAACAAAAGCAACACCGAGTCTCCACCCTTGAGGAGCTCACAGTGTAGACGGGGCTCTGGAATAAAGTGTGGGCCAAAGATTGCAGAGGACACTGGGCCTAGCACAGTGCCCACCGGAGCGAGAGATTCGTCCTGGAGGTGAATCCAGAGGCTGCGGATGAATGAATGAGGAAGGCCGCTGGCAGGGCCTGGCCCTGGGAACTGTGAGGAGCAGAAATCCTGCTGCTGAGAGATTGACAGGGACGGGGCCCAATGGGAGGCCAGGAACCCTGACCAGCGGGCAGTTAGTGGCAGTTGAGCCTGGAGTGAGCAAAGCTACCCTGTGTGAGGAGAAGGGGCAGGAAGTCCTGGTAAGTGACCCCCTCGTCCCATGGGTGGGGGTGCAGGCCCAATAGTCACAGAGGTGGCCTCAGGCTGCTTCCCATGGCTGAGTGTCCCCAATCTCCAGACCTTGGGGCTGGAGCTCATGGTTACCAGGTCCCCAGCCCAGTCTCTGGCCAGTGTGCAAGGCAGTGGTGATGGTGTCTGAGAGAGGCAGGCAAGTAAGGCCATCAGCTGAGTCTCTGCGGCCAGCCCTGCCCAGGGCGCGTCTACCAGCAAGACGGGGAAACAATGGATGGAGATGTAAAGCGGGATAATCCCGTTTCAAGGCTGAATTACAGAGAATCTTTACCACCCATGCAGGGGAATCGGATTAGGAGTCCAAAATCCTGGTCACAACTCTACCACTTACAGGATGTGCATGACATTGAGCAAGTTACCCAACTTCTCTGAGCTCAGTTCTGCACACAGGAGGCCCACTCCATCATAAACATAAGGCGCTTGCTGTTTACCACAAGCCTTCGTGGTAGGAGAGAAGTAGGGTTTATAACTCAACTCGCATGGGTGGGGGTTTAGAAGCAATTTCTGAAAAATGCTTCTAAGAGAAGGTGAGTCTTATGCAGAGTATTGAAAGAGCCATAACAGTTGGCCAAGCACGGAGGTAAGAAACAGCACAGTGGGTCTGGGGATCTGGGGCTTATGACTGCAAGAGGGGAGCAGCGGGAGGAGATGGAAATGGAGGAGGAGGAGGAGAAAGAGCAGGGCAGGGGGAGGGGCGGGTGAGGAGGAGGCCGGGTGGCAAGGAACAGGAGGCCTCATCTGCATTTCTAAGGACCTTGGACTTTATCCTACAGGTAGTGGCATGGCACAGGGTGGGGATGGGGCGTTGAAGGACCTTAAGCCAGCAATATCACATCCAGATCTGCAGCCCTGGGAGAAGGTAGTCGTAGGCTTGGGCCTGGAGGCAGGGAGACCAGTTAGGAGTTCATTGCTGGCCTGGCTGAGTTGGAAGTGCTTGTGCAATGTCCTAGTGGAGGAGGCCAGCAGGTGGCTGGATGTATGATCTGACGCTCAGGGGCAAGGTCTGGACTGGAAATACAGAATTGCAGGTCAACAGTATAACAGTGTCACTGAGGTCTTCAAGGGGGACAGAGTCACCCAGGGAGGGTACATGGCCTGGGGAGGTGGGCTGAGAGCATGCAGGCAGCTTTCCAGTCAGAACCTCTTCTTCTGTCTCAGCATTTGGTCAATTTTACGCTCTGTTATCCTTAGAAGGCAGGTTCAAAAATTCCAAAAATGTTTAGCTACAAGAAAACCAAAAATGGAGAAGTACAGCAGGGAAGAAAGTGAGGCTCAGAGTCTTCTTTCCTCTCTCCTCCCTCCCTCTCTCCCTCTAAGTTACAGCGTCACTGTGCCAGGCACTGGAGGTACAGTGATGAGTGTGGCACGGTTGGTCTTTTCCTTCAAGGGTTCACCAACAGGTAGAGGAGACAGAGGGGTGCACATGACGACGCTGCATGAAATGAGCTATAATTGAGTTACACGTGAGCTCATCAGGACAGAGAAGCCAGGAATCGAATTTGTAGGGACCCGAGGAATGTCTGAGGGAAGGGATGCTAGGAGGTCCAGCTGTCAGTTTGAAGGATCCAGCTGTGGAACGCAGAAACCCAGGGAAAATACACACTCATCACCACACCTCCTCCCCCTCCGTCCCCGAGCACACAGACTCCTGAGAGCGAAATCTTCAAATTCTGGAGGGACAGCTGAGCAAGGAGAGACTCGCTCAGGCCGTGGCACACTGTGGTGCAATTTGTTACACTGACAGTAGTGACAGCTGTCACGTTGTGCTGTCATGAATAGCAGGTACTTGACAACGCCTCCTTGGCACTGAGTACCCCGATTGCAACATTTCTAATAAGAGCAATTACCAGAATTCTAGGTTATCCTGGTCTTTTGACTTGGAACCATATTTTGCTTATTCCTTTTATTTCTTGTTGTCTTTGGGTTTGAGAAAGGACCAGACTTTTTATTTTCTTGGAGGGAGCCCATTTGGGAGGGGGGCGAGGAAGTGAAACTCTGTCTAGATATAGAGTTGTTTTTGAAAAACTTTATCAAAGTGATTCATGTGTGTGCCTGGTGTCTATAAAATCAGCTAGGAAATACTGGTTGACAATTGAAGCCACAGTCTCCTGCTCCTACCCACTCAATTACAAATCTCCTTTGCACGCTGTCTGATGAGTTTACACTCTGAGGAGCTGGCTGGCTTTCACCAAGCATCACATGCTCATGGGCTCCTTCCTTGTACTCTCTCATGTACGCATAAGCTCATCGTGTTTTACTTCGTCCTGTATACAGACTCTGACTTTCTTATGTATGATTTTTTTTGGGGGGGGGGGAAGGGAAGAGGTTGAGGGGTGTTTTTCCTGGAAGTTTTGTCTGCCTTTCTTCTTTATTGTTCAGAGGAAAAATACATGCTTTCCACTACCCGCCCTTCCCTACTCCCCAAGATGCAATGACTTTAAACTTTGACTTTAGTCTATCACTTGGAAACCATCACATTCTTTATTCTTTAAGCCTATTGTTATCTTTGGGACCTATTTCTTCTATTTGGATGACTAATTTTCATATAGCTTTTAGGGCTTTTTAGTTATTTAAAAAATCTTATATAGCACTTACCATGTGACAAATTCTTTTTTTCTACTAATGTTACAAATATTAACTCATTTAGCTCCTCACAACAGCCTTCTAAATTAGTCCTATTATCATCTCTGTTTGAGAGATGAGAAACTGAGTACAGAAAGGCTGAGTCACTTGCTCAAGGTCACACAGCTGGTAAGTGGCAAAGTCAGATTCGAACCCACAGAGGTCCAGAGGCCTTGCTCCTGAGCACTACAATATGCTGCCTCTATGAGAAGTTTCTCTCTTGCAGTAGTTTCTAATTCTTTTCATTTATTCCTTGCATTTAGTACCTTTATCACGTTCTCCTATTTTTCCAGACTCTCAGCTCTCTGTGTAGGTGCCCTTTTCCCCCAAGACCTCTCCCCAGGAGACCTCCCTCTTCCTGCTTGCTCCAAGTCCTGCGGCAGAGCTGCCCTCTTGGGAGCCCCTCACTAGATCCACTGTTACCAGATTGTTATTTTCTTCTTTCTTACTTTACTCCTTAAAATAAGCAAACAATAAGCAAAAGGAGTTCGTTTTCAGGTAACCTCCGAAGAAAAGACCGACAGGAGGTAGATTTTTCAGTCCTTGCATGTCTGAATCTCTTCTTTAATTCAGCTTCCCATTTGATCATTTGGCTGGATTTAGAATTTGAGGCTGGTAGTCGGCAGTTTTCACAGAAGTTTGAACACAGTGTTCCGTGCCTTCTAATAGCTAATGTTCCCTGCGTGCCAGTCTGACTTGTGTTCCTTTGTAGGTGACCTTTTATTTTATTTTTTCATGTCTGGAAGCTTTTAGGTTCTTCTGTTAAATGCTTTGTGTCTTGAAACTTTACAATGATGTGCCTGGCAGTGGGTCGTTTTTCATTCGTCTGCTCAGAACTTGGTCCCATGGAGGACAATTCACTTCTAATCTAATAGATATCAGCAGATAAGATATTCCAAAAGAAAATCCAAAAGGGGGGAAAGCAGATGAAAGGGGTTGACTGAGGCCCATGGAGTGTTCCTCTATCTCTCTTATCTCTGGTTGCCCAACTTTTTGGTCTATGATTTGAAAGATTTTATTAATTTCATCTTTTATTATTGTTACTATTTTGGGGAATCCAATTTTTTACTTTTCAAAAAAATTTTTTTTGCTCTCTATTTCTCTTTCACAGCATTATTCTGCTTTTGTTTTATGAGTGAAATATCTGCCCAAATCTTTCTGAAATTCTAATTTGGGGATTTCTTCCTATTAATTTCCCTTCTGTTCCCTTAATTATTTTTATTTCTTCTGGAATCACGTTCCTCCCTTTTCATTCTCTTTCACACTGCAGGGTCTCCTCAAGTGTCTGATGATTCATGGTTGTCTGTTTTTATTTAGCATGGAGGGAAAAGGAAGGATGCCTGGTAGCTACAACTGGTGGAGTTCATTCTGGAACAAAAAGTCAAGGAGCTGGCTGTAACTTGGGGGAAGCGTGTAGTTCCTGAGGTCAGCGCCTGCTGGAGGTTCCGCTGGGCATGTGGGCCCCTCCCCCGGCTGCAGCCCCTTTTGCAGGAATTCCAGGGCATAGATTGCTCTGTGTTATTATTTAATCAAAACTTCCCTTTGCTTTCACCTTTCAAATTTAAATATCTTTTCCACTGAAGGTGCCCCTCCTGTTCTCCAGATCATTGTGAGTTTTTAAGTTCTAAAGTTTCCTTGAAATGTAATGCAATATCTGAAGTAAAGGGAAAATAAATGCATATTTGTCTATTTCACTCCATCCCGCATCTTGCCCTAGGGTTTTCTTCCTTGCCTAGCATTGCTAATGAAGCTGTTTCACAGGTGTGTGATGACAGCAGTCACTGTGTTCTCATCTAGAAATGCACTGGGGTGGTTCTTATAGGCAATTGCTTTTTTTTTTTTTTTTTAGCGTGAATCACTACAGCACGGATTAGCAACAGGTACTAGCACAATCAGATACAACAATAATGCATATAATCAGAATCTTATACAGAATGGTCATTTTCTGTTCAGTGAGTTCTTAGGTTTTATAGAGATGCCCCAAGGTCACTGTCTCATTTGTGAATAGAAACGCTATATTAATGTCTCATTTTAGTGCATATTTCCTGTCAACCCTTTTACCAATCCCTCTTCTACCCCAGTGGGCCTCTTGTTCTGAATTGCTAGTATGTGTTTTCTCTCGCTGGAGACACTGTATATCTACTAGATCTTCAGCTGCTTGAGGACAGAGGCAGCTCTTAATTGTTTGCTCCCGCCCTCCACGGTGCCTTGCACTCAAAAAATGGCCCACGGTAAGGGCAGTGACACCTTTAACAGCAATACATACCTAGTTCATTTATTTTTATTATGATGAGTATATTTTTATTATAGTTTATTTTTATTATGATGAATATATTTTTGCAACCTGACAGAATACAATATTTAAGCATTTATTGAAAACGACTTGTTGAGCACCTACTAAGTGCCAGACACTGTGTTAGATGCTTAAACAGAAATGGTCTTTCCCCTCCCGCTGCATCTGTCTGCTGGGGAGTGATTTTACAGTGTAAAAGTTTTCAGAATCAAAATGGAGTCACTTGTGATTAAAGAAAAAAACAAAACACCCTGACAAACAGAGTCAGAAAAGGACATGAAGGGAGGTTCTCATGCATAAATGCCTGATAACAAACACTATATCACAAAAGACTCTGCAAAAACTGCAACCTTGCACAAAAGCCACCACAACCTTACACAAAAAATTACTTCTGCAAGGACATCTGCCCAGCAACAGCCTGTCCAACCTTGACTGACGCCACCCTTGTTATTGATCCTTGTAGCCAGGGATAATAATCTCAATACAATCATTTTTCCTTTAAAAACCTTTGTCTTCCTTGACCTCCCTGAACACACACATGGTTTACCATGGCACGCATATTCTCACTGCAATGCCCATTCCCGAATAAATATTTTCTTTAGAGAGTCTCTGTCTGTTATTTAGGTTGCCAACAGCATTGCACACACAAATGGAACATTTTAACCATAATAAATACTTTGAATGAAAGATTTGTGGAACAGTGAGAGTGTCTAAAAGGGAGAATTGGTATGTTTGGGGAGGTTAGTGATGTTGGGACTAAGGTAGAAGAGAGAGTGTCAGATAGCCAGGTGAAGAGGGGGAGAAGATCCCATGTGGAGGCTACATAGCATGTGCAAAGGCCCTGTGGTAGAAGGGAACAGGGCAAGCATAAAGAAAGAAAATGATCCACTGCACTTGAACTTAGATTGCAAGGAGAAAGGGAGGAGCTAGGGCAGTGGAGGCACCAACATGCCGTCAGATGGTGGTGCTGGAGCAGTGGGCTGTGTCTGTCGGAGCAATGGGCTTTCATTCTGATGCTGGTCCTTCTGTCTCTGCAACTGAGCTGAGCAGTGCCTGGGCAGATTGTACCATGGCAGATTAGGCATTACAAAGTGAGGTGAGAGAGAAGAGAGTGCAAACGCAGTTGTGTAAGGACAGGGATATGTCCTTGTCTGCCCATCTCACACTCCCTGCCTCCCTCCCTCTCATCGAAAATGTAACCGATTCTTTGTCTGGATTGTGCTGTGCTCTGCTCAGAACTTCCTCCAATTAGGTTAGTGATGCCCAGATCTTCACTTACACATCCCTGGGGGAGGGAGACAGAAGAAGAAAAAGTGGTGGGCAGAATGTCACCTATTTTAAAATTAAAGTGATTTCACATAAATTTCTTCTGAAACTATCTCAATATCCCTTGAGATGATTAGAGATGCCCTGGGATGTCATGAACCCAAGATCGACAGTTACCATGTGCGTGTGAGTGTGTGCACGCATGTGTGCGTGGTGCGGATGAGGGTGCAAGATCATCTGTGCCCCTGGGGTCACATCATAAACACATAAATGATAAGTCAGGGCTGGAAAGTGTTCTGATGGTCCTCTAGTCTCCATTTTGTCATTTTCCAATGCCAGGACTGAGGTCCCCCAGTGACTTGTGCAGAGTCCCATGATAGGTGACAGAGAACAAATCAGAACCCAGGTCTCCAGTTCCCCAGAACCATACCCTATCCAGGACACCCCAGAGTCTAGCAAGAACTCTGAGATTTTTTATTGGGCCTATATCCTTACTGTTCTGGGAGGAAAAAACACAGAGTTTGGCTGAGGCCTGGGTCAAATTTAGTGCCGAGATCTGGGACAGCCACTTTTCCTCTGGGAACTTGGGTTACCTCACAGATAGAACCTGAGGTCTGGCCCAAGTGCAGATCTGAAACTCAGGACCTTTGGACAGAGTTCTCTGTTCCTTCTCTCCTCATGGGTCAGAAGCCCCAGTCTCCTCTTCCATCCAGGAACCCCAGCATGGAGCTTCCCTAGAACGAGGTCATGCTCTAAAGGGGGCTGGAGTTGGGGGAGCACCTCGTTCCACTTGCAACTAAGCGGTGGCTTTCAGAGCCTGACTTGCCCATGTCTGCACAGACCACCATTCACCCGAGAGTTGCTCATGGTGGGAACAGTAAAGCTTAAAACACAGAATCCTCAAACTGGTTTTGTAATGGATACAGTAGTCCACTCTGGAAGACAGTGAGAAAGGAGAGAGAGAATTCACTGAGTTCAGGCTGGAAGGAGCATCAGAGGAATCTAGTTAAAGTTGCCGTGTCATGCTCAGAACTCCTCCACAGCCCCTGTCCAACTGGGGGCCCGCTGGGAGCTCCCAGATCATCTCTGCCCAGCCCGGACTTACTTGTAGGTCCTTTTGATAATGATCACAAATCCACCTACCTTCATCTTTCAGAGCCTTTGGAATCTGCAGGCAAATCTCCTTTCCCTGCACGCCAGGCCCTGATATTATGCCTCCGCTTCTGCATCTCCCATTCTCCACACTGGGTTTATTATGCAGGTTAAATGGCTTTGGTTATTATACTCAGAGCATGGTCTGGCCTCCCCTTTCACACTGGGTCATTCTCTTCCAAACGGGTGAGAGTCTCCTTACAGCTCCGATGTGTGATGGCAGTTTTGTGAGTGTGGTCTGACTTTCAGGGGAGACGGGAAGTACTGGCTAACAGATGCATATCTGTACAGCTTAAGATCACAGGGCTGGGAAAATGTAGAACTATGGGATCTGATACTACCGAGGCTGGCAGGGGTGTTACATAAGCCAGAATTCTGCGGCCCATTGAATGTGCCAGCTTGAGTCACACCTCTTCCTGTCTCAGTAGAATATTGTACAGTTTTGAGGATGAGAGTCACGATTTCAGAAGCAAGTAGGTATTTTTTAGCCCCCAAATATTGGTAAGGAGGGGTTGACATGATCTGGGGATACTATAGAAGAGCCTAGTATCTAGCAGAAATGACTTGTAAATATGTTAGATGCAATTGCATTGTCTTCTACAGGACAACTGAATGTGCTAGATTTGCACATGACTTGCTAAAAGGCACTATCACGTAATGACAAGTCAACAAAGCAAAGTCCAAATCCCACGCTGTTGCTAGAACCTACTGTCCTGCCTTAAATAGGACACTCTTTGTAGGACTCTGCAGTAACCACACAATTATACAAGATACCACAAACTAGAGACAAAAGAAAAAAATCTCTTCTCTTAAGAACTTGTTTTCCAAATGCAACTTTTCTGTCAGAGTTCAAAAGTACCATCCAGAGAAGACCAGGGCAGAGGCAGGCAGGTTTTGTGCAACTGGAAGACCAAGAGAGCTGGCTCTGGCCCTGCATTTTCCTGAAGAATCAGAAGGCTCATGGTGTCCAAGTTTCACCTTCTGCTCTGATGTACAACATTTGGTATTAGGCGTTCTGGTCATCCTTAAGGAAATTGCTTATAAGAAGAAAACTTGCTCCAATCCTAAGCATCTATATCAAGACTGGGAAGAGAGGATACGGGGATGTTCCTTGTTATTTGGTGGAAAATATGGGCCCCTAGGGTCATACTTGAGCAGACTTCTGATACTTCCATTCTGGCTGTTTAATAACTTTCCATTATACCACGATTTAAAACTTTGATTTTTAGTTGATTGGACAATAATTCAACAATTGTATACAGTAATTATTTATCATTTCCCCTCTGATGTAGGCATTTCAAAGAGCTCGTCTATAGCTTAAGTTTCTTGTAATTGATGTTCTTCTATTCAAGGACATCTATTACAGAACTCTCTTCATATTAGACTCAGTAGATAACACCAAATCTCCATGCTTTGTAAAAAAATGGGCAAAGTAATTTCCTGCATCTACATTTGCTGTTTGTTGGAGTGCAGCTTTGTAAATTGAAAGTCCCTTCCGGTTAGCTTGTTGTGAGTTCAGAAACCAGGGAGCAGAAATCCTCAAGCCTTCCATCGGCCTCTGGTGTCGACCAGGCTCTGTCTGAATCCAGGGCTGGTCTCAAACCAGCTCCCCACGGCAGTCCTGCTCCGTCTTCACTCGTCCCTCTGATCTTTCTCTCCTCCTCTGAGCATCACCATGGGCTGATGTCATAACCCCAGCGGGGACATCATAATCCTGTTACCCAACAATGAGCATTTCCTGGCTCCTGTGCAGAGGGTGCGGGTGAAGGGAAGCTGGAGAAGGAGAGAAAATGGGTGGGGAGGAGGTGGACTGAAGGGCAAGATCAGGAGGAGGGAGAGATTATGAGGGGCAAGACCGGATGGGGAGCCAGCCATGCTGATCCCAACAGCCCCTGAGTGGTGGCCTAGCCTGCTGAGAACAGGACAACCAGGAGAAGGAGAACAAAAGACCAGGAGGCCACCGTTCCTATGAGCAAGGACATCCACATGAAGCTAAAGGAAGCCGAATGGGGTCTTGACAATATGTCCTGTAAGTGGAGGAGACAAGACTTGCTTGTGGCAGCTGAGGCAAGTGGGGGGCAGGGAGGTGGAAAATGCTGACACCTCGATAGCTTCTGGTTTTATGGATCATAATTCCCCTATGCTGGCTCTCAGGCATTGGCTCAATGAAGAGGGAAACCGGTGACTGGAATTTGGGGAAACTGATACCAAGACTCTTGTTGGAGTTTCCATTTCTCTTTCCATTAATGGGTTGACTCTGGGCTTTTAGTCTCTCAGTCTTTTTAGTATAACTGTGTGCCTCTGGGAATTATTTTAAGAAGGATTGACTATGACCCACATTTATAAAATTCTAATTTTTTACGATTATTTTTTCTAATATTTTATCTTATGAACACGGGGAATGCCATTTAGATGTCTGTGCCAGCCTGTGACATTGAGTGTATTTTCAGGGAGTTCTCCAAGTCGGAGCCTAACAGGACCCTCCAGAGTCTAATTCCTGTTAGAAGGACGGGAGGCAGTAGGGACAGGAGCTTCGATTCCCCCGGCCAGGACCTGAGGACAGCCACAGTACCCTTGTGAAGTAGGTGAGGTTTGTCTATGGCTTCTGCTGTCCTCTTCCCGTTTCTGTCCTTCCCTTCCCGTGTTCCATCGAGCTGAGGTCTGTGGACTACTGAGAGCCAAAAACAAATGTTTATAGAAAGTGCCATCGCACTGGGATTTTCAGGTAGTGGGCTTTTATGTCTGTTCTGTTTTGTTTCTGAGTTGGGAGAGGGCGGTCATCAGAGACTCAATTTCCATGTCAGGGCCTCTGGCAGGGAAGCGCTGGGGACAGTTCCTGTATCACTGTATTCTCCCTGGATTTCTTGCCCTTTTTAAAAAATGGATGGTTGTGGAAACAAATGAAGAATAGGTTTTCCTAAATCCCAGAAGGAATTTAAGGGAAAAGCTACAAGAGCCCTCCTTTCGTAGCGGGGGATCCGGACTTGACACCCCGCAGATGCTGGCCATATCCCTCCCCGAGCCTGTGGGGTGAGGGGACGTGCTGTTGCTGGAGCTGCCCATCTCGGAGACTCAAAACCGGGTACACGTGGAAACGTGTTGTCCCTGTGTTAACGCTCCATGGCAACCAATTCCTGATCATGGCTTGACCCGATAACTGAATATCTGGACCATTGTAGAAGTCCTCGCTACCTCAGGGGCGGCCCAGCTCTCCCACCCTCCTATATGGCATGACCCCCAAGGCCAGATTCATTTTCATAAAATGAACTTTTCCTAAGTGTTTACTCCCTGCTAATAAGCTTTAATGGCTTTCCAAGGCCTACGATGCACTCCATAGGCTGCCATCTGAGGCTGTCATGTGTTGGTGTCAGTCTGCTTTCCCATATTAACCACTCAACAAAACCCGCAGCGTTGATCAACAACCCGTACAGGGGATCCTGAACACATCGCGAACTTTCCCACTGCCAGACGTTTGATACAACTTGTTGCTCCAGCCCTCCACAGCCCCTCCCTGTCTCTTCTGCGCTCATTCTACTGGGGATCAGGCCTCGCTCCTTCAAGTTCCGGGTCAGACCCTGCTGGCTTTGCTAAGCCTGAGCACCCTCACAGCACCCCTCTCCCAGGCTCCTTGGGCCTTTCAGTCTTCACTAATTATTTGATATTAAGCATATGTGGCAATGCTGAGCCAGTTATGTTTTTTTTTTTTTTAAGAAAACTAAGCTGCAGAATTTATTCGGATTTCACCAGTTCTTCTGCTAATGTACTTCTCCTGTTCCAGGATCTAATCCAGGATCCTCAGCTGCATTTACAGTCATGCCTCCCTATTCTCCTCCAGTCTGTGACAGCTCCTCATTCTCTCCTTGTCTTACTTGAATTTATACTTTTGAAGAGTATTCATCAGCTACTTTGTTAGGAAGTCCCTCCATTTGGGTTTGCCTGATGTCTCATCATAATTAGATTGTAGTTGTTATGTATCACTAGGAGGAAAGCTACAGAGGTGATGTGCCATTTTCAGTGCATCCTGTCAGGGGCACAGTTATCAATATGCATTGACAAACCAGATCGCTTGGTTAAGGTGGCATCTGCCAAGATTTTCCATTGTAATTTCTCTTTGTAGCTACTAAATATTTTGAAAGAAATATTTTGAGACTATCTCAATAGTCTGTTTGTCCTTTTACTTTTGCCCACTAACCTTAGCTTCCATCAATGGATCCTGCCTGCAGCAATTATTACTGTGGCATTCTAATGGAGATTTTCTATTTCCTTCATTATTTTCTCATTTATTAATTGGAATTCTTCTTTACTTAGTTATTATTTATATCAGTATGGATTCATAAATTTAAAAAATTATTTGGGATGTAATCCAATGGTATTGTTATTTTGTTGGGCAAGTTCTAAATTTGGCCATTGGGAGCTCTTTCAGGTTGGCTCCTATACTCTTTCAACATCCTTGCCCATCTTTTTTTAAAAAAAATTTTTTTGCACTTCCTTACTTTCTGGCACCATAAGATCCTGTAGGCTCATGTGGTATTTTCTCTGCTCTGGCCATGGAATCCATCAGTTCTCCAATGAACCCTGGTTCCTTTGATTGGAAAATGGTATTTAGAAATGAAGACCCAGGTGCTTGTATGCTCATTGCTACTGGGATGTCACTGCTTCTAGTCTCAGTGGAGGGGGGGAAATATATGTATGTATAGTAACTCAGTCATACACACACATCTCTACCTATCTATCATCCATCTATATTTAAAAAACAAACATGAGTTTACGTCTTACTCTAATTCAGACCACAAGGTACATTCTAGTCTTCCCCCTTAACTGTAACTTCTTTCTCTAACAATGAGAAACCTCCTATCATCTAAAATGTATTTACTGATTTTTCAACCCTAGTACCCAAATAAGGTAGTTCTGAATTGCTAACCCATGCCCCTGTGAGAAACAAGTTTATCAGTTGGAGTGCAGTGTTTGTGTACAGCTCTTTTAGTTGTTATCATTAAGGTATTCAATTGAAATACTTTCTGCCAGAGTTCCTTAGGTCAGTTCCTTTTTTCTCCATCCTCTTCCACGTAGTTATGTGATTCATTGGTAATGCAGCTAGATTCATTTGTCACAGTTGGTATTCCACCTTCACTCCCACATCCTGTTTTTAAAAAATTATATATAGTGATATTCTTTGTAGTGTACAGTTCTGAATTTGGACCAGAGTGTAGTCATGTATCCACATCACAGTTCAGTGTCTTTATATTTAAGGTGGATTTCTTGTAGATATTATATAGCTAGCTGTTGTTTTTTAGTGCAATCTGAAATCTTTATCTCTTAACTGGTGTATTTAATGTGATTTTTGATATAGCTGGATTGACACACACCATCTTACTAGCTGTTTCCTATTTTTGCCATTTTTTCTTTGTTTCCTTTTGCTCTTTTTCTACCTTGGGTTAATTGAACTTTTTTTTTGTGATTCCAGTTTATCTTCTTGTTGACTTATTATTTATAGCTTTTACACATTTTTTGGTGATTGCTCAAACACTTACAATATACATCTTTAATTATAATTTACCTTAACATAATATTACCGCAGGTTATGTATAGGGTAAGGACCTCACAACAGTATATTCCTAAGCCTTCCCTTCCATCCTTCATGCTTTCATTTGTACGTGTGCTGACATACAAAGCATTGCTACTATTTTTGCTTTAGACCAGGGGTTGATGAACTACGAAACATGGGTCATATCTGGTCTGTCACCTATTTTGTAAATGAAGTCTTACTGGAACAAAGTCATGCCCATTTGTTTATATATTGTCCATGGCTGCTTTGTGCTATCATGTCAGAGTTGAGTAGTTGCAACAGAGACCACATGACCTGTGAAGTCCCCAATATTTGCTCTCTGGTTCTTTTACATGGTTTCTGGTGAGAAGTCTGCTGTAATTCAAATCAAATAATTTGTCTTTGGCTGCCTTCAAGATTTTCTTTTCACTTTTATTTTCAGTGTTTCCAATACGATATGACTGTGAGTGTGTCTGTGTGTGTGTTTGGTATTGATCCTGCTCAATTACTTGGTGTTCTCTGAGCTTCTTAGATCTGTAGTTCTGGTGTCGGTCGCTAATTTCGGAAAATTCTAGGCCATACTTTATTTAAATATTTCCCCTGCTCTTCTCTCTCTCTCTCCATTGGGATTCCATTTCACATATGTTAGACCATCTGATATCGACTCACAACCCTCAGTTGCCCTCTCTTTTTTTTTTTTTTAAATCTCTTTTTTCTCTCTGTATTTCAGTTTGGGTAATTTTTATTACCTACGTTCAACTTCAGTGATTCTTTCCTCACTATATCGAGTGTCCCAATGAGCCCACTGAAGATATTGTTTATCTTTGTTAGTAAGTTTTTTCATTTCTAACATTTTAATTTGATTCTTATGGATTCTATGTCTCTGATGAAAGTATTTGTCTGTTCTTGCATATTAGATACCTCATCTGATCTGGCACATCGTATGCCTCGTACATTAGAGACTTTAACCTATTATTTACAGTTTCTTTTTGAAAATCCATGTCAGATAGTTCCAGCATCTGTGTCTGTCACATCTGAGTCTGGTTTTTATCATTGCTGTCTCTTTGTGTGATTTTCTTGCCTTTTCATGTGCATCATAATTTTTTCTCAAAAGCTGGACATCTTGTATAGAATGGAGACATTTACATCATTTTTTTCTCTCTGGAAATGGACCTGCTTTTTCTCCTGGTTGGCCTGTAGTGTGGGGGGTTTGTGTGAACCTAGGCAGGAGTTGGGCTGGGTTCCAGGTTTATTGTTGCTATGGTTACCCTCAGTGCACCATAGCCTTCAAATTCCTGTGGAAGTACCATGTGTTTTGGTGGGTTGCCTGCCTTTTGCACTGCACCTGGGGGAGGGTCTCTTTGCGTGTTGCTTTCTCCTCCTGTTCTGCTGTTCATGATACCTTGCTGCCCTTGTTAACTAGACAGTGAGGGGTGGCAAGGGGTAGAAATTCTCTGTTGCTCTGAGTAAGCCTCAGTGGTAGGCAGGCACCCTGTCCTTGGTTCTCAGAGATCGACTTCTTCCTTTCTTCTGTACTGTAGCAGCAGCTTTAAAAGCAACCACAATATTTAAGTAGTGATCACTATATGTGATATTTTGCAATATCTGCAACAACTTTGACGGGGCATGAAAATATCTGTGACTTTTGTTAGTGGTGGTGTTTTTGGTCACAGGTATTCTTAACACTATTGCTGTTTATTGTCTAATCCATAGTTAAAAGAAATGCTACTAAATTTCAGTTAGAAGTTAGTGAAATTAAGAAAATAAGAAATTCAAGTTCATAAGCTTCTGCTTTCCATCCATTGACTCTCTGGACTCCTAGTTAGGAGCCACCTAGCTTAGACTGACAGACAGACCTGGGATTTACTCCTGGCAGTCCTATCTCCTATGGGACATCAGGCAGTTTACTTCATCACGCTGAGCATGTGTTTCCACATTAGTAAATAGAAATAATAATAGCACTTACCTAATGAGGAGGTTACTATGAGATTTTAAAAATGGAGTGTCTGAAAAAGGTATGGAAATTCCTATTCTGTAGTACCATTTGATTAATAAATGTAAACTCTCTTTATAAGTCGATGTCAGGCCAAGGGCCCACCTGATAAATGGCAATGTTATAATAAAATCCTTCTGGTTGGGGTCCAAGAGGGATGTTGTGTCTTGTGTCACATTACACTCTGTGATGAAATGTCTTATGTCCTATCAGTGAATATATGCCATTAATTAAAAAAATACAAAAGAATGGGTCATTGTTCTCCTTACATAGAACTCGAGTTTCCTAATGGATTGTTGCAAAGAAAATAACCAGAATTACAAGTGTTTATTTATGTGAACGAGTGCGTGTGTGTGCTCACGTATGTATGCATGTATGTGCACAGGGGCCTGCCCAAAACCTGTGGGCCTCTTTGAGCCAATCCTTCAACAGGTATTTGGAAGGAAGGCAGAAGGTCACCGGGGTGAAGACGGGGAAAGAGAATCACAGGTGGTTGTGCTCAGCTCTTCTACTTTGTCCTTAACAAATTCACCCCCCTCCCTTCAAACCTGCAATCTCCATTCAGAGAAATGCATTCCGCCTTCTTTCAGTTCAGCAACTACTTAGCATGTTCTGGGCATGATGGCTGCAGTTCCTGCTCCTATTCACCTGCAGCTCATCAAAGTATCCCTTTTATCTAGATAGAGTATTATTCTGAGCAGAATTGCAGTTAATAGATGGCCTCTGTCTTGTTATGTTTCCAGGGATGTTTGAGTACCTCATATAGATTGGAGCCTGGGGAGTTGCTCACATAAGCTTGATGTTAATGTGTTTATATGTATGCTTATGGACACAAAGACACGCACACACCCCTGCACTGGTTGGCTGCACAGTCACGCGTTAGTATTTTCCTATACACACATAATAGTTGTCTGTTGCATTACTGTATAGCTGCTCTTGCTTTCCAAGGAACAGAGAGCCACAGCCTGTTTGGCACTCCCAGCAGAAGTGTAAGTACCACGACTTCTGTTTTATGAAGAATATAGAAGGGATCCAAGAGATCTCCTTTCAAAAGACATGATCAAACTGAAGGCCAGTGTGGTTAAGTGTCTTGACCAAAGTCACACAGCCAGTGAGTGGCAGGGCCGGGACATAAGTTAACTTTTCTGATTTCAAATCCTTTGTTCTTTCTAGTGTACCACACTTAATGATTCTATCCAAGAAAAAAGTATTGTGTATTTGGCTATGAATCAAGAGAGACCAGTTTGTGCTAAATTTGAGACCTATGACAATTATCATATGGTGTTTCAATGTGACATTTCAAAGCTACTGTTAGAGTATGAGGGGATCCAATAAATGACCACCTTTTCCCATCTGTCCTAACCAGCACCCTTTGAAAGAGAACTCACAGGATAAGGGATGGAAGATAGTAATAATAACTTGATGGAAAGAAATCTCATCTTTTTTGATAGACAAGCAGATACAACCCATTTCATACACGTTCTCAAGATAAACAATAACTTGTCCTCAAGTGAGAGACTTGACAGCACCTTTCGTCACGTGTAGTTCATCTTAAATTCCCCTGGCAGTTGGGATGCAATCTATGTTAGCCAGTCGCCTTTATCCAAAAGAAAAAGGAAACCTCTAGAATCTTTATGACAGGAGGTAGTTCTGCAACGGGGAGCAAGGCACCTGCCAAAGTTGGGCTCTTTCTCTCCCACGAGAACTGGGAGACAGGGTGCTATCTTCCTCTATGTTGACATTGCAAAGAGGTGGCTTCCAGGTCCTTGAGGGGACATTTCTGAGTTGTACAGGTGGCCAGAGGCTCACTTAGGTTTTAAAGAGATTTACATACATCTCAAAGGAGCAGAGAAAGAATTTGTGAGGACGAGTGTTCCATAGTAAATGCTCTAAGAGAAGGGGATTGGGGAGGCAGTCTTCTTCCCTTATTACACCAGAGAAAATTACGTTTTTTTCTGATTTGTATGCACCTTTACACGAGAAAAGAGCAGGTGAGCTACAACTGCACGGCTCCTTCCACCGACAGAAGGAGCAAGGGGCATAGAGGGAGGCCAGAGGTTACTGAGAAGGTGTCCCATGGTGGTGCCCAAGGACGGGATGATCCTCCAGTATCTTTAATGCTCCTTTTTGATGGATGTGGTTTTACTTACAGTTGTCCCTTGGTATCTGCAGTGGATTGTTTCTAGGACCCCCGCGGATGCCGAAATCTGTGGACACTCAAGTCCCCGATATAAAAAATTGTAGTATTTACATACAACGTACGCCCATCCTCTTGTATCCTTTAAATCATCTCTAGATTACTTATAATACCTAGTACAATGTAAATGCTATGTAAGTAGTAATACTGTATTGTTTTTAATTTGTATTTTTTATTCTTATGTTTTTTATTGTCTTAAAAAAATATTTTCAATCCCCAGTTGGTTGACTCTGTGGATATGGAATCCACAAATACAGAGGGCTGACTGTATATATGAATGTTATGCTTTGGGTTAAAAGAATTTTTAATTTAGCTTTCCTAAGTACAATAGAGCATGTGTCTGAATCCAGAAAATTGACAATAACTCTCCTAAATGGCTAGTTCCTTTCCTGTGCTGACTTAGCTTAGCCAACCAATTCATCAGTCCCTCAGCCTGTCTTCTGAGACCTTGCTACGGGCCCAGCACATACCGGACCCTGTGGGATGGGCAAAAATGGAGATCAGTGAAGTGTAGAATTACTCTCCTCATCAACCCCAAGTCCCAGGTCAACCATGAAAGAGGGTGAATTAAGCTCCGGGCCACCAGCAGATGCCAAGTGAATGGCTACAGGCAAACAGCTTTTAATGCTTCATATTAGGAGTTGTTATAATTTGTTGGTGAATCCAGTCTCTTTCTGCTTTTCTAATTGTTTGTTTAGAGCTGATCCTTGATTATATCGTTTAGCGTTGTAGATTTTATCTGAGCCAGGTGCAAAGGTCTATCAGCTGAAACATCTAGTAGGTGAACTGTTCCCCTGGGTATGGCTCCACAGCCAGCCCTGTAATGGTGCATAGTCTTCTGTGCAGAAACCCGATTTTACTGGGAAGTCAGTGTCCCTCACTGAGGCCACAGGCTGGATCACTCAGATGACTGGCGTCTTAGCTTTGCGGTTTATGTTTCAGTGGTGCTGTGGACCACAAATTGTGGTCCCCCAAAGTCCATATATTAGAAGTTTAATTCCCACTGTAACTGTTGAGGGTGGGAAATCTCATTATGACAATTAAAAAGCAGGGCCTTGAAGAGGTTATTAAGTTGATGGCTTAATGGTGGTCATGGGTGTGGTTCTGAGGGCTTTAAAAGGAGACCACATAAGCGTTTCTCTCTCTCTGCTCCATCATTTTCTGCCATGTGAGACCCTTGCATTGCTGTAGAGAAGAACTTCACCAGCTGTGTTCCCTGGACTTTGGACTTCCTAGCTTCTGAAACTGTAATCAATAATTTTTTTCTTCTTATAAATTACCCAGTTCTAGGTATTCGTTATAAGCAACAGAAAAAGACCAATATAGAAAATTGGTACCAGAGAAGTGGGGTGTTGCTTACAACAAATACTTGAAAATGTGGCAGTGGTTTTGGAACTGGATGTTGAGGAGAGGCTGGAAGAATTTGGAACAGCAGCCTAGAAAAAGCCTAGCTGCTGGTGGGAGTTTAGAAGACAAGAAAACCAGAGAAAATTTGGAACATTTTAGAAACTGGTAAACTGGTGGTGACCAGAATGCTCACAGAAATAGCCTGTAAAAGCCATTCTGAGGTCTCAGATAGAAATACGAAGGAGTTTATTGGAAACTGGGGCAAAGATCACCCTTGTTAAGAACTTGCAAGGAACTTGGCTGCATTGTGTTCATTCCCAAAAGTTTTATGGAATATGGAACTTCAAGGTGCTGACCCAGGGTATTTGGTGGAAGAAATTTCTAAGCAGCAAAGCATTAAGGAAGCTGCAGGGCTTAACAGCCCATGCTGAATTATAGCAGAAAAGGCACAACATAAAGCCAGAACATATAATTATAAGTGAAGCAGAGCATAAAGGTTTGGAAAATTTGTAGCCTGGCCATGTGGTAGAGAAGCAGAGAGCATTTTCAGGAGAAAAGTGAAATGGTGCTGAGAAAACTAGCACAAAAAAAAGGGATTATCAAGAGAAGGGGGAAAAGGCCCTGAAGGCATTGCAGAAGGCTCTGGGGCCAACCCTTCCAACACAGGCCCAGAGGCCTAGGGAGACAAAATGGTCTTGGGGAACAGGCCCGAGTCACCCTCCACAGGCTCGCTGCCCAGGGCCACCTCAGGAAGATGTTTCCAGCACCAGCACCCCAGTAGCTTTGGCGGCTCCAGCTGTGCTAAATTGGCCCCAGGTGTGGCTGGACTTGCAGCTTTGGAAAATACAAGCCAAAAGCCTTAGTAGCAGCCATGTGGTGTTAGGTCGGCAGGCTCACAGGATGCCAGAGCTGTGAAGGCTTGGGAGCCTCCACCCTGATTTCAAAGGATGTACGAAAAGCCTGGGGAACCAGGAGGAGATCTGTTGCCAGGGTGGATTTACTGAACAGAGCCTTTGTTAGAGCAATGAGGAATGTGGGGTCTGAGATGCAGCAGAAAAACCCCACCAAGGCCATGCCTAGTGGAGCCATGGGAGCAGGATTGCCATGGAGACCCTAGAATTGTGGAGCTACCAGTATGCATGACCAGTGTGTGAGAGCTGACGCATGGCCAAAGACCAGGAAAACCACAGGAGTGGAGCTACCCAAGGATTTTGGGACCCAACCCCTGCACCAGCATGCAGAGGATGTCAAACATGGAGTCAAGGTACACGATTCGCCAGCTTTGAGATTTAATGCCTGCCCTGCTCGGTTTCGGACTTGCTTAGGACCTTTTACCCCATTCTTTTGGCCTATTTGTCCCTTTTTGAACAGAAATATGTGCCCTGTGTTTGCCCCACCATTGTGTCTTGGAAGTAGATAACTTGTTTTGATTTTTCAGATGGGATTTCGAACTTTGGACTTTTCGAGTTGAAACAAGTTAAGACTTTAGGGATGGGATAAATGTATTTATCTCTGAGAAGGACATAAACTTTGGGGGTCATGGGCAGAATGCTGTGGACTGATTGAATTGTGTCCACCAAAGCCCATATATTAGAAAGAATTCCTACTGTAACTGTTGAGGGTGAGAAATCCTATTATGATATTTGAAAGGCATGGCCTTGAAGAGGTTAAGTTGATGGTTTAATAGTGGTAAGGGGCATGGTTCTGAGGGCTTTAAAAGGAGAGCACATGAGAGTCTCTTCTCTCTGCTCCGTGAGTTTCTGCCATATGAGACCCCTGCATTGCTATAAAGCCACCACCAAAGAAGACCCTCACCAGATGTGTTCCCTGGACTTTAGACTTCCCAGCCTATGAAACTGTAAGCAATAAATTTTATTTTCTTATAAATTACCCAGTTCCAGATATTTTGTTATAAGCAACAGAAATGGACTAGTACAGGTAGCTTGTTGGTGAGCCCTACATTGGGGTAGCCTGGGGAAGAACCAAGTGCCAGTGGTGCTTTCTGTGCGAATAGGTTTTGTGGATTTGAAACTACCTAGGTGTCCTTTAGGATGCAAGCTTCTCTTCGGATACTGTCTTAAGTCAGTTTAGGCTGCTACAACAAACACCATAGACTAGGTTGCTTAAACAATAGCAATTTCTTACAGTTCTGGAGGCTGAGCTCAGGGTTCCAGCATGGCTGGGTTTTGGTGAGGGCTTCCTCCTGACTTGCAGATGGCTGCCTTCTCACTGGGTCTTCACATGGTGGAGAGAGACAGAGCTCTGGTCTCCTCTTATAAGGGCACTAATCTCACCATGGGGCTCCACCCTCATGACCTCATCTAAACCTAAGTACCTCCCGAAGGCCCCACTTCCAAATACCATCACGTTAGGAAGGGCTTCAACATATGAATTTTGGGGGGACACAAACATGCAGCCCATAGCAGAATTTTTCAGTTGAAGCTAAAAAACAATTCCAAATATATTTTCTTCTTGGGCAGATTCATCTAGTATACAGTGATATGGCTTTGCCAGTGATAAAAATATTAGAAGTTTGGAAATACCAGTCATAGTCACTGTCTCAAGCTCCGTAAGTGACCTCATTTCTGCCACCTTGTCTCATCTTATCTCTTAGATTTACCCTTCCCTTTGCAACCTTCTCCATAATCCAGCAGGACCCTGCTCAGCTATGGCTGGTGACTGATGCTCAGGCCATGCAAATAGTTTGAATATCATCCCTGGGACCGGCAAAGGAGATGTTGTTCACTATAAGGCAGGGGGAAAAGCTGGGAAGAAGGCTGTAACCTATTAAGCTATACGCAGACATATCAGAACTGTATATACCAAAGGACATAACTTCCAAGATGATAGGGCTGGTTTATAGTGACTTGGGTCCTGCAGGCCTGGAAGTGGACCAGAGAGAATAATATTTGATTAGGTGTGAGGGTATGAGTCTCCCCTCCACTGCCTTATTTCCAGGAGTCAGCACAACGGCTACATTTTGAGGTAAACTTTGATGCAGCAACAGGTAACTAAAACTAGGTTTCTGCTAGCTGGGGTGGGAAGACCCTCTAAAATAGAGGGCATCAAGCAGAGTACTCAGAAGGGAATTGCCTCAGTAGAAGTGACAAATTAGTCCTAGAACAAAGACGTTCTGGATCTACCTTAACAATGCTTAACATCAAGCTTCAGAAGGAACAAACGAATCTTAAGTTACTTAACTGCATCTCAGAAAAAAGCCCAACAATAGTTAAAGGAGTACAACAAAATCTAGCCACCAACAGTACAATGTCTAGTGTCAAAACAAAAGTACTGAGCATGCAAAGAAGCAGGGTAATATTACCCACAATCTGGAGAAAAATCAATCAACATAAATAGACCAAGAAATGACATTCATGATAGAAGTGTAGATAAAGAAGTCAAAAACTATAAATTAATAATTAAGCTACTATTAATAGGATTGTTTGTGAAGAATAAATGAGTTACTATATGTAAAGTGCTTACAACGGTGTTTGGCTTATAGTAAATAGTATCTAAGTGTTAGCTATTTTTATTATCACTATGATGATTATTACTGTTCACCTCTCCAGGCCTTAGTTTTCCTATCTACGAAGGGGAACTCTTAAGGTTTTTCTAACCCTAAACTCTTATTAATATCCCATTTGCATAGCTGCTTTCTTAGCACTGAGGAATGTGACACTTGAGACATGCTACTTGAGACTGTGGCAAACCCACACTTGTTTAGCAAGGTCATGGTGACCCAGAGAATTGACTGGGGGTGGGGGGAGTCTTTTTGCTTTTCCTGGGACTGGAGACCAGTACAAGTCTATATTTCCCAGCATAACAGCCACTGTTTATAAGTAACGGAATCCTCTCCTCCTGTCTTTGGTCATGCTGGGGGTCTCTTCTGCTGCCCTTTTCTTGCACTTTGGTTTTTTTCTTCTTTCTTGTTTCTCCCCTTCCCTCTGTCTTGGCCTGGCTCTTTAGGAATCTTTTCCATTTAACCAGAGAAGAAAGGGTGTCCCAGGCCCTCTTACTTGATCACAGGGGAAGACAGGAATGAATCTTGTTGTGACTTCCCCCAGCCCGCCCGAGACCAGCCACATCCTTCTTGCAGCCTCTACATGCACCGGACGCTCTGCGCATGCTGCTGGCTGGCCTTTGTTCTGCTCTTCCACACCTGGCCCAGATTCGCCTAGATAAGTGCCTGCTCAGGCCACCACGTTCAGCTGAATCCTCGTGATTGATGACTAGGCCAGTTAAATCCTGCATCTGTGTACAACCTTTCAGTTCACAGCAGTACCTAGCACTGTGACAGTTTCTACGTGATCACTACCCCCGCCGTGTAAGTCACTGAGGCTGACCTCTGTGTCTGCCTTGCTCCCCGATGTAGGCCCCAGTGCTCAGCACAGGGCTGGGCATGTGTTGCATGAAGGCCTGGGGCATGAATGAATGAGGGAATGGGTAGTGGATGCTGCTCCAAGAGCAGTGTGACACGTGTCCCACTGGGCAGGGTTACAGCCCAGGTGCCAGGGAAGGCCCACATCTCTCTCTGCCCTGAACCTGTCCTCTAACAGTCTCATCTTCTGGAGTAGATTCCTTGCTTTGCTCCTGTGCTGTGTGCATGAGTCCTATAAATCCTGACTACTCAGCACATGGCAGAGGGTGGCACTTGATGCTGTTTAATTAACATGTCTGTTGGGATGGATTGGAGTGCGTGGCCTCCAAGATTCACGCCTGTGGCCACTGTCAGCCTCTTCATCTCCCTGTGACTTCTTTTACCCTCCTGGAAGCCTCAGTTCTAATCTATGAGCACCACCCCAATTGTGGGTGGGCCTTTGGACAGCCCTGGGGGCGACTGTCAAAGCCTTCTGTGCTTTGGTTTTAGACTTTTGCTCGCCCTGGATTACCCTCCTCCTCTCCCTGAGGAATTCAGGGCATCTTATAGCCAACTTTTCCTCCATGACCCTTTTCCTGGTCAGCCAGCCACAGCACCCAGGTGTCCCATTCCATCTCAGGTGGGTTTCCACGGTGCTCTGTTTCCTGCCCCCAAGGTGGTAGATTGGCACCAGGTGGCCCCTGGTTCTCACCTGGCTCTTGGGGCCCCTAGCAATGGAGTGCCCATGATGAAGTCACCTCATTGAGGGTCCACAACTAAAGACTGGCCTTGGATCCCCAGGAGATCTTTTTTCTTCCTAGGAGCCCCAGGCTCTGGTGCCAGGAATAAAGGTGACAGACATCTTTGGGGAAGAATTCATTGTCTTTCCTTAGGAATCCTTTCTGCCAGGGCATTGTCAGAGCTATCCACTGATGCCTCTCCCCAGAGTTTTGGGGAGATGTATTAGTCCATTTCCATTGCTTATAACAAAGTATCTGAAACTGGATGATTTATAAAGAAAAACAACATTTATTGCTTACAGTTTCCGAGGCTGGGAAGTCCAAAGTCCATCTGGTGCTGGTGATAGTGACCCAGGGGTCTCACACTGCAAGATGGTGGAAGCAGAGAGAGCAGAAAAAGAGAAAGACAGACTCTCTTCTTTTAAAGCCCTCAGAACCATGCCCTGACCACCATTTTTAATCCATTCACTATGGCATGGTCCTACAATCCAATCACCTCTTCAAGGCTCCACCTTTCAATTACTGTAATGGGATTTCCCACCCTCTTAACAGTCACAGTGGGGGCTAAGTTTCTAATACATAAAACTTGAGGGACACAATTCAAGCTCCAGAGAGTTTTAGGGGGACATAATTCAATCCACCACAGGAGATCAGTTGGTCGCCTACCATAGTGGTTCATGGGTTCCAGCAAGAAGGATGTGCACCCTTCTGCCCCCTCCACTCCACCCCAGGCATTCTGGGTCATGCCCCAGAGCCCTTTAATAGTGCATGTGGTTGATATGGAAAACTTCAGAATTCCACGATACTAGTTATTGTCACTGGCTGAAAAGGGGGGAGGTTTCCAGTTAGAAGAGGGCAGCTCATGCTTTTATAGGTAGAGAAAACTTCCTGGGTTGTAGAGCAACAGCCGAGGAGTTTTCATTGTTCAGCCGTAAAGAGAATGGTTCTCAGTAAGAAAGAGCTTTCTGTCCCTGGAAGATGGTCAACTCCGTTGCTGGTGCCTCTGGGCATCCCTGCCAGGAGAGAGGCCAGCAGCTGGGCCAAGCAATTTCTTAATGTTTGGGATTTTAGAATTGAAAAATCTTTCAAGTCAACACCTGTGCCCAGTGCCTTACATGATGGCCTTTTTCATCCTCAGTGAGTCTGTGTTAGGAGCAACTGCGCCCCGTTTTCCAGGCTTTGAATCCAGAATGCTTGGGTTTAGCCCAGGCATCACTCAGCCCCTCCTTCCTCCTCCAGCCAGCCGCAGCAAGTTAGCTTATCTCAGGTTCCTTCTCTTCCGAGTTGGGCTGAACACAGGAGGTCCTGGGATTGGCCCAGGGGATCACCTCAGCTCTCAGCCCCAGGACTGAGTCACAGCTCAGTCAAGCCTGGCTGCTGACGACACAGGACACAGCCGAGGGCCCCCTCAGGGGGACGCCAGACAGCACAGGATCAGAAGCTCCAGGACTTTGGGATTCCAGTTCAGTTTATAAGCCTAGGAGTGAAATGTGATCTAGTGAGTGTTTTCTTCTCACTGCTTGTTTGGAAAAGTTTCCCCTGCGCGTCTGGCCTTCCCCGAGGTGGCAGCCGCAGGATCCTGCTGATCAGAGCCGACTCGGGGCCACCTCCAGCCTGCTCTGCCCCCGGTTCATCATCTGTAGAATGAAGGCTTTGGACTGTCGCCCTGGTTCAGAGGTTCCCGGTGTCTGGAACAGAGCCTGCCCGTGAGTCAAGGAAGCAGGCGGCTGCTCCCATCACAGGGACCCAGCACCGGGGCCGGTGCTGAGACACTGCGAATCGCAATGTGGTCAACACGGCTTCCGGGTTGAAGAAACGGAGGCCGAGGGCAGAAGCTCAAGGACGTGCTCAGGCCCCATTGCTGGTGAAGAGCAGGGCCGAGGTCAGCAGCCAGGCCGGGAGGTCTCCCCAGGCTGCCCCTTACAGCCGGTTCTGTACGGCCACCCTCCTCCGAGGCTCCGCTATTATATGTCAGTCTAGATTGTTGAAGTAAATATATGCCTTCGGCTCCGGGAAGGAAAATCAGAAGGGTGGCCCAAGGGGTCACACCCCCAGGAAGGCTTAGGCAGGGATTCATGACGGGCTGGCACAAGGGCCCGGCGGGCCATGAAAGCGGCCGAGGCGCCGGCGCCCAGCGAGGCCCCCTCGCGCCGCCCCGCTGGCCCCGCCCCCGCCCCGCTGGCCCCGCCCCCTCCCCGCCCCCGTGGCCGAGCCGCGCGGACTGCGGGCAGCGGGCCTGGTGTTTGCATACAAAGGCGGCCACGCGCGGCGCCGCTCGGTGAGTACCCACCTCCCGCCTCCCGTCGCCGACGCCGACGCCGCCCGGCCCGCCAAGCCCCGGCCTCCGCCGTGCCAGGCCTGCAGCCTCCGGCGGGGTGGGACGGGACGGTTCGCGGCCCGGAGGCACTGGGGGTTCGGGGCGAGGCCGGGGCTCGGCCAGGGGACCCGAAGACCGGCGACCGAGCTCTGTCCCCGCGGTCCTTTCCGGCAAGTGGTTCGGGGGAGGGAGGCGGAGAAACAGGCCCGGGAGGCCGGGCGGGCCGCGCCAGCATCCCTCGGGCCTTCCCTTTCGGAGCGCGCCCGGCCGGGCTGACCTTGGGCGCCGCGGCGGAGCTGTTGTGTCAGCTGCTGTTGTGTCCGGGGAATGGAAACCTTCCCCTCGGGAGTCAGGATTCCAGCTTTGCCGCTGAGGAGACTGAGGCTCAGGGAGGTTGACCGATGTGCCCGAGGTCACACAGCCGCTGGGTGGCCGGACAGGCTGAGCCCAGGTTGGAATCCAGCTTCTCAGATTACGGATCTCCTGTGCCAGGCCTCTGTGGGTTAGGCCTAGTTAGTTATCAGCTGCCCTTGCAAATGATTTTATTTTGGGAAAGGCCAGGAAAATATAGGATGAAAAGTAATGTTTTGGAGATAACTTTTAAATGCCATGGTGCTAGAGTGTAGGTAACTGGTTAATTTGTGTGGTTAGAAGTTGATGGAGAAAGATGTCAGTCTTATTTTTGACCACTAAGCAGGCAGCTTGAACTAAAACAACTGGCAGCATTGATCTGGAGAGTTTTAGAACCCAGTAGTTTCCTACAGGATAGAAGAAGTGTTTTGGAAAGATGAGCTTGTAACAGTTTTTTTATTGGGGGGGTGTGGTATGGTGGTATAGTGGCAGTGATTGTGAAATTTACTGTTTATCCTTTTTCCATAGCTTGGGTCTTATGAATGAAAGTAAGCATTTGAGGAATGTGTAGTAATTGAGAAATACGTACATCCACACGTGAACCCTTTCTTCCCACAGAAATGTTGAAAGGCTTAAGAGTTTGTCTTATGGGTTTGTATTCTGATAATGCTTCATGTTGGCTGACATCTGTGTTATTACCAAGCGTTTTTGTGTTTGGGTGTGTGTTCTGGGGCTTATCCCTGATTGTATGTGGAGCTGCATGGCCTTGTGGAGCCTGGCTTTGAGAGAGCCCTGGCCGGGGCGGGAGGCCTGGGCTCTCTAGTCTTGGTTGGACCTTGGCCGTTGTGGGACCCTTTGTGAGCTCTTCTGCCATCCCAGGTGTCAGCCACTAATGGTCTTGTCACTTTAGTCTTGTTGCATGGGAGAGAAGCTGGGGGTTCAGGTGAGGCACCGAAGGAATTCCTGGTTCTGGGGGAGACCTGGGAAGTGGCTGAGGAGGAGTCTGCCCTGGCTGGGGTGGGGATGGTGGCCTGGCCTGGCCAGGTGAGAAGGAAGTCTGTGGGCCCTGCTCTTTGATTGGTCAGCTGCACTCAGGTCCCTGGGCCAGAGGGAAGGGGAGGGTCAGAGGGAAGGGGAGGGTCAGGAGATGGAAGAGGAGGGTAAGGAGATGGAAGAGAAGGGTCAGAGGGGAGGGGAGGGTCAGGAGATGGAGGGGGTGTCAGGAGATGGAAGGGGAGGGTCAGGAGATGGGGAGGGTCAGGGGATGGAAGGGCAGGGTCAGAGGGAAGGGGAGGGTCAGGAGATGGAGGGGGTGTCAGGAGATGGAAGGGGAGGGTCAGGAGATGGGGAGGGTCAGGAGATGGGGAGGGTCAGGGGATGGAAGGGGAGGGTCAGGGGATGGAAGGGGAGGGTCAGGAGATGGAGGGGAGGGTCAGCAAGTGGAAAGATATTTGAGAAGAAGGGCCAGAGGCTGCTGAGAGGAGCTGAGGCCAGTATGAACTTGGCTTTGTTGTTATACTGACCACTTATAAGTGAGGCCCATGGTGGGGGTGGGCAGGTTTACACTGATGGGAGCAGTTTTTGGAGCACTTTGAGAAACATCCAGAAGGTGATGGTCCAGCCAGGACACTGAGGCTGGTGGTTTGACTGTTTGTACTTGAACTTCCTCAGTGGTTAACAGGGGCGTGGGAGCTTAGAGCTGTTGAGAGGTACTGAGGAGGAAGGCCCTGTAATTGTCGCTGTCAGCTTTGGGGCGAGTACCTGGGAAGGGTGAAGGCATGCTTTTTACACTTTATTGAACCCTGGTACAATTTATTTTATTGTAAGACCGTTCACTTAAAATCAGAATGGCATTTGGGGGGTGGGAGGAGGGTCGGGCAAAGCCCAAACATGCCCTTCAGTAATTTTACAGGTTCTTAATTTATAAAAGGCCCCAAGTGCCTATTTGCTGGCTGTTTCTGAAATGTTAGTTTTGTAAGCTGTGGGTGAGGGTCTGGAGAGTGAGGGACCCACACCTGCTTTGGTGCTGAGGGGACACTGGCCCAGGCTTCTTGATCAGAGATCTGGAGGGGATCTGCCCCCAAGGGAGCCCACTCTTGGCCTTGGGGCTGCTGGCCAGGAGCTTGTGCCTGACCCTCCTCCCTGGGTCCCCTTTCCACTGCCTTCCTCCCTGTCCACTCACTTTTTATTCATCGAAGGAGCCCTGAGCAGTGGCTGGGGCGAGGCATGTGTGGCCGGAATATTTTGAGGAATAGGACGAGTTTCTGCCTGTAGAGTGCTCTGGGTCCAGGTTCAGGAATGGTTTTCACAATGCAGCTTGTGACCCCTGAGTCTTAAAATCAGTTTAGTAGGCCAACAGACATTTTAAAAAAGTGAAATAGGGGCCGGCCCTGTGGCTCACTTGGGAGAGTGGCACTGGTTGCGCTGAGGCTGCGGTTCGGATCCTATATAGGGATGGCCGGTGCTGAGCGTGGTGCAGCCAGCACTGAGCCAAGGGTTGCGATCCCCTTACTGGTCGGGGAAAAAAAAAAAGCGAAATAGAATAAAAAAGAAAGTATCAGAGTGCAACATACCAATCTTTAGTTAGGTCTTGTTTTGTACACCTTGTTTTAATTGTGGTGTGTGTGTGTGTGTGTACCTGTGTGTACAGAGCACAGAGCCTCAGGCTGACCAAGTTGAGCTCTTGTGTGTGTGTGTGTGTGTGTGTGTGTGTGTGTGTGTGTGTGTGTGTACGTACGTACCTGTGTGTGTGTGTGTACCTGTGTGTACAGAGCACAGAGCCTCAGGCTGACCAAGTTGAGCTCTTAGGGTGTTGGCCATGAGGGTTTGAGAGCCTGGCTGGCAGCCTGTCATGGCCTCTTTCCTGGGGTGTCCCTCATAAAAGGCCTTTCCACCCTTGGCAGAGCAGCGAGATTGACACGTGAGTGTTTTTCTTCCTGTGGGACTCATTCAGAAAAAGTTTGAAAAAATATTGATATAAACCATCTAGCTAATTGTTCTTGTAGAGTGAGAGAGTCAAGCAGTCTTTTTAAAACTGTATTTTATTGCCACATCTCTAAAATTGGGATACCTCACACGAAGCCATGTGGGTGGTATTTGTTTTTCTTCCTTGGTGTATTATATAATGGTGGGGCTTAGATTCTTTAAATCTGAGTCTGGACAAAAGCACCATCCTTGTAAGCAGACTGATGGAGATGACATATATGAATCTTACTTTTCCTGGTTCCTTTCTACTTTCTGTCCACAGGCCTGGGTTTCAGCCTCTGCTCTTTCATACCATTGCACATAGAATGTTTAGACTGAGCTTTTGGGTCGAGTTCACACTAGAGCCTGTATCCTGGCTTGTCTACAGTTGGGAATGGAGCATCGTTTTCACAGCCCAACCCTTTTGGGTTTTCACAGGGTCCATTTTTGGGCACAGTCAGGGCATAAACAAATGGCATTTGCGAAGCAGCAGGGTGTAGGGTTTTGCAGTGTAGGTGTCTGGCCCACGGGCACTCGTGTGTGCTGAGGGATGCATCAGGGTGGGGTGTGCCGGATCCACTGTCCCGCTGATGGAAGTGAATGGACAAGGACAAGGACAAGGAGAGGAGCAGGGAGCTTCTACACACCAGTGATCGTGGCTATACTTACCAATGGCTCTCTCAACTCAATGACCAAGTTTTGTGATTCTTGCAACAACTTAGTACATTGGCTGATGTTGGATGCTGGGGCTAGTTAGATCAAAGCTGCAGGCCATTAGAACAGAGACTTTGTTCTGTGCGGACTGCCTGTTTGCTCCTAAGTGTGAGGAGGTAATTTGCATTGGTTCACAAAGCCCTTCGTGATAGAGACACACCTGCCTGCCTTGTCAGCTGCCCCTGGAACGTGTCAGCAGCATGCACCCATGAGCCTTACTACTGGAAGCCCTACTGTCCCTTTCCCTCTGTCATCTTATGCACATGCACTCTCTGTTTGGTGAAGTCTTCTGCATTTGTGGATGCCACTAGGCTATATTTTTTTGGTTTATAAGAGACAAGCAGTGCGTGTTGTAGGATCCCGGGTGCTACCGCCCAACAAGGCACACTTCTGGACAACTGTTTTGGCAAAAGAATTTCCTGCCAGTGGACTCTGCACAATCTGCTAATGCTACCCACTCTTGGGGTGGCCTCTTTAGGTTCAGATTTTGGGCAAATGAAAATGAGTTACCACCCTAGTGAATGTAAACATGGCTTCTAATATTTCTGTATTTTTAAACCAATAACATTCTCTGCCTCTGTCTTTCTTGGGAAGGTGCAACTTAAACTGGTGATATGTACAAAGCACTGTCAGGCAAGAGACTTCATCAAAGTTCAGTTTTTATCTGGAGCCATTTGTGACAACAGGACTAGCACCTGGTTTTTATTTGGTGTGTGCACTTTGAAAAGTACTTTACATGTCCTACCTCACAATAATCCTACAAGGTGGGTACTACTGATGTCATGCCATTTTATATATGTGAAACTGAGATGCAAGAGGTTAGTAACCTGCCCATGGTCATGGGGTGAGTGGGAGGTGGAGCTGGGATTAGAACACCTGCAGAGCCTGCACTCACCTGCTGAGCTCTGTCATCTCCTAATAGGCAGTGCTCCTGAACATCCAGATAGTATTTGACCCTTTAATTGCTGGGGTGAGGTCTGGGTAGGGTTATCATTCAGAAATAGAAGTCACACAAGCAGAGCATTCTTTCTGACCAAGACACAAATTTGGACAGAGGGCTCTTGCAGGTATGTAGAGAGAGCATGACTTTAGGTCTTCTAAGGAAAACAAAAAAAAGTCCTGTCCTCAATGAGTTAAACAATTAAGAGCAAAAGGATCAGAACGTGAGCCTGTCGGGCTGTTTTGCTGAGCGTAGTGGTCTCGCTGTATCTTAGACGTCTCCATTTCCTACTGTCCAGGCCATTTGTGTTTCTTGGCAGGAACCTAAGAACATTCATCACCTGGGATTATAATATCTGGGCATTGCAAAATCTCAGCACTGGGAGAGCTGAGCAGTCATCCATCTATCTGACCTTCCAGCGAAAGCAGGAGTCTCCTCCCCACCCCAGGATCCCCTTCTGTCTGAGCAGTTTCAGTGACTGGGAGACTCTGAGACCGAGTGGACCAGAGTTATCCATCTCTTGCTCCCAGTTCTCTTAGATCATTAGAAATTGATGTTAAATAATACCTGCACGTGTGAAAAACAGAAACCAGACACCAACACTACGGGAAATATTTATGATGAAAACTAAATGTCTCCTCCCCCCCTTCCACATGCCTGGTTCCCAGGGGTGAGCCCTGTGGACTTTGTTTGGTATGTAACCGCAGAACTTTTTTGTGCATGTCAAAATACATGTAAATGTTAATTCCTGAAAAATGGGCTCCTATTATAAATATTTTTGCACCTTCTTTAATTCAATACATACCTTTTCATGTTAATATTTATGTAGTTACCCCTTTCCCCATTTTTTTTAACAGCCTCATAATATGCCATTATATGAATGGCCCATAATTTATTAAACCAGAATCCTATAGATATTTAAGTTATTTCTAATTTTCCCTCTTGCAATCAATGCTGCCATTACTGTCTTTGTGCGTGGATCTTACTGTATTTGTAGAATCCATTCTTAGCACTAGAATTGCTGGGATTTGCTAATTTGTGCCCAAAATGATAGACATTGCTGCAATGCTTACTCTGGTTTATGACTCCACTAGCAGTGCGTGATGAGTATCTGTTTTTCCCACTCTCATCTTGATGAGCACCAGTAGCAACAGGACCTTTGTGTCTTTATCCAGTGCTGGGCAGACGGCAGACCGCAGATTGGGACCTAGACATTGAGACATAGCCTTTTATGTGCTCAGAAGAGGGAGGTCAGGGTGGTGTGCAGGAGGCCCCAAAGCTGCCCCTTGTAAGGCTGACTGGGGAGCCAACAGCACTGTCCCTGGAGGAAGGGCATGATGGAGGGCAGTCACATAGCCATCCTCAGATGTCCTCAGATGGCTGAAGGGCCACTTGAGAATGAAGAATGAGACCTCATCTGGCTTCAAGGACCTGTGGGGAGAAACCACAGGGAGGCAGATTTTGACATACCCTTGAGGAATTATTGTCATAACTAAAATCCAAGTGGCTTGAATACTCCTAGTGATGGGGTGCTCACTCTTCCAAGGTGCATTCTAAAGTTTTCAGAAAGGTTATAAATGCCTGTTGGTATTCAATTGTTCAGTAACTGAGCCAGTTAAGGTAAGAGCCTTTAACCTTCTGGAGGACAAGAACTGATCTTACCTGGTGGCCCAACCCAGAGCCAGGCACGGAGTAAGCCCCTGTATGGTCTTTGCTGCGTAAAAGGAGGAAAGGATGTGTGTAAGATGGGTGAGTATTGGCTAGTCACTCACCTGTCCTCAGAGACAACTTCCAGGACGTTCAGGATAGACCAGGATAGATATTATCCATGAGGATCTCAACTATCCAGGTAAAATGTCTTTGCTCTTTTTCTTTGTTAACACAGAAGTAACCAGATAGCTTTCAGAACTGCAAGGTCCATTGGGCTTCCCTGACTTTTAGAGCTACAGAGAGAGCCCGAGTTGGTGGCAGGGCTCAGCAGAGTCCATGTGCCTGACCCAAGCACCTTTTGTTTACCTGTGTGCCACCTTGAGATGACAGAGACTATGGTCCATCTGCTGCTCCCTGGCTGACTGGCAAGCACAGTCATATCTCTGGAGAATCTAGACCAATTTCTAAATCAGACATCAGCTTAGGAAAATGAAGTACAACTATCAAAATGTACCACAATGGATAATTTTGGTCTCACCATGAGAGAAGTAAATGTATTTTCATATACTGTGTGTTACACCTTTCTGCATTATCTAATTTAGAGTATATATGTCCTGCCCATGTATGTAGATTGGCATGTCATGGCATGCAAGAGGCTTGCAGGATTGTCACAGAGTGGGTTGCATACTCCCCTGGATTCTAATCCTGCTTCTGCCTCTTACCTAGTATTGGGACCCTGAGCAAGTTACATAAACTCTAAAGTTTGGTTTTCTTCTCTGCAAAATAGGAAAATTCTATCCCTTGCATTGTTATGATAAGTAAAAAATTTTAACTCTACTATTAACACCATCTCGATAGTATACCAACCTTAATGGTATGTAAAATGGACTGAAAGGTTTGTGTTATCCTGGTTCACTGCTGTTATTATCTTTGCCTGTTGTTGTCAGTAAACTCAGTAAATATTGACAAGTCTCTAAGATGTGCTCAGAACCAAATCAGCTGGCATATTGGCACATCACAGTCAAATCTGTCAGTGTCTGTCGGCCTCAGGAGCAGTAGCCTGTTCTGTATCCTGTGCTGTAATCCTGCTGCTGCTAACAGGAACACAAGGAAGCCCCATTGTGAACTGAGATTGGGTTGGCTTTTGAATCAATAAGCTCCCCATGTGCCTTAAGCCCACAGGTGTCCCTTAACGCACCTGCTGAGAGGGCAGAAGTAACAAACAGAATGCATGTTTGCTCTCTGGGTATAGTTAGTGGGTTTTTGATATGCTCTCTCCAGGAAATGTTGAATCATTCTGAGGATGGGAGGGTGCCGGAGAAGGCTTCAGATCACAGACCGAATGCAGGAGGAACTTTTGACCTTCCTTAGTCCTTAAGGGCTGTGGGGGAAAGTTTTGAATAATGGCTTTTGACTTTATCTTCTTAGAGGCCTAGAGGAGGGTTAGCTGATGTGGTGTGGGTAGTTTTGAAGAGATCACATCCAAAGCCAGCACTGAGTCCTGCTTCTCTGGTCACTTGCTAGGGCACATAATGACAATAATAAGGGAGATTTTGCACTTGCTTTCCAGGGGCAAAGACCTTTTCAAGTTTATCGTGATGAGGCATGCTCTTTACCATAACCTGTTGGACTTGGTCAGAGCGGTTATGTTAATACCTTTCTCCCACATACACAACTGGTAAATGCTGGAGGAAGACAATTACATCCAGGCCTTCTGACCCCAAATTTGTGCCATTTCTGTTTTTCAAACTCTTGCCCTTATGTGCCATGGCCTGTTGGTTGGCAAGAAATGCCTTATGAGCCTGTTATTTAAACTCAGTTTGCGGTGAATTTTGTTTGGATGCCTTGTCTCGTGAACTTTATGCTCCTGGGAGAGAACAATTCCTGTTTGCTTATTAATTTCTTCTGATGTTTAAATTTTAGTACTTTTTCTCCTATGAGAAGGTGGTGGGTGCATCTTGGTATCTGCCTTTCTGGAATTTTGTGATGGGACCTCCCCACCCCCCCAAAAGAGTCTGGTTTCTTGCTTGGGATGAAGACTTGATATCTTGATGTTGCAAAGTTAGAGAACCATCAAATTCTTGAATTCCTTCTGCAACTTCTTTGCCAAGTGGTATTTAGACTCTGAGTGCTCCCATTGATGGGGAGCTCACTCTCTGTGGTCTAGTGAGCCAGTTCTCCTTACAAACATAGATTGTGCTTCCTGCCTTGGGTCTGAAACTGCCTCTCTATAATTCAGACTTTAGTTACAATCTGTGATGATCTTTCCAGCATTGAATACCCTGTGAACACGTGGTCAATGTTACTTGACATCAGAACTAGATGGTCGATAGCTGCTTTGCTAAAGCCACACAGCTGTTTTTTCTTTACCTGGGCCTTGCCCATTTATGCCAGTTTGGTCCACCTGGGATGGAGCAGGCAGCGCTTTGCAGGGGAGATGGGAGATGGGCGTGTATGCTAGGCTCCCTTACTCTCTGTGCCACTCACCTGTTGTGTTGCCCTGGACACCGTGCAACTCTGCTGCCTCTGGTTCCTCATCAGAAGTGGGGTAATTAATGGTAGCCCTGAGTGCTTCACAGGGTTGTTTAGATTTGGGTCCAAGTTGCTCACAGGATGTGCCCTGGGACTGCAAAGTGCCCTGGGATTTAGTAGTATTGTTTTAAGTGTTTTGAGCATAAACATTATGGGCCTTGGGAATCTGACCCTTGGTTTTCCAAGCCCATTTGAGTCTTCCTCGTGACAATCATATTATTCTCCCCTCCAGTAATTTTCCTGGGTGCTCTGCTATTCTGCAGCCAGGTAAGAAGCACTTCATTTAGGCCTGCACCTGTGGCTCCTCCGAGAGCCTCAGGAAAACAAGGATCAGTCTCAGGGGGTTGTACCAACAGACAAAAATTTAATGTCGAACAGGCAGTAGGATTCATTTTCTCAGAGAGCCCAAAATTCTATTTTGTTCTGGATGTTTTTTCAAAAATGAATCAAAGGTTTGCCTCTGCTAAAACTTGAGTGTAGCTCATCTGTATTCAGTGGTTCCTTTTTCATTTGCATAAAATACATTTCCTCATTTCTGTTCATGCAAGGACTTGACAACTCATCCCTCGTTAAAATACCAGGGCATCTCCCGCACTGTGTGGTGCATGACAGCCCTAGACCATCTGTGTCCTCCGGGGTAAGTGGACACCCCCCTCTGCAGGACAAATCTGTCTCCTCCTGCCTGCCACTACTCCCATCCTGGTTTTGCCAGAACGGTTACCAGAAGTAAATACACTGCTCTGGAGCGCTAATCCCTCCTCTGGGCATACATTTGTTTCAGTGTTAGGAGAGCAGGATGGGGCAGCTTTATCCCACATCCTCCATTTCCATGGTACCAATGGGAACGTGTTCTAAACCAATAATGCACTTTTCCTCTTGGAAGTCCATCACTGTATTTTAATTCAATTAAATTATTCAAGAAGTACCTAGCTTCATAGACAAATACATAAGGTTAGATTCCTGGTAAATGTTGTAGAATGTTGTCAAAGAAGACATGGGAAGTAGTCAAAAAAGACATGGTCATGTAGGACTGCCACCGTTTCCTGAGGCCTTATGATAAGAATGGAGAAACTATTCTTTCCTAGACAGTGTACCTTAGATAACGTTCTAGTTGAGAAAACTAGAAAGGGAATTAAAATCACTTTTATATGCCAAAACTGATTCCTGAATTGATCATTAAGGGGCTTGGCCTAAAATAATTTAAATTCCCATATTTATTTTTAATAATTGATGCTGTTCAAGTTGAACATGCTGTTTATTATTAATCCTGTAAATAGAATCCCAAGGGGATATACTGTTTCATTTTTATGTTCCTCTGTGTATTACCTATTTGGTCTAATGCATGCACTATAGTAGTTTCTAACCTAGGGAAGAATATCTGGAAAGATGGTGTTCCAGTAGGATGTAATAACCGCAGAAAATTAGTATTATTCCAGAAGCTTAACCTAGAAGATGCCACATTAAAAAAAAAGTATTTACATGTTTCTTAACCTTAGTGTTTCTGTGAAAATCCACAGCGTAGTTTAGAGAATCCCAATTTGGCCAAAGGGTTTTTGTGAAGAGTTCTCCTTCAAAAACTGTTGAATGTAGGTGTCGAAATCCTATTTCCAGTGGTAAACAAAACCGTGTCAGGTGAAGCATTTATTTCTTGCCAAATTTTGAGATTAAAGTCAATAGATTTAAAAGTAATTTGGTACGGGATAAATGAATGGCAGGTGTCTTAAAGCTGTTCAACTGGAAATTTAAGCATTCTGTTTTGTTCTGTGTAGGCTTTCCTTACGTTTTGTTGTTCTTGAGGTAATTAAGATACTTTCTTCTTCAAAACAACTGTCCCCTTCACTGCCTGATCACGGGTCTTAGCAAACACCGGGAAACTGAAGACAGTGACAGTAATGAGATTAACTGGCAGGTACAGGGAGATGATTTGATCTTGGGTTGGTTTTGTGTGGCTTCCTATTTTCAGGTAAATCAAATTAGCTTCTTCCCTAACTGAAGGAAGTAAAATTTGGGAATTTATGCCCAGCTGGCTTATTCTTGTGTTTTTAAAATATTCGCCCAGGATTTATTTAGAAGATAGCCTGGAAGAGGGCAGAGAAAGAAGGGCCCTGGTTGCCCCAACTTGCCTGCACTCCTCGGACAAGCAGGTGCCTGAGTTGACTGAGCCTCCTGGGGGGGGGGGATTGTCCCCTCCATCCCAAGCTGTCTTTCAAAGAAATTTTTTAACTAAATAATATTCACCTTCCTGAAATGAATTCTGGTTAATACAGTATTTGCCCTTCCTGCTTTTTTTAAAAAAATTTTTTAAAAATTTAATTGTAGTAAAATACACATAACATGAAATTTATCATGTTAACCATTTTTAAGTGTACGGTTCAGGCATTAAGTCCATGCACGTTGTTGTGTAGCTGTCACTAGCATCCGTCTCCAGAGCTTTTCGTCTTGCAGACTGGAGTGCCAGCCCAGTAAACAGTAACTCGCCATTTCCCCTTCTCCCATCCCCTGGTCATCACTGTTCTACTTTCTGTCTCTATGAGCTTGTCTACTGTAGGTAGCTCATCTAAGTGGAGTCATACATTATTCATCCTTTTGTGACTGGCTATTTTACTTGGCATGATGTCCTCAAGGTTCATCCATGTTGTAGCATGTGTCAGAATTTCCTTTTTAAGAATGAATAATATTCCATTGTATGGATAGACCCCATTTTGTTCATTCATTCTTCTGTCTGTGGACTCTTGGGTTGATTCCTCCTTTTCACTATTGTGTATAATGCTGCTATGAGCATGGGTGTGCAAATATCTTTTTGAGACCCAGCTTTCAATTCTTTTGGATATGTACCCAGAAGTGCAATTGTTGGATCATATGGTAATTCTATTTTTACTCTTTTGAGGAACTGCCATGCTGTTTTCCATAGCGGCTGTACCATTTTACATTCTCACCAATAGTGGGCAAGGGTTCCAGTTTCTCCACATCTTCTCCAACTCTTATTTTCTTTCTTTTCTTTTATTTTTTTATAGTAGCCATTCTAATAGGTGTGAGGTGATAATATTCTTTCTTTTAAAAAATTTCAGTACTCCGTTGTAAGGCAGCACCAGGGTATAGATGTTGAGGACAGTTCCTAGGAGCATATTGCCAAGTGGGATTCACGACCCTATCATTTGGTAAGAATTATTGACTGGATTTCCTGCTTTCACGTAGAGGTATTTTCAGATTTGCAAAGAAGTTATTCAATAGAGGGGCTAACTAAAGATATCAAAGCATCACTAATCAAAGCCAAAGATACAGCTGAAGATATCAAAGCACCTTCTGATTATTTGTGGTAGGAAAACACACCAGACCAAGCCAGTGCCACCCACAGTTGGAAGAGCACACTGGAAATCTGAGTTTGGCTCTGTCTTGGCCATGGGGGGAGCTTTTCCTAAGTCACTTCCCATTTTGGGGCTTATTTCTTTAAAATGAGGTTGTTAAAACCATGACTCACTCAGGAGCCTCCCAGCATCAGAATTCAAGATTTTTCGAGATGACCTCGAATTTGCTCACTGAAAAGGGAGAGGGGTGCTTTGTTCTTGAGGACAAGAGAGCAGAGCAACAATTAGTTTAAATTATTGAACACACCTTTTCAGTTGCTAAGAATTAAGGGAGGGCAGCCTTTGTCTTGGAATGGTTGGAGCTGGAATTGGACCTTGCAGGTCACCCAGGATGGTGTGCTCACTTTACAGATGGGAAACAAGGATGCGGAGATGTGCTAATACCATCCAGGTAGGAGCTTTCTCTTGCTCATGAAGAAAAAAATATCGACAGCAGCTTTTAGCTGAACTGGCCTGGGTTTGGGGCCTTCCTGCTGGGGAAGTGGTTTTGTGGTTCGATGATAAGCAAGCCTTGTACGTGAGGGGATGAAATTAGGAGAAACCGTGGGGGGACCTGAGCGGGGGCTTGACAAAGCCAAAATAGAGGTTGCTTCAGAATCTAAAGACTGGCCCTGTGATGTCGGGTGTCTACTTCATTGTGCTTTGGCTTATTCTCCATTTATCTCATCTGAAAGGCATCATCTGTCCAGGGATATTGTGAGAGTCACGTGAACATGCGATAATGCGTATGAAAGAAATTGTACAAAAATGCTTTGATACAGCTTGTCATAGCTGTAGAGTTAGAGGTTTGCCTCTCTCACTAAGCACAGTATGTGAAAACCTAAGTGTGAAATGGAGGGTGATGATTTCTTTTCTACAGTGATTCGCTGCAAGAAGTATTAAGGTTACAAAGAATCATTTTTTTAAATATTGTACATCTTTTCAGGAACCGCTACCCCCTTGTTGGTTAAATCCGCACCACTAGGCAGACTTAGACAATGCATGTTATGTTTGCGTAGATGTGACTTGTACTAGCAAGACAGGTGAATGTGGGAGCTGGGTGGCTCTGGCATTTGCTCATTTGGAAGGGAACGGGGGTCTGCACAGCTCCATCTTCACTGAAGTGCCCACCTGTTTCTCATCAGTTGAGAGAGGAAGCTTATCGGTCCAGAGAGCTTCATTTAAGATTGTAAAACAAGCCATTTAGGGTTTCTGGACTCTTATCTTTGTAGGTATCATTCATTCCTTTGAGGTCTCTGGCTGTCCTAAAGTGAAAGGGAGTCAGCGGTTCTGCCACCCCTGCATGCAGGCTCCTGACCCAGCAGCCTGCTGGAGCCTGACTCCTCAACTATGAGCGGGTGGACCAAACTCACTTCTGCCCACTGCGTAGGGCTTGAGGTGGGCCTTTTATAACTTGAAAGGACAAAGCTTGATCCTTGGCCTGAAAGGGAATAAAAGAAAAAAGCCAAAAAAACAAAAAAACTCTTCCTCTCACATTTGGTGTTTCACACAGCACTTCTGACACCAAATGTGTCAGTCTCTTCCACAACAAGCAATTCGCCAATTCTCTGTGGACACCAACTGGGTCCCCTACAATTCAATTTAGTTCTGACACTCTCTACCTGGAGTTATGGTCAGATCCCACAGGTTAAGGGCTCAGTCCCACAAGACTGTCCCCTACTTCATACACTGACTAACAGGCTATAAATCAGGGGTCCCACAACCCCCTGCTTGGGTATGATCATTTGCTAGAATGGTTCACAGAACTCAGGGAAATGATTTACTGAAAAGGATACAATTCAGGAACAGCCAAATGGAAGAGATGCATAGGACAGAGTAATGAGGGGTGCGGAGCTTCCATGCCCTGCCTGGGTGCACCACCCTCCCAGTACCAGAATGTATTCACCGACCCAGAAGCTCTCCAAGGGCCTTCCTGTAGGGTTTTTATGGGGGCTTTATTACATAGGCAAGATTGATGACATCATTAGCCATTGGTGATTAAACTCAATCTCCATCTTCTCTTTTCTGGAAGCCGGGGTGGTGGGATGGGATGGGCTGAAAGTACCAACTCTGTAATCACTTGGTTGGTTTCCCTGGCAACCAGCCCCCATTCTTCAAGAGCCACCTCATTAGCCTAAACTCAGGTATGGTTGAAAGAGGCTTATTATGAATAACAAAATATGCTCCTTTTACCGTTATTGCTTCTGAGCTTTCAAGGAGCTGTTTCAGCAACTATGGACAGAAACCAAATATAACAAAAGATACTACTATTGCTCTTATCACTTAGGAAATTACAAGGGTTTTAAGAGTGCTGGCCAAGACCTGGGGACAAGGACTGAAATATTTATTTCTTATTATATTATAATATCACAGCTTCACTGAATAATAGGAAAACCTTATTAGAACAACAGCAGAGCAAGAAAGTTCACAGAATCAACCTGTGTACACAGCAGGTTAGTCAGCAACAGGTGCATGCGCACTATGGCAGTTCCTGAAATCACTGTGACCTGGGTTGGGGGTGGGGTCAGTGTGGTCTCAGATGTCACACTTGGGTGTCACTAGGAGAAAGGGTGAGGTCTTGGGATTGATTAGAAGTTACGTCGTGCAAATTCTTCATGTTCAGGTGGTGTTTGAAACCATGTGGCCTCGAGTCCAGCAAAGCATTAAGTCTCTAAACAGGAGAGGAAAAGAAAGTCAGTTAGAGCTGGAAAAGAAGAGGACCCAGGGAGGGCAAAGACCACTGAGAGGTACCACATCCCTAAATGCTGTGGGCCAGTCTGAGGTGTCTGAGTCAAGGCCACTGGTTAGCACATTGGGACACTGTGACAGGGCAAGATGAAGGGATTGGAGAGAGATCTGCAGCTGTGCCAGAGCGGGCAGTGGGCAGGTGCGGATCAGCACCAGGGTGGTAGTCAGGGATCCAAGGCTATGAAAAGAAGGCAAAGCACAGTGACGGCCCAGACTCCTGTCACTCTGAACCCAGAATATGTCTTGGGTTGTCCCTTTCCCTCCATTCCTGCTGTCACCATCTTTTTTCAGGGAGCATTATTTCATGTCTGCATTGTCAACAGTAGCCACCAATAGCTTTTCTGCCTTCAGTTTCCTTACTTGCCAGTCTTCTCTGCATTTTTGCTGTGACACTTTTTCTAAATCGTGGATCCTTTTGTCAGAATCAGATGGCTTCACATTGCTGCATATCAGAGTCTGAATCTCCTTGCGTGGTTTCCAGCCCTCCATCCTTCCCTCCTGCATGTTCTCAGTTCTGGGCACAGCTCGCTCTTCGGTGCCTGGTGTTTTCAAGTGTCCGTGCCTGTGCTCACCCCTCTTTCTCCTGCAGCACCCTGCCCACCTCCGTCTTACCCACCAGCGCTCTGGTCCTCCTCCAAGCCCACCTTGAGTCCAGCTCCTCTGATGTGCTCTTCTCTTCTCTTGGTCATAACTCCCGTAACATTTACTTAAAACAAACACAGCAATACTGACATATATTTTAGTTATCTGTGTATTACTTTTCTCTCCTTCACGAGTTTAGGAGACCTTTCAGGGGTCAGGGAATGTGTCTTTTTTATCTGTCCCAGCGCCAGGACCTATAGAGTAGATGCCCTGAATGTTTGCAGAGTGGATGGCACTTGAGCAGCTGGGCAGGCGAGCACCACAAGGCACGTACCCTTGGAGTGGGTAGAGCAGCCAGACAGGCAGGCAGGGAGCTGGTGGAATTGTTGTTATAAATAAAAATCATTCGTTTCCCCTCAAGTAAAAATAGTCATTTTTCCCCCTCAACTAGTATTATTAAGCACCTACTGTATTTGGCACAGTAGGTGATACTAAGCTGTTTGAAATACAGTCTCTTAAGAGTCTTAAGATTTGGTGTACATCGTGGCAGAACAAGGCACAGCTGGCAATAACCATGAGGACAATATAAACAAGTTTCATGGGACTTCAAAGAAGACAGAGCCCGGTGATAACTGAGAATAGGCTTCATGGGGTCAAGGCCATCTGTGCTGGACTACTCGAGGGTGGAGACTGGTGGGCTTGCTGGGTGGGGTGGGGGGAGATGGGCCATGGGGGTGGCTGTTGTGAGGCACATTCCAGTGGAACAGAATGATCTCTCTGTGAGAGTCGGCCGTGTAATCTACGATTTGGAAATGGTGTGGAGTTCCTTTTGATTGGCTCTGAATGGCCTTCTTGAATTAATTGTGCATGTATTCTGTTTGTTTTTCTGTAGGCACAGACCATGAATTACGTGGGGCAGTTAGCCGGCCAGGTCTTTGTGACCGTCAAGGAGCTCTACAAGGGGCTGAACCCCGCCACCCTGTCAGGATGCATAGACATCATAGTTGTTCGCCAGCCCAACGGGAATCTCCAGTGCTCCCCTTTCCACGTGCGCTTCGGGAAGATGGGGGTCCTGCGCTCCCGAGAGAAAGTGGTAAGAGTGTGGGACCCTGTGACCTGGCGCGCTGGCTCTCTCCTTAGAGAAAATCATGGTGTTTCAGGAGTGTCACCTGTCTTGAGCTCGAGACCCAGGTTTTTAGCTCTCTGTTGGAAATGGCTGTTCACTGAATGGACAATTACTAATGCAAATCGTTCTGGTCACTATGGCTGAGTAGATGACTGAAATGCCGGGCATGCACCAGCTATTTGTCATGCTGCTGGGTTTGGTGGGTTGGGCATTCAGATGGAGCAAGGCAGAGGTGGTCTGTCTCTGCTCTCCACTGTCTGGGCCACAGCTGGAAGACTCAAAGGTGGGGGGCTGGCATCATCTGATGACCCACTCCCCTCATGACTAATGGTCAATTCTGGCTCTTTGCTGAGGCTGTGGGCCATACCTACACATCAACACCTCTTCATGTGGTCTGGGCACCTCAAAACATGCAGCTGGCTATGAGGGAGGGCATCTCAAGAGAAAGGGACACTCAAGAGCCAGGGGATGCTGTGTTCTTTCTGTGACCTGCCTTGTAAGCCACACGGTGTCACTTCTGTGGTACTCTGCTGGTTGGGATAATCACAAGCCGCCTGGGCTTAAGGGGAGGGGAACTAGGCTTCGTCTCTGAATGGGAGTGTTAAGGCTCTGGAGGAGCATGTAGGACCAGAAGTGTTGATGTGGCCGTTTTTGGAAAAACCTGTCTGCCACACCAATTGAAAGAAAGGAACCCTTAAAAATAGATTATACGTTTCTTGCCCCTACTAAATGTGGAATTTGCAATGATGTGTTATGACTGGTTCTTTGAGTGAAGTTCAGGAGGAAGCTCTTTGTTGAGAGTGTTTCAAGGATTGCAGCCAACAGCAGACCACAGTTCCAGGGTGTAATTTTAAAGACTGGGGCCGGGGGACATTGGTTGTTGAGTGAACTCTGCCACTAACCAGCTGGGTGACCCTGGGCCAGTTACCCCCCTTTGTTTGGCCTCAGCCCCTCAGCTGGTGGCGAGGAGCTGGTGGTCTTGGGTTCCATCCTGTTCTGACCTCCATCCTTCATGGTTGGGGGCCTGCTCTTCTGAGCCCAGAACCCGTCCAGTGCTCAGGTGGCACTTGTGCTGGATTGGACTGACTGAGTTGTGAGCTACTTTGGGGCTGTATGTGATTAAAGTGTGTCTGTAGAGCTATGGCCACCCTGTGAGGTTTCCTGCTGTGGTGAAGGGAGCTCGTTTTCTCAACCATGTCTTTCCTTCAGGTTGACATCGCAATCAATGGGGAATCTGTGGATTTGCACATGAAGCTGGGAGATAACGGAGAAGCATTTTTTGTTCAAGAAGCTGATAATGATCAGGTAAGGAAGGCTGGTGGTCAAGGTTACCTCCTAGTTTTGAGCGATGCTTATTTGGAGACGAGGCAGAAGTTTGTGTGGAGAAGTAATCCTGGTGCCGGGCTGTGTGGATGACAGCAGCAGAGAAGAGCAGCTGTTCACCTGTCCCGGTGAGCCACACGGGGCACGTGTGCTGGGTCCACACAGGCCCAGCAGCCTTGTCCTGCTTCCGTTTGCTCGATGTCACATACTGGCCCGAACTGTTGTGCAGAGCATGCGGGTTATGCTGGCGTGTCAAATCTCAAGTGGCCGAATGTTCTGATTTTCATTTAGTGAGTGACCAAATCACTTTTATTTTTCATTGTTTTAACTTTTGATTTATTCCATTTTTTCTTTTGTTGCTGATGCTTTTGGTGTTGTATCTAAGAATCAATCTTTTGCCTAATCAAAGGTCATGAAGATTTACCACTGTGTTCTCTTCCAAGACAAACCATGGTTTTTATTCTTCCATTCACTTAGAAAGCCACTTTGAAGGGATCTGATATAGCAATTCTTCAGTGAAATGCACTTGAATTAGTTCCTGTGTGGGAAGATAGCATGATTAGCTCTATGTAGCTCCAAGCTCTAGAACGAATGTCCATAGTTGCAAGTGCAGGACAGAACAGTCACAGGCACTGCCTCCACTTGGCCTGGCCAGGTGTGGGGAGGAGGATCCCAGCGTTCCATTCTGTACCTTCACTGTCTGTAGTTAGTCCGTGGCCATCAGGATCCCTGCCCGTCTGCTCTTTATCCTTATGAAGTGGGAAGGCTGAGAATTATTCATTGGTTCCTAATGGTGCTTTGACAGAAACTCTACCTCAAATGGACAATTGTGTTTTTGACTTCTGTTTGTGCTGGTTTAGACAAATTTTGAGAGCTGTTGAAGCATTTTGGGCTGGAATACCACCCAGGGGTCCTGCTTGGCTGGCCTGATGGGGTGCCTGGGGCAGCGGCTCGAGTCCCACACAGATGCCTCTTATTTTCCTGGGAGGCTGCTGGAAGTTGGGGAGACTGTGTCCTTGTCACCAGCTTGCCACATGATGCCACTCCCTCTGCTTCTGTCTCAATGTACTTTCCTAGCCCTTTCCTTTCTAGTTCTGCAGATGGCCGAGAACCTCCTCTGCCCTTGACCCCATGTCTGTGCTGCTGCTTCATTGGTCCAGCTGAGCAGCTTGGTGAGCCGGCCTCTCACTCTCTTCTAGCCTAAGGCTATGTCCCTCAGATGTGGACTTTATATTTTTATCATAGCTGATGCTCTCTAAATGTATTTGAACTATCAGTGGTGTATTTCTCTTGATCCCCTCTCTTATATATGTACACACACAGACACACACATATTATATTTTCTTGTTACCATGTTTCTCATAATAAATGAATTATTCATTAATACAATGATTGCTATAGATTTTTTGAAAACTGCTGAATGATTGTCAAACAACTATTAAATTGACAGGTTGTGTGTTTTTTCCTTTCGTTCTTAAGAAGAGGGTCAATATCTAATTCCTTGATAGTCACAAGCCTGGATATGCCCTGCGGTAGGCAGGGCTATCAGCTGCTTTTTTGTTTTTGTTTTTTAGATTACTATTATCATCTAATTCAATGCATATTAAAAAATACATACATACACATTCTATCTCATACACACACACACCACCCCCCTAACAATCCCCCCTCGCACACCTACTCCCTCACTGAAATGCAAGATTGAGCCCAGTTCCCAGCATAATGTGATGACTCAAAGCCTATTTTCTTCTTTGCTCTGGATATTCTAGACAAAGTTGAAATCACTGACAATTATATAAATTACTCACTTTGTTATAATTATATAAATGCAGGTTTGAGTACAAAATGGCATTTAATGAATGGTTGACTTTCTGATCTTCTATCGCATTGGGCAGCCAGGTCTCCGGATCACTGTGCTATGACGTTCCGTCAAGCTGCCCTGCAGTGGACCTCCCTGAGGAGTGCTCGGGCTCTTAAATTATCACTGGATGGCCTTTGGCATGTGCCTGCTCTTTATTTTTGTCTTTTCGTGACCGGCACTCAGCCAGTGAGTGCACCGGCCATTCCTATGTAGGATCCGAACCCGCGGCGGGAGCGTCGTCGCGCTCCCAGCGCCGCACTCTCCCAGTGCGCCACGGGCTCGGCATGTGCCTGCTCTTTAAACCCAAACGAAGGAGAGACTCTTTTTTTGAAAATTTGTTCTTGTCTGTAGGAAGTGATACCCATGTACCTGGCCACCTCCCCCATTCTGTCAGAAGGAGCCACAAGAATGGAATGCCAACTGAAAAGGAACTCTCTAGATAGAATAAGAAGCCTGGACACCAACATGCCAGCCCAAGTTATACCTCCCAGTGAGACCCCTTCAAGTGGCTCTTTAGGCAAGAAGAGAAGGAAAAGGAGGAGAAAGTCCCAACTGGATAGCCTGAAAAAAGACGACAACATCAACACGTCTGAAGACGAGGACATGTTTCCCATAGAGATGAGCTCCGACGAGGACATGGAGCCTCTGGACAGCAGCAGGTAGTGCTGAGGGCAGGAAGGGCCTGTGTTAGGACTGGATGCATATTCAGTTTTTAATGATTTTTATAAACTCTTTCTTTTCAGAATTTCTTATTCTTCTGTTATGCGTTTGTGATTGAAGTTTAGAATCATGTGGACCCAGTCTTAGAGTGGTATAAAGATTTGACATAGCTTATAATTAAGAGAGGGTTGGAAACACCAAACCTCCTTGCTGATAGCTGCAGCAGTTGGGAATCAAATAGAGAAACAGGAACTGAGCAAATCAATAGTTCATAAAAAAACACATTTTCTTGAGAACCTATTTATTCTTATTTGAGCACCAGCTGTGTACACAGCAATTGGGCTGATTTATAGATAGGGGCTGAGAGGTGATAGGCTTAGGGTTAAAAATGAATGTAGAACATGCTTAGTTTTCTCTAGAAGCAAACTTTTTCCTTTTAAATTAGAATTAGACCCAAAGTTTAACAGACATTTTTATTCTATTTTTCTTTGCTTCTACCAGTATAGTAAAATTCTGTTTGTATGTGTTACTGTTTTGGCGAAAAATGCCTGTTTTAAAAGATGAAACTCATTTTTAAAGGATATTTGATGTTTAAGATTTTTATGTAATCTGGTGTAATTTTTGATAATTGTTTTTATATCTTGTTTACATAAAGAAGGGATAGGGAACATCAGAAATATCCCCCTGCTTCTCTATTCAGAATAGAATACATTTTTTTCTGTCTAAAAATAAAGATAAATTGGCAATGTCGCCTTTCCTAATATAGCCTCTGATCTGCTCTAGGTTCAGAAACTGGGTAGTTGGGTTTATTACAATCGTCTGTCCCGCATGGCTTTTAATTCCAGAATTTAGTTTTGGGGTGATCTGCCTCTCACGCTTCTGCAAGGTGAAATGTACATGGTGATGATACGATTCCACAATGGGAATTATGAGTGGTGTGATCCTGCGCACGTATACGTCCAAGTAGTTAAACCAAATAATTATAATTTATGATTCAGCCAAAGCGTAAACACACAAACACATTTATATGTTCCTATATCTCACTTTTTCCCTCTGCACTAACTGTAATATGCCTGGGTGTTTAAAAGAGATCATGTTAATCTACAAAACGTTTAGAGATAATCAAGAAAAAATTGGAACTTGACCTTATTATGAACCTGTCTAATGATTCTTTGACTGTAATCTGTTTTTCTCCAGAACTCTTCCTGATGATATACCTCCATTCCAAGATGACGTGCCTATGGAAAACCTTTCCTCAGTCTCAAGTTATCCTCAGTCGGCATCATACCCTAATTCAGATAGAGAGTGGTCACCTAATCCAAGGTAAGCTGCTGTGTGTGTGTCTAAGTGTGTTCTAGTCCTAATTATTTTTGTTTTTATTTGTTTCACTATTTTCTTAGATCTACTTCTTATAACTGACTTCAAATTCACTAGATCAGGACAAGAAGAAAAAATGAACCATAGAGTAGGAGGTAGAGATTCACATTAAAAACAAAATGTGCGGATCATGAACTTCTATCTGATATCATAATCCATCTGCAAATATGGTTCTTAGCTCCCTGGAGTTGATGTTGAAAGGATAAACACTTGTTCAGTTACATCATGCTGATTGTTAACAGGAGAAAAGAGGGTGCCAGAGGCTTTCTTGATACTTAGCCTTAAAGTCAAATTCAAAGACACAGACATTACTTCAGGGGCTGCTGAGGTCATTGAGGGCTGTTAGAATGACTCCTTTCCCCCTTGCTTAATCCATTCTGCTGATTTCAAGAATATTTATTTCCCTGAAATGAACTTACATGTTGCCCTGGAGTTCCAGTAAAAACTTAGAGAACTAGAGTTGCTCAGTGTGCAGATTGCTATCCTGAAAACTCCAGGGATGTTTAAGTCAATGAAACCTGCAAGAATATGGGAGCCCTTCTGAATGGTTTTCCAAAGGACTGGGGAGGGGGCAGATCTGAATTGTGAGTTCTCCACAGCAGCAATATCACCTCAACTGGGATGAAAATTGATTTTTGGGTGGCAAAAAGTCTTAGATATTATAAAGATTTGTGGCCTCTAAAGAACCACAGCACATAACTACATACGCACTGTATCCATGGCATTAAAATTTCATGGTAGTTGAGAGAACTATTAACATCTTAAAATGTTTGGGGTGTGGGGGTGGAGATAATGAAAAAAACGTTGAGAAACACTGACCTAAACAATGGCAACATCCTTTGGTTGTTCTTGTACCTAATGCCTTAGATTTACTTCTGGTTACAGTGGAAGTGTGTGAGCCCCTAGATGCTCTGGTGTGCGACAGTGGGTCATACCAAAAACCAGTCTCATTCAGACACCACTCCTTTTTCCAGTTTGATTGGGGTGATCTCATGAATGAGACAGCACAGGCAGGTGTGTGCTGAAGTTGAGGTTGGAAAAAAAATAGCCATATCCCATACCTGGTTTCCAGCCAAGACTCACAGTGGATGCTAGTCATCCAGAGTGAGGCTGGGGGCCTGTGACGAGGTCCCCTCCTTGAGATCCATCTGCCTCAGACCAGCCCTGTCCAATGGAAACATTGTGATTAGCTACATATGTAATAAAATTTTCTAGTAGCCATATTTAAAAAGTAGAAAGAAACTTGGCCCATTATATCCAAAATATTATCATTTCAACAAGTAACCAATTTAAAAAAATTATTAATGAGATATTTCACATTTGTTTTTTCATGTTAAGTCTTTAAAATCGTTGTGTATTTTACGTGTACAGAACATCTCTATTTGGACTGGCCTCAGAGTGCTGAATAGCTTCATTTAGCTATTGGCTTATGTTGTATAGTGCAGATATAAAACCTTTCTAGAACCTCATACTTTCTTTTCCTAGGTTTGTGGAGATAAACGCTAAGAGGGAAAAACATAGTAATTTAGGAAGGAAATAATGTGGAATGTTCAGAAACCACTGAATAGGTTGAAAAACCTGTTCAAATGCTATACATTAATTTTAAGAATTTAAGAGAAATGTTTTAAACACAACCCTGAGTATGTTTCTCTGTCTTTCATGCTTTGCTTTATGAATCCAGAACAAGGATGGTGTCAGATTATGTAGATCTAACCACTATCAAATGGAATTTTGAATTAGAATAAATAGATACATTTCCTACTGGGAATGATGTATTTTTTTCATTCTAGTTAACAGCACAAATGATCATATCTCTGGATTATGAAGTATGATTAAGCACTAAACTGTGATCAGAGAAAAACAATCTTATGGGCACATGGATGAAATAGAAAGTGAGATGGGTCTTTTGTCAGTTTCCTGTTTTTGTGGTTCAGAAAATTCATGTTGGCTTCTTAGTGATTTCAGCATATGGCCCTCTGCTGTTATCAGAAGCCTAAGTATCTTCATTTTCTGACAGATGTTATTGTTGAGAGCAGTCAATGATTTATGTGAAGTTTAATTTAATTGACCTGTGATTTTTTTTTTTTTTTCTTTCAATGTGTATCACGTGCTGGCATCCAGTAGCCTGGTAGATTGCAAAAGGACCCCCCCTCATCTTGCAGCTGCGGCCAAGGGAGGTCTTTCTAGTTCTTGCCCGCCACAGTCTGCCCACTTCCATGCTTCGGAAAGGTAGAGGAGTTACTTTCCCCACTGGGAGATTTTCCATAATGAAAATTTTGATCTAACTCTTACAAATCGATTTTACCACTAATCAAATTACTTATCAAGAAAATACTACAGATTACATGAAGTGAAAATTTTGATCTAACTCTTACAAATCTATTTTGCTAACTAACCAAATTACTTATGAGGAAAATACCTGTAGATCATTGTTTTCCTTTTATTTTAAGCATTTCTGGATTATTAGATCTTTGTAAAGTCCTAAATTTGACTCTGCGGAAATTAAAGTTAAGTATATAATTCTGCCTAATTCTGTGGAGTGCTTTGAAAAAATAGAATAATGAAATATAGATTGGGAGTATGATCTTTTGTGTCTAGGGTTGTTTGACAAATAAGTTTACAAGATATTTTTAGGATGCACTTTAGATAAGTCAGGTTATTATAAATACTTAAATGGCTTATTAGGCTGTCTGAATAATGGGTTCAGACGTTTTCCACAGCATATCTAGAACAGAATTTTGGAGAATAGCATTGGATGGATCTTAGCTAAGTTTAGATCAAGATTTGTATTTTTGTTTGATGCAGTTGTCTTAGATTTCTGCCTTTATTCCCTCAATTTTGTCCACAGTTTGACCTCCCTACTTTGTGGACTTACATGGTTTACTTTATAAACTTTAGCAAATGAAGCTATGCTTAGTTTCTACATAGAAAACTTTTCTTCTTTTTGATTGCAGAGCCAAACCTCAGCATGTACTTCATTCAGAGGTCACATGTGCAGAAGAAAGGCCATTTTAAAATGAGCGAAGCAAATTATAAACAGTTTTAACTAATTTGCCTAATTGAGACTGTCAAAAATACTGAAAAATATTATAAGGCTAATAAATATGTATGAAAATCAATGACCTTGTAAGCTTACTTTTTTGAACAACCCTTATCTTAAAAGTCTAATATTTGATTGTGAGGCATTTTGGAATCATCTTTCTGATAAATTACACTCAGTGCTGGGACGTCTTTTCCCCAGCTCATCTTCAGTCGCTCTGAGTTCCCCCGACGACCACTCGCCAGGTGTGCTTGTGTATTTGTGCACAGACTCCTTTTGGGAGGGGCTGCTATGGCGTAAGTGGCCAGCATTTATCCTAGTGGCATATCTGATGTGAGAGCTAGCTCACAGCTTTCACACAGGGCTTCGTTCTTTACAAACCTGAATGCCTCTATGTGGTCCCTATGGCTGTGGTTTTCATGAAAGGACTGGAATGTCAGGGGCCCTGGTGTTGGGAGGAGCTACTGGACCGCTGTGATCGGCATTTTCATTCGTCTAGAGGAGAGGTCCGCAAGCTGTAGCCTGTGGGCCAAATGTGCTCGCCACCTGCTGTCGTAAGGTGGTATGGTGCACAGCCTATTTGTTTACATGGTGGCCAGGGCTGCTTTTCTGCTACAGTGGCAGAACTGAGCAGTTGTGACAGAGCTTCTGTAACCCACTCAGCCCAAGATATTTACCACTGGGCCCCTTACAGAAAAAGTTTGCCCTGCTCTAGAGCAAGCTTAGCCTAGAGGCTTATTTAATTAGTGGCAGTGGGTAGGACAATTTATTGCTCCAAAGAATTTATAACAAAGTATAGTTTACATTTCATGTGATACAACATAATGGCAAGAGCTTTTTAAGCCGATGCCTTGATGTTTGGGTACGGCACCGTTGAGGGTAGGAAGCCAGTTGTGACGGGCTTCTTCTCTGATGTGTCTCTGGAGAAAGAGTGGGTTCAGGTCACAGTTGTAGGTACAAAGGACCCTCGCCGGAGGCCATAGTGCTCCCTTTTCCCATGACACTGGTACTGAACATGTGACTGTGGATGCTTCAGTTCCCCAGTGGAGAAAGGCATAATTGTAGAGCAGGAGGAAGCAGGGGAGGATGAAAGGCACTGAACTGTTTCCCACTCAGACGTGTGGGGCGCCCAGCGTGCCTCTTTGTGGGACTGCTCCTTGAGCGGCAGAAACTGCATGTGTGTGTGTGTGCGTGCGTGTGTGCGTGCGTGCATGCATGTGTGTGTGCGTGTGTGTGTGCGTGCGTGCGTGCGTGCGTGCATGCGTGCATGCATGTGTGTGCGTGTGTGTGTGAAGTGTCCCGTTGTATAACCCCTCACGGTGGGATGTCTCAGGAGCTTCCTCTCCATGGACAGGCGGAATAGAGTGAGAGGGCTGTCCCTTAGTTACAAGCCATTTAGATGGATTGGTGGCCAATGGGCACCACGGGAGATGGGCCCAGCGTGTGCACTCCTCCGTGTGACAGGGAGAGGCAGTGTTTTGTCTGTTTGCTTCAAATGGCTTGACTAGAGAAAGCTGGGATCACTTTAGCCATTAAGGGGACTTATTTGTTGGAGACAGCTTGCGTATCATTGTGAGCTCTCCTTGTATTGACAGGAAAGTTGTATTCAGTTGGAGCTGCAGTCTAGCTCACGTAGATGAATGAGACCAAGCGTGTCAATGGGAGGTTGATTAAGAGCATAGACAGATGAGGTCTGTGCACGAAGGTGTAAAGGAAAATTGTGGCAGCTTTGTTTCCTGCTTCATTTGAAAACCCTGCCATCTTCCTCTAGGCAAAATGATGCAGGAGAATAAAGACAAGAAATTAAATATTTTGTGATGTAATAAATAATTACAATAATTATGGTTGTAAATAAATTATGGTGGTAAATAATAAATATTTCTACATATGGTTTAGAGTACTGTGAGAATCTCGTAGATGAATTGATGACTTTTGGGTGGCTACTCTGGTTGCACAGAAGTAAGTTTGTTTGCGTCTTAAGATTAAAAATATAGAAAATTGAGGTGAGAGAACATGTTACAACCACGTAAAAGCTGGCTTGAGGATTAAATGTGGTGATGTTATACCAGAATGAGCCTAAGCAGATTGGTGAGGCCTTTGAAGCATTACTGGAATATCTAATGCTTTAGAAAATCTCAACCTGAAGGCTCCTGCCATGTTATCGAGTTTATTTGTGGTATCTGGCATTTGTGGTAAAGTTGGCATGTGATACAATTTCCCTGTTTTCAAAGCAAGGACAGATTTACAAATATTGTAAATATAGATTGTAATGGGTGCGTGTCGGAGTTGGCCAGGGCGGCACTTTTGCAGCCGTCTGAGTTGAGACACTTGATCGGAAGTTGAGAGTGTAGATAAGAGCTCAGAGTGAGGGGGGCGCAGGGAAGGATGGTGGTTTTGAGTAGGAACGAACTCTCCTTTTCCTTTCTTTTTTTCATCTCTCTTTTTTCCAGTATTCCTTTTCTAGCTACTGCTTTTTCTCACCTTCTCTACTTTGAATTTGGCAGAAGGCTGGGGCCCGTTACCCACTCGGGAGCACCTTCCACCCGGCTGTGTGTTGCGTGGACCCCTAGTGGCCAAAGGGGGGATATACGATGAAGCCATGCTCGTAGGAAGTGACCTCTTGGGGGTGTTTCTGGGCTATTTGAACTATGATCTGGGCCAAAAACATTTTTAAAAGTTCCTTTTCCCACCTTAACCATGGGTTTGTGTTTTTTTAAGTCCTTCAGGTTCCAGACCTTCAACACCTAAAAGTGATTCAGAATTGGTCAGTAAATCCATGGACAGGACAATGCAAAAGAATAACCTAGAAATGCTTTGGCTTTGGGGAGAATTGCCCCAAGCTGCAAAGGTAAGCCTTTTTTCTCAAGTCTGCTGTACACTGAAGATTTCTAACCTATCTTAACTCATATGGAATTAGTATTATATCATACCCAAGGAACACAACTACCAGGAGATATAGGTAAATGAAAATGTATTAAAGGTCAACCTTGAGCACCAGAAGTGCTTTTTGTTTTTTGCATTATTAACTTTATAAAGAGGTCTCATTGCATTTATGTATTTTTAAAATACAAGACTACTCTTAAGAGCTACATTTTATATCACAACTAAGTGCAAGTTAGATTTAAGAAATACAACTTATGCACAAATCCTGCTGTCTTGAAGCCGTAAACAAAAATACCTCCCAGCTCTTACTTCTGCGAGGTCAGTGACAACTGGAGAGAAGCCACGAGAGGAGAAGTGTGGAAGCTGGGCCCATTGACAGAAAGGCTGAGTGTGTTGTGAAAGCCGGAATCCACATGTTCTTGTGTCCCTCACACAGAGAAAGAGACATCTCGGAGAGCATCGGGAGGGAGAAAGGCTAAAAATAGAGCAGAAATGAAAGATTTGGGCCTCATGAGTGAATAAAATCAGGAAATTTTAAGGCTTTGATTCATCAAGTAGTATTTTTGGTCCCTCATGGCTGGTGGGGCCCTGAATTTTACCTTGCAGGGTTCTCCACAAGAAATAGAGAGCAGTTAATACTGTAGAGAGAACGACCCCCTGGGAAGCAAACTGGCCTGGCTTTGAATCCCCACTCTACCACCTGCTGTCAGGGTGACTTTGGGCAAATCAGTGGACTTCCCTGAACCTCAGAGTCTTCATCTGTAAAGTGTGAGAAAACAATAGATACTGCTTAGAGTTGTTGGGAGGTTAAAAGGGATCATGTGTGTGAAGTGTCTGGCACATTTAAGGCCTCTGAATATTTGATTTCTTTCTCCTTGGCCGAGCCACATACTTGCTGAGCCCTCAGTGTGTCTATTTGGGAAATGCACTGAGTTCACATGTAGGCACATAATTGGTACAGCAGATGGGATTCTAAAAACATGAAATGAGCACGAACTTGTCTTTCAAAAAATTTTATTTCATATTCCAGTGTACTACAAGCATCTCAAATTATTATATTACAAGCTTTTTTGAAAAAATATCATAAGGTCCTTATAGGATGCCACAGCTTTTTGCATCCCCAGTAAATGTAGTACAAATAAATGAGTAACTGTGTGAATGAAGATTGAAAGCATTCCTACTGAGTAAAGATGGGCAGCTTTTTGGAGAGGAAGTCTGTTGAGGCTAGTTGTGGATCCATCCCCTTTCTAGGTTATATTTAGCTTTCATGGAAAATGCTGAACTCTCTGTCCATGGTTATAGCAGTGACCCAGCTAACTACCTTTACGAATTCATGTCATTAGTTGCTGAAGAAACAATATGAAAGTGCAAACTCATCACTATTACTGGCAAAACAGTTCTAACCACAGTGTATTGCAGCATTATTTTTCATTTGTAATAGAGTCTGTGAGATCAGATGTAGAAGTGAATACCATCTCCCCTCTTTCCAGCTTATAAATTGCATTTCAGGTTTTGTTTGAATAAATCTTTTCTACAAGTGGAAATTCCTTTGAGGGGTAGAATCAGAAACACTGATTTCTCACCCATGTGAACCACTTACCCACATTTTGGGAATAAACTTTATTGAAATACAACACGCATAGAGAGGAATACACAGATTGTGCTTAGCTTAGTATATTTTCCCATGTGGACATGTCCATGCAATTTGCACCCAAATTGAGAAGCAGGATAAGATCAGCAACTTGGAAGCCCCCACCTTTTGCAGTTACTGCTCAAACTGACCTCTCTGCCCCCTCAGTAAACATGGCCTTGACTTCTGACAGCAGAGATTAGTTTTGCAAGATTCACCCATGTTGTCGTGTGTAGTTGTAATTCATTTATTCTCATCACTGCGAAGTGTCCCACTGTGGGAATATACTTCCCGTTCTGCTGGTGGACTTTTGGGTTGCTTCTGCTGGTTGGTCATTACTAGTCTCTATTTGTTGGCCGTTACTCACTTCTATTTGGCAGTTGATGTTTTATGTGAAAGTTCATTTGCTTTGCAACTAATATTCTCGGTTTCCGGATCCTGTTGGTAGGTGACCCCTGAGGTTTGAAGTCTCCATCACGGACTGTTAATTGATGTCTTCTTGTTCTCCTTTGCTAACTCTCTTTTTTTTGTTTGCCTGTGCTCTGACCATCTTTCTCTTTTCTTGTTGATCTAGTCGACTTCTCCGCACAAGATGAAAGACTCCAGCCCACTGAACAGTAGAAAAACGTGTGAGAAAATTCACTTTCAGGCCATTCACAGTGAATCTTCAGATACCTGCAGTGACCAGTCACCAACATTGGCTGGGGGGCCACTTTTAGACCAGAACAAGTCTCAGATGGAAATGCAGTTTGTGAATGAAGAGGACATGGAGGCCTTGGGAGCGACAGCCCTGCCTTTACCTATGATTGAAGAGCTCAAAGCCCCCTCTGCCAGTGTCGTGCAGATGGCGAACAAGACGGATTCTCCTTCCAGGAGAAAAGGTGTGAAGGCTGTGTCTCCCGGCTCTTTCTGTGCACACTTGGCAGTCACTGTACAGACTGCAGTTTCTTCTTTCCAAAGTTCAAAACAAATCAAGGTAGAAACTGATCCACGACATCCGTCATGTTCCATGTGTGTCCTTTGGCTGAGTAAATCATCAGAATTTAGTCATAGAAAATCAGACATAAGGAGGCCTTGGAGGTCGCGTAATGAACCTCCTCATTTTACAGATTGGGGATGCTGGGAGTGGGGGGAGTTCCATCCTTGTAAGCACCCTCGTGGGACTCCATAAATGGGACTTTTATTTTTTATTATTTGATTGGTTTTTGTTTTTGGCAGCTGGCCGGTAGAGAGATCTGAACCCTTGACCTTGGTGTTATCAGCACTGTGCCTGCCCTAACCCACTGAGCTATCCGGCCAGCCCTGTAAGCGGGGCTTTTAGATAGTTGATTATTAAGCTAATCTTGGCTGCCTCTTCCCTCGCCCTGAGATGCTCTCTAACCCATTGCCCTGGCTTAATTTCTGCATACCATTTATCACTATTTCAAATTATCACTAGTTTGTTTATTTGCTTTGCCTGATTATGCTTTATGAGATCAAGAATCTTTCCTCTCTGGTTTCCCTTTTTATCCTCGGTGCTTACCTAGTGGTTGGCACATAGTAGGTGCTCCGTGAATGTTAGTTTAATGCACACCTGGCTGCATGTCAGTAGTGGTGATGTCAAGCCTAATCTTCGTTAGCCAGGCACCTTCGTGCACTTTTCTAGATTTGTATGAACCAGTCACGTAATTCTCTGCTAGAAGTAAAGAGGAAGTCTGAGAACAAGGTGTGCAGTGACTGACAATGCGCAATTTAGGACACTGTGCCTTGGAGTATTGATGGGGAAGTGCTTAATGAAAGCTTTTATCATTTCCCAGTAATGACTATAATAATGCTAAAGGAATAGCTTCAGCCTGTCCAGTGCTGAGTACACTTCAGGCACTTTGCAGATGGGGAGGCAAGGCTCTGCAGTGATGTAACTTGGTCAGGGCCACACAGTGTGACGGGCCAGTGTGCAGACCTGGGCTGTCTGGCTCTCCAGTGCTGCATGGCCCCTGCCAGCTGCTGCAGTTCTCGGGCCCGTTGGGGCACTTGGAGCGAATCTGCACCTGCTTCAGTGCTGTTTCTAGAGCTCCAAGTCTGAGGTGGTTTCTGGAAGAGCGGTTTTCTGACGTGATCCATTTACTCTTTTAGATAAAAGAAGTCGACATCTCGGTGCTGATGGCGTGTACTTGGATGACCTCACAGATATGGATCCTGAGGTGGCCGCCCTGTATTTTCCCAAAAAGTAAACTTTCTTCCTGTTCCTCACATCATTTTCTGTAATGTGAACAGCGGTCTGCGTGCCTCCAGTGTTCCCTTACGTTAGATTAGAAAGTGGGTAAGAAGAGGCAGTGGGAGGCTCACATTTTACTGTGAAAAGCCACCAGTAAAGGCTGTCGGCTGTCCTGGTGGACGTGACTGTGTGTCTCTCCGTGTGCGCAGGCACGCGGCCGGCTGGTGACGAAGCTGACAGGATGTCACGGTGGCCGGTGGCCCACAGCCCAAATAAGCGGCAGCTGTGTGGCCCCTTCCCCTCCCCAGTGGAGAGTCCCCCATGGCCCCTGGGCACCGTCCTCTTGCCCCTGTGACTGGGGAGGGTCACAGCAGGGACAGCGGCCTCTCAGGATAGCAGCTTTCACAAGGGTGTATTCCACGTGGGGACACGCGGTGGGCTGGGGACATTTGTTCTCTCTCCCGAGGAATCACTCAGCTTCTCTGCTTTGTCGTGGTGCTTTAATGAGAACTGTGTCGTTTGCTGCTGTGAGGGCAGCAGCCTGCCACAGTCACTTGGTGTCGAGAGAAGGGAAATGATCAGAGCATCTTTCGCTTTTCCTCCTTGCAGCGGAGACCCTTTGGGGCTCGCCAAACACGCCAGCGACAGCGGAGCCCGGTCAGCCAACCAGTCCCCGCAGTCCATGGGCAGTTCGGGCGTCGACAGTGGCGTGGAGAGCACCTCGGACGGCTTGAGAGACCTGCCGTCCATTGCTATCTCCCTGTGCGGGGGCCTCGGGGACAACAGGGAGATAACGCGAGGTACGCGGCGCGCGCCGACAGCGCCCTCGTGTGGCCGCCGGTCAGAAGGCGCCGAGCTCGGTGCTGCTCGTTAGAAGCAGCTTGTCCCTGGGGCGCGGTGAATGGTAGCGCAGGTGACTCAAGATTGCTCGAGCACAGGTGTCTCTGGCCTGCAGTTAGCTGACCTCAGAGTTCTGTTGGGCAACAACAGGGCCGTCTGGCCATTCCGTGCGCCGGCCAGTGCTGCAGAGGTGTCCTCCAGGAGCCTGCAGTCGGGTGGGAATGTCACTGTTATCAAAATAGAGTGTGTTGGCAGGGTGTGAGAAGTGCTCTGGGTCTCGGAGGAGGGAAGGAGGTCCGAGTTTGTCTGAGGCAGTGCGGGAATGCTCCCAGCTGGATTGTTAGGGTGGGCTTAGGTGATCAATTCATGGCATCTGCCCTAGTCGTCACAGTGGTTTTCCAGAGTCTCATGACAGGTCCGTGGTGAAGAGTGCCCAAGACCTGTGGGCCCCCTCCCCACCTTGCAGTCAGCAGTTATCCACTGATACATTCTTGAACTAGACTTATTGTCCTGCGGTCCTCCCCCACCCCTTCCCCACCCTTGCTTTCTCTTTCCCATCCCCACGTGCTCTGGAGGTCGTACACTTCCTCCCCACGACTCGGGAGCCACCACCGTTTTCCTTGCCACCCAGGATGCCCGTCTCTGTCCTGCAGTCCCTGTAAGGCTGGATGAACTGCTTGTCATACCAAGCCTGGGGCCTCTCGTTTGGGACTTCCTCAGACTTGCCCCGGCCTCGGTTCCTTTCTGTGCAGACACTGCCCCCCAAACACATGGAAGCCCCTTTGCAAGTACGTCTCATGGGCTCGTCTGCACAGTTAGAAAGCGTGAACTGCCCCTTTGCAAGTACGTCTCATGGGCTCGTCTGCACCGTTAGAAAGCGTGAACTGCCCCTTTGCAAGTACGTCTCATGGGCTCGTCTGCACCGTTAGAAAGCGTGAACTGCCCCTTTGCAAGTACGTCTCATGGGCTCGTCTGCACAGTTAGAAAGCGTGAACTCGCAGAAAACATTTGTGCATGAGCAAGTGAGAAATAGGCATGTTTTTTTGAACCTAATTTTCTTTTTATTTTTCACATATCCCCTATGATTGCTGTCACAGATGCCTTTTTGGAACAGGCTGTGTCATATCAACAGTTTGTGGACAACCCTGCTATCATCGATGACCCCAATCTTGTGGTAAAGATTGGGAATAAGTGAGTACCTCTCGAAAGCGGTTTTGGCAGTAGCGTGATACCATCTCAGCTTCATTTTTTCAAACACGGAGACCTAGACATTAAACCTTAGAAATACATAAAACAGAGCCTGTGTTAAGCTTCATTACTGTCTCTTCAACTATTAGCAAAATTTAGTGTTCCTGTATACTGATAGGCTGAGGTAACTGTCAGTCTTGTGGGTTTTTATACTCATCTGTACCAGATTTTGTAATTGAACGTGCGCAGTGACAGCACTTGGCCTGTGGGACTTGGACCCCATATATAGGGTTGAGTATCCTGAATCTGAAAATTCGAATCTGAAATGCTCCAGAATTCGAAACTTTTTGAGCTCCGACATGATGCCCAAAGAAAATGCTCATTGCAGCATTTCGGATTCCAGATTTTTGGATCGGGGATTTTCAACTGGTAAGTATGGTGCAAATATTCCAAAGTCCAAAAAATCTAAAATGTGATACACTTCTTGTCCCAAGTTTTTCAGGTAAGGGATACTCAAACTGTGTAACAGAGTAGCCTATGTATCTACCCCTTTAAAAACCTTCATTATCTGAAGTCGAGGGATATGCAGGTGTTTTTGCAGACTGCTAGCAAACTTTCCTCCCTAAGCGGAAGTCATGGATGTTTTGCTTATTAACTTAGGTTACCTAGTTGCCTTGTCCTTGAAACGAGGCAAGAGATGCCGCAAGCTTGTTGGTGGTTTGGGGCTGTGGCTGCATAGTGGCATTTGGGCTGCTGTCTGGCTGGCAGCTGGTGTCTCCCAGCGTGTCTGACTATTCAATCTGCTGCCGTGGCTGCTGCTGGGCCCTCCATGTGCCACGGGGGTTAGATGGGGAGGGGAGCCACTGCATGGGTGGGAAATGCGGGGAGCAACAGTATAGGGCTCCTTAAGGACCTCTGTGGGGTTCTGGAGCTTTCCATGACTGCTTCGCATGACATTAGAAAGATTTTCAGTCTGAGCCTTGGTCTTTTGACAGGTATTTCATTGTTTTGTGTTAGATATTATAACTGGACAACAGCAGCACCTCTACTCCTGGCAATGCAGGCCTTCCAGAAACCTCTGCCAAAGGTGAGCTTTAACATGAGAAACAAAAAGGGATGCTAAAAATGATGGACAGATTAATCTGGGTGGTTGGAATTTAACTCTTACTTTAGAAACCACAAAGTTAATGACATTGTGCTCTTTTGAAGTTCATGAGCATATATGTCAGGAGTTTCAGATCTTTCTCTCTTGCACCTTGAACATCTTTTCTCCTCCTTCTTATTAAGGCAAAACCTCCTGGTTGTAGTAGTGTGGACCAAGGGTCCCTTTCCTAACACCTGTCATGCTAGGGACACAGGTGGGGGCACAGCAGAGGGAAGCCAAGTGAGGATGAGGGGGCAAGCGTGCCACGTTGTAGGGTTGGAGCAGGCAGCAGGGTTGGGTGCAGAGTGGCAGTGCACCAGGCCCCAGGCCCTAGCGCTAGCCTCAGGCATTGCTCAGCCAGGGAGCCAGCCCTGTGCCTTATTCTTGGAGGCAGGAGCCAGTTCAGGACCTGGGTGGCTCATAGTCCACAGGTGAGAGGAGGGCAGATATGCCACCTGCCAGCCCACAGTGTCCTCATCCTCCCCTGAACGATATGCTGGACACTCAGCCTGGAATTGTTAATTTTTTCCTTGTTGGATCTTCCTGTCACATTATACGTTATTTTTGCTGCAGAGACCCAGCCTTAGACTTGGTTTTTTCCTGTGTACACTTGGCAAGTACTTTGTACAGCTGAGGATAGTATAGTCTGCCAGGTGGGCTGAGGCTCTTGAAGGTCTCGTCTGACCTTGTTGAGCCTGTGCTGCTTGCTCCTTCATGGTTGTGTGTGTGTGCTGTGATGTGGGCTGTGGCCTCATCTCTGGTGGCACGTTATCTGTGAGCACTCTGTGGACTGGGCTGAGGGCACGTTCTCCAAAGTGATTTTTGTTTTGTTCCTACCAGGTTCCTCCTAGTATTCATAGCCTGGGATAAATTGTTATGTTTCTCAGCTCTTACAAATCAATAAGAAAAAACACCAGTGTAACAGAAATATAGTTAAAGGATTAAGTTTACAGAAAAATAACTACACATGGTTCCAAAACTTAAAGAAATTAGTTCTTACGATATGCATGCTAAAATCTTTTTATAGGTATAGTTAGTAATTTTTTGACACTACTTATGGTGTTTCTGTAACATAGAAATAATTTTTATATGTTGAATTTGTCAATCTTATCTTTTATGGCTGTTAGGTTTTGTATCACACTTAGAGTAGCCCTGCTTTTCCCCATTTCCAAAACTTGTGAAAATATGGCCTGTGTTTTCTTCTAGTACTTTCTTTTATTTTAAATCTGTGATCCATCTAGATTTTATTTTGAGAGTAATGGGTATCAGGAACCAAAACAATTTTCTTCTCAGTTATTGAATTGGTTAGGATGCTTTTGGTTGTGAGAAACAGAGTGATAAAAGTGGCTTAAATAACAGGGGTTTATTATCTCACCTAAGGAGAAGGTTAGAGGTTGGTAGTTTCAGGCTTGATCACTTTGGGCTACCATCGCTGTGATTTCCTTGTCTCTTCCTTTATGGTCACACAATGACCGCTCTACATGTCATTTCCTTATGTGGCCATGTCCAAAATAAGAAGGGTGGGGCAGGTTTCTCATATTCCACTGGCCTAAACTTGGTCACTCGGTCACCTCTAAAGCAGTGGCTGGCGGAACAATGGAATGACTATGAATGGCATAGACCAGTCACAATTGATCCTCTGGAGCTGAGCCTGCCCTCCCTGAACGTATTCCAGGCTGATTCTTGATGAATGGAGCTTTGGATCTGTTGGCAAGAAAGAAAGCTCCAGGGTCTCACATAGCTACTTAATCATCCCAGTACTGTTTGTTAAATAACCCTTTCCCCCACTGATAGCCAGTTACAACTTTATCATCTATTAAATTTCCCCATGAATTTAGATGCGTTTCTAGACTTCTGTCTTCTGTTCCAGTGGTGTGTTTACTCATGGACCAATACTGCTTTCTTTTAATTATTATAGCTTTTAAATATATTTTAATGTATGGCTTATGCCTACTATTCCTCTTCTGTCTGAGAATTTTCTTGGCTGTTTTGTTTGTTTTTCAAATGAACTTTAGAATTAGTGTGCCTAGGTCTGAAAACAATCCTGTTCATTTCTTTTTTTTTTTTTTGAATTGGGGGTTTGTTACATTTGTTAGGGGAAATAGGGTAAGCGACATCTGTACGGATTGTCCTATTCAGGAACAAGGTGTGCGTGGTTTGCATTTTAGTTCACTCAGGTTTTCTCTTGTGTCAGGGATCTTTTAAGTGATGAAAAGAAGCATACCTCAGGCTAACTATGAATTACTGATCTGTCCATCTATGTGGAACCTGTGAAGTTGAAAGACTTCAATCTTTCTTTCCTGGCTAGCTGAGGTGTCAGCTACGTGAAAGTTCTGTAAACTCAGGAGGGGAAATGAGATAATATTTACCTTGGTCCTGGAATTAGCATCAAGATAGATATTTTGTTCCTTGAAAATACTTGGAAAATGATTAATTCATGTATAATCTCTTCCCATCATACTTTGACTTATTTGGGGTAAAAGTATGAATTTTCTTTTTAATGCTTGAGATTTTAAATGTATTAATGTCAAAATTTGGAAATTTACGTTTACTAAAAAGTCCTGTGCATCTTCTCTTTTGTTGAAAACCATTTTATTCCATACCTTGTATTAATCATTTCATACTTTATTTTATAATCATCATATTGGGGGTAACAGTATCTTAACCAGTTAGCCACTTTAGTTTGAAAAGTTCTGATCTAACTAATCACTAATGATTTTTAATGCTTTCTTTTTTGTTGTTGTTGTTTTGTGTTGTATTTTCTATTTTATTTGTTGTTCGTTTTTTCCTTTAACATCTTCTTAAGTCTTCATGCTTAAGTTACCTTACTGTAATTTTGGATGCCATTAGGTTTTGCATTTCTAAAATTTTTAATCCGCAAATAGTATGTTGTGCTTTCTCTGTTTTTGTTTTTTAATCTTACTTTAATTTGCATGTTTTTCTTTTGATTTGAATGTGCTAAGTTGATCTTTTTTTGGTTCCATTATTTATGTTACCATCCATTTAAAACAGGCCACTGTGGACTCTATCATGAGGGATAAGATGCCCAGAAAGGGAGGAAGATGGTGGTTTTCATGGAGGGGAAGAGGCACCACAGTCAAAGAGGTGAGCACAGAGGACGAGACAGTGTCCGTACTCAGCACATTCTGGTTTTGTGAAGTGAAGTGTATTTTCATGCACTTATGTCAGAGGAATAAGCATTGGCCGTGACACTGAGTTTCCATGGGCCTCCGAGCAGGGGCCCCCAGAACGTGGGGAGGTCGAAGCAGGCTGAGGAGACAGCAGAGTGGGGCTCGCCTGCTGGCTGTTACCTGTTCATCAGGAGGCCAGGGTCAAGTCCTTCCTGCTCCGTAACACGTCTTCATCTGTAAAAAGAAAGGGCTCAGCCTGATATTAGCTTTTTAAAAACTTAAATATCTTCCTGCTGCTGGTGAGGACAACTTTAACAAGGTGTACCTATAGCTATAGACTAATTCTCATCAGCCATTTCACAAAGTGACATATGTGGCTTTGGTCCTGTCTCTGTAGATGCCTGTAATTTCTCAGATATTTGTCGACCTCTCAGCCTGTTTCCTGAATCACTGTCTTCGCTGGCGTCTGGGCCCCTGATCACCTGGCTTTCCTCCCACTCCCTCTCTGGCTGCTTCTCCTCTGGCATAACCCCCTCTGTGCGGGCATTCTCGGGGTTGTCTCAGGGCCTTCTCTTCTGGTTTTATACCTTATAAACAATCTCACCCATGGCAATCTCACCCATGCCCATGTGGGTGACTCCATTTTTATTTCCATACGAGACATTGTTTTGTATCCACGTCCATCTATCAAATGTCCAGCTAAGGAGACATCTCCACATGGATGCTTCAAGGCGTTTCTAACTCCTTTCTAAAATTGAACTCACGATATTCCTATTTGATTGTACATATCTGTGAGGTACTGTGTTGAATATCAATACGTGTGTGCAATATGTGGTGCTCAAATCAGGATAATTAGTATATTCAGCATTATGCAATGTCATCATTTTTTGTGGAAAGTTCTTCCTTGGCTGGAGCCATAGTGAGAAAATGGCATCACTGTCCGTCTACAGGCTGGACACCTCCTTTTTCCCTGTCTCCCTACACTGAGTTCTACCAGTTCACCATCTTAAATATTTCTCAAGTTTGTCCATTTCTCTAGCTCCACTCCCACAACTCTGAGCTACCATCATCTCTCCCAGAGTTGCTTCCCAATGATCCGTTTGCATCCACTCTTGTCCTCTCTTCCGCATTCTCTGTACGGTAGTTGGACTGGCCCACTTAGGGTACTGCTTATAGTTACATTGCTTCCTGCTTACGACCTTTTAGTGGTTTCCCAGGGCTCTTATCAGGAAGACCAATGCCCTCGACACATCTTCAGCACTGGTACGTTCCAGCCCCTGACTTCCCCCTCTCTCTTTAACCTCATCTTTGCCGTTCTCCCCTGTGCTTTAGCTTCACTGGCTGAAAGTGCATTCCACCCCAGGGCCTTTGCATATATTATTTTTGGTTTTTTTTGCCAGGTGTTCTTGGGACCTCTCTTACCCCCTTAACTTAATTAACTAGTAGCTCAGGTCGTCCTTTCTCTGCAGATTAATCTGGTCCTCCTCTGTTCTGTGCTCTCATAGCCCTGCCTGTGAACTTCTACATAAATTGTTAGAGTTTATAATTATATACTTATCCGTATGACTATTTGATTACCATCTTGTTTCCTCTCCAGAACCTCAATTCTCTGAAGGCAGAGACCATATATGGCTTTGATTTCTTGGGTAACCCTGGTGCCTGTATTAGACCCAGAGTAGGGGTGTGACAATTGTTTGTTGAGGGAATGATTATTACTTGTGGAATGTGGTGTGCAGAAATTACAAGGACAACAGTCAAGTTGGTTATTTTAATAGTAAATGAAACCCAGCTTACTCTATTTATGCTGTTAGTTCAAAGAGAAAGAGTTTGTTGGAAGCATTTTATCGAGATATAATTATTCTTTGATACTTTCTATAAGAATATCTGAGTTTTACTGATAAATTTCACTGATCTCTGGGGGTATAAACAAATTAGAGCAAACATTTATGCTTTGCTTTAGAGGACTTAGAGCATAAAGGGACTTTCTGGTTTTTTTACTAGACAGCAGAATGTGCTAGAATTTAAGGTGGAAGTATGTTTCAAAGACCTATTTATTGTAGAGTGTCCAAATTCTCACCAGTTGAATTGAGGGGAATGCCAGGATGAAGTAAAGAACATTTATGAAATAAAATATGACTTAAAAAGCTGAAAAATGTTTATTTCAGATAGATATATAATTTTGAACTAGCCTAATGAAAAATTGTTAATAGCGGTGGCTGAGTTACTTGCCTCAATAAATAGATTAAAAATAACTGGGTATGTTAAATCAATAATCTGTGTGCTTACAAAAAAACCCCTAAAGAATATTTGAAACTAGTATGCACTCATCATATGTTAAGACAGTTGCGCTGCTATATTGTTTTATTTTTCATCTTTATTAAAGTACTGTAATGGAAATCATTAACCTGTCTCCTGACCAAATGATTATAAATAAAGAGATTTAATCGAGTACCCTTGGCCCCTGACCTTTCCGGCTGGCCTCTCCTGACTTCCCGTGAGTTCTGCAGGGCCGGTGCCTTTTTCCTTCCCTGGCTGCTGGGGGAGCCTTTGTGTCTCAGACACAGCATCTTCACTAATCCTCAGAGCAGTGTTAGGATATCTATAATATCCCCGCCATTTCACAGAAGAGGAAGCGAAGCTCTGAACAGTTAAATGACCTGTCCCAGGTTCGTCAGCAAGAGAAGCAGGACTGGGCTCAGTGTTCTCTGAGAAACCCAAGGCTCACTCTGATAGAGCAAAGGAGCTCTTTCTGTTAAGAATGTGCGGTACCAAAAAAGAGAAAAAGGCTCCCACATTTTCCCCAAGCAAAATGTGTGAAAATATTTTCAAGCATTTCTGTGAGCAATTAGAAGAAAATATTTTGAAAGCCCTCAGGCATCCAAGCAGTCCTTAAGAAAGCATCTGCACAAGCTGCAGTGCTCATAGAGTTGGGTTTGGTGCCACAAACACTTGCGGATAACAGATCCATTTCTGTCAAAAATAGTTGTCAACTTCATTGTGTACTTCTAGCAAACGGGTAACTGGGACTTGCCCAAACAAATGTACCAAGAGCCTCTTGGGGCCACCCCTGGGTGGGTGCAACTGGGGAAGGGTTCCCTGCGGGGTCCTGCCCTGGGCCTCAGGGGTGCCCGTAGAACACAGGCTGTGTGCGTGCCCTTCTCTGCTACTCCTGTGACCCTTTCTTTTTTCCTTCTGCAGGAAAACAAGCCAGAGCAGTGCTTGGCTGGGAAGGGCCACAGTACTGGAGAGCAACCGTCCCATCTTGGCGTGGCCACCAGGTACCGTGGGACTCTTCTCGGGACTTTGCACTCCTTTCTGTGTCCAGGGTCGAGGTGCATGCGCATTGGATGCTGCTCGGGCTCACAAGCCTTGCACCTGGGTTCCAGCCCTGGCTCTGTGGTTCACTCCGTGACCCCGAGCGATTGACTTCAATTATTTTTCCCATTAATAAAATGGAGGTAATTGCTCCCTCAGATAGCTAATTTGCAAGGTAAATGTGAGCCTTAAATCACAGTCTTGGCATATGATAACCCTCCATATACAGAAGACGATGATGATGGTAAGTAATAGCCTTAACAATGACATGAAAAAAAGTTCCCTTCTAAAGGAACCTGCCTTTCTCTATGGTTTAAATATTTACTGGGACCTATGTTGGTACTTTTCTAAATGTTGGTATGGATTCCCATTAACTTGGCATAAGAGAGGTTAGGTTTGGAAAATATTGATCAGTGTTAGTTGTGTTTTGTCTTCAGGTTAATCTCTGTGTGAGATTTGAGGGTGACTTTTGAGGGCTGTGCCATCCCTGCTGATGATGATGACAATTTTATGTATCCACACTGAGCGATCTGCAGTAATATCTTCTACATGTTACCTCACCTTCACAGTATTCTTGTGCTTGAGAAACCCAGGGTTACATTTCTTATTTAGCAGACAGAAAATTAACTGAGGGCAAGATCCATATCTTAATCATTTCTGTACCTTGGAGGCCAATCCAGTGCTTGACACACAGTAGGCATTTCATAAGTGTTGCTGAACTATTGCTGAACTGATGAGATTTTCCCAGTATACTGCTGATTTGTAAAAGAGGCAGGTGTAGATTTCAAGTCCTCTGACTCCTGGCCATAGTTGTGTACCTTAACTATTTTAATTCTAGAATTCTTTGTTGGAAATAGAAAGCTATGTCCATGGCAAGTAGGGAACAATGTGATTTCTTTATTGTTTTCAGTGGAGAAGAATAGGGTGGAGATATGTGTGCAGGACCTGGAACTGTTGTTTTTGAAAGTGCCTCCCTCTCCAAATGGATGGGCTCACCCTTGCCTGGGACATTCTTGAAGGGAAACCTTTCTGTCTTCCTTGGTGGTGTCCCAGGTAGTGGGACACCTGGAAAGTGCTACTTTCCACCTGATGCCAGCTGATCTGTGCTCTCACGTGCCTCAGCCAAGCAAGAATGGGAAGGCAGTGGGGTGCTGGAGCTGGTGTATTTCTGTTCCTCACCCCCCCATCTCTGGCTCATTCCTTGCAGTTATTTGAGTACTTTCCCAACTGGGAATTTTGAGGTTGGCTCTGAGTGACTTTGAAAAGAGAAGGCAGGTGTGTTTAGGATGGATCACAGGCTGGGAATGTGCTGTCTTTTGGAGGGACATGTAAAGTAGCCAGGAGATTTTCAGTAAGTGGTTGTCACTCCTGTCAGTGAGACGGAACAGCACACTCTGGGATCAGGAAGATCTGGTTTGGAATCCTAGCTTTGCCTCTTAGTAACCCTTCAACCTCAGGCAAGCTACTTAACATACCTGAGCAAAGGTACCAGCAGGTGTTAATGTGATGTTAATATCCACAGGGCCAGGAGGAGGCTGCATAGGAGACAGTGGACCCGAAGAGGGGCACAGCAGAGACGTGACACTGTGTGTTCTGAGCAGACTGAACCGGAGGTTTAGCTGCACTAGAAACACCCTGCTTTACTGGAATTCTTCTTAAGAATCCTCTCTTGTCCTAGCAATACTTTCTAAACATGAGAGGTAGCACAGAGCAGGCTTAGGGCAGGGACTTTGTCACACAGCCTTCTGTGTGATCTGCCATCTGAAATCAAAGGCTGGAGAGGAAATCTTTTAAGAATAAATTAGGTTAATGAGAGCTAAGTTTAAGGATCAACCCAGGAAGCACAACTAAACAGAGTTGGATGTATTTTCCGAAGGTCTGTGAGAACCTTTGAGCTTATGTAGTGGAAGAGGGAGAGGGGTGAGTGGGGTGGTCCCTTCTCGGTAAGTCTCATCCATCAATGGTTATGTGGAATTGGAACAAAGCAAAGGTTTGACATTAATTCTATCTCAGTGTGCAGCTTTTATCCAGCTGCCACAAACATAGCAAGTTTTAACTCACAAAAGCAAACTTACAGCAAATCTTTGTGATATGTCATCATTCTGGGAGCAGGATGTCCCAAATCAGTCACAAGCCCAAGGTCCCAAGGCAAATATGTCAGTTGACATTCCTGCCTGCTTTAGTAAGACGTCGGTCAGCAAGCTAGCTTCTCTGCTCTTTTTAGAAAGCCTTGACTGAACCGGTGCCATTTTCTGTCATCATATCTTTGGCAAATTAATCCACTTCTCAGTGTCTCCATCTGTGAAATGGGGATCAGAATAACACAGACACCATAGACTCCATCTCAGGCGGCTGTAGGGGACAGTCAAGAGCGTGGGTCTGTGGCTACCTAGATATGTGTTCAGCCCTAAACTATGCAATTTGAAATAGTTTAAAATATACTCTTTTGGTCAAATGCTTGATGTTTGCCAATTCCATCCAATCTTATACCCTTGGGGAGGTGGGCCTGAGGCTGAGAGTTAAGTTTAGAAGGGATAGAATGTGACAGCGCTGCAGGACATGGCGCCGTCTTAGGCGGTATCACCACTGTTGTTCTTAGTCTTTCTAGCTGCAGGGGGAGGAGCCCAGGAGGGTACAGGAAGCAGCAGGGTGCTGCTGTGGCTTTTCCCATGTGGCAACAGCAGCTGCGAGCCACTCCTGCAGCTTACGTGCAGCGCTGTGGATTTTCTTACTATACAATACAATCATATTCAAACGCTGATAAAAAGTGCTTTTCCCAGTTAGAGAGAAATGTTGCACTATTCATCATTCTGAATTAGTCACACGGCACATCTTTATTAAACCTGAAAAGATGAAGAATTGACTCTTGTGAAGAGGTATTGAGATTTTGAATAGAACTAATATAAAGTTCTCTTGAGAAATGTAAATCTTTTCATTTATACTGGCATCTTACTTAGGCTTTTAGTCTCCTTATTAGAGTCATTCAGTTGACTGAAAAAAAAAAAAAAGGTGTCAGAATGTTTTCCTGATTGACAGAACAGTCCCTGAAGTACCATAATTGAGCAGCTTGTCACCATACAAATAATTAAAATACCATTTAGAAACTGTACACTGTAACAAGTGCTAGCTCAGATGTGTTCACAGCTACTCGTCTGAATGCAGATCTTCCAGTGGTGTGAGCCCTTTTGTTTTGTTTTGTTGCTTCTTGCAGACACTGTAGAGCAAGCAGTGGTTAATGAGCCATTGCAAGGGTTGGGGGGTTGGCTCCTGATAGGTGGTATTTTGTTCCATGCAGGGTGGCAGAGTCCAGAAGGAGGCTGGCACAAATGACCGTTTACTTGCCCTAAGCTGAAACTACCAGCAGCCAACTGAACAACTCCCATTTAGTTTTTGTGTCTGTGTGTTCCTTTCTGTGTTCCTTCAAACATGGCACACTGCACGGATTTCGTTTTGTTTTTTTAAAGCAGCAGATGGAAGTAACAGCTATCCTGCCTTGCTGCTGCATCCTGCCGGCAGAGGCACACATCAATCTGTTGTCACCAAGAGCTTTAGTTCACATTTGGATCTCAATTCATTCCAGACTGGTTGGAACAGAAACATCTTCCTCTTCAGTGAGGGGCCTGCAGCCTCTTTTCCCTCTTGCTTGACTAGGGAGTCTTTGTTCCCGGGCATTAGTCAGGCTGGACTGGCTCCAGGACCATGTCTACCCTGTCTGAAAACCTGCAGGTTGTTGGTTGAGAAGAACCAATATTGTTCGTAGGATCCACAGATGTTGGAACTAGAAGGGGTTTTGTTAGAACATATTGTTTTACAGATGAGCCGACTGGAGGCCAGAGAGGAGTTCTCTAGTTGTGAGGCCTTTGCTGGGACTCCGGTCTCCCAGTCCAGGTCTTTCCAGGCTGTCACCTGCCTGCATCCTGAGCTTTTTGTGGGTGGGATGCAGTTTGTCCCTGTGCATTTTAAGAGAGGAAATGACTGAAAGATAAGTGGATAACAGCCTGAAGTTACTGTGGGCTTGAAACCGGGCTTTTTGACATTGTAACTGCAGTGCCATTTCCACTCTAGTGTTAAAAGAAAAATTTAGACAAATAAAATTTAACTGAGTTTAATTGAACAAATAATGTTCAGTGAATCAGGCAGCTCCCCAAACCAGAGTAGGTTCAGAGCGACTCCAGGGCCACGTCACGGGCAGGTAACATTTGTGGACGGAAAGAACATGGAAGGGAGGTAAGAAGCAGCTGGATTGGTTAAGTTTCCCTTATTTGCATGTGGTTTGAAGAGCTGACCACCTGTGATTGGCTGAGAGTCAGCTTCTGTGATTGGCTGAGACGCTGCGACTTGTTACAAGAATAGGTGACAGTCTGTTTGAGCATCAAGTTAGGTTCTGGTTCACTAAGTCCGGAGAAACCGTTAGGCCAAACTTAATTTAACACTAGAATCAGACCGCAGTGTCACTGGATTGTTCCATCCATATGGAGCTTAGTCCTGCCTTGGATCAGGCAGAATCCTAGACTATGCTCTGTCCTTCTCCTTTGACATGTCACCTGGCGCCATGGCTTATTCACCAGGGCTGTGTCCCAGTGATCGCCCCTTGTGTGTCTCCCATTCAGTTTGCTGTGTTGTGGTTGTTTAGACAGAAAGCCCTGTGAGAGCAGGGCTAGGTTGTTTGCTGTAGCATCAGCTCCTGGCACAGTGGGGATCAATGTTGGTTGAATGAGCTCTATCTAGTCCACCAGCCTGAAGCCCACAGACCCCTCTCCTGGGGCCTGGGGATCAGGAGCTTAGGGAGGGGCAGCTCATTCAAGGCCTGGAAAGAGCCAGATGTCCATACAAGATGTGGCGGAAGTCACAGAGAAGGGGGGGTGCTGGGTGACAGTGTCCTCTACATCTCCCCAGTACTGGGTGGTATTGGATTATAGGGAGAGCTTCTTGAGTGAACACACACAGGGTTGGAAGGAGGTAGGTTGCACAGGAGATCTTAAGTGGGAGGCCAGGGGGAAAACTGCAGGTAGGAGGAGGAGAGGACATTAGCATTAGAGGTAAGAGCTTTTCAAGATGAAAAGATAGGATGGAGCTCTGAGTATTTGCTAATCTTGCAGAATGGGACCTACTGAGCTGAAAGCATGGAAGGAAGCCCTTGAATGGTTGGGACTCGCCTGCTTTGGGGCCACTCAGCCTTTTTCATTTAGTCTACAAACATTTATTAAGCACCTCGTGCTGGCCAGTTGCTTGATTGGTTAGAATTTGGTGCTGACAACACCAAGGTCCAGGGTTCGATCCCTGTGTCCCTGTACTGGCCAGCCACCAGAAAAACAAAACCAACCAACCAACCAAACAAATATTAAGCACCTCATGTGGCCTTGAGACATTTTTTAAAGATAATGGTCCTGGGAAGCATAGCTCATTACTACTGGGTTGGGGATTATGTCACAGCAGGATTTTAATCTCGGGAACAACTAATTACTGTTGTGCTTTACATGAGCTATAAAGAAAATGAGCCTGATTCCCACCTTGCACCTCCCAGCGTCCCACCAACAGGAGCATCAAGAGTTAGGGGCATTGGCCTGTGGATTCTGTGTGGGCAAATAAGGTTGTATCCCTTGCTTGTGTGATAACTGCTGAGGGATTGTGGAGAGTAGAATTGGCAAGTCTTCCTTGTTTTCACTGCCACCTGCTTGTAAGTCCTAGAAGTGCCCTGATTGTTTGGAGTTGTATATTTGAGGAGGTTTGTATAGGAAACTGATGAGCCTGGACTTGTTGAAATTTGGTCTCCTAGGGCTTGGCCTGCAGCCTCAGATGGGAAGAGAGGCAGAGAAGGGAGCATTTGTCAGTGTCCTCCTAGTCCAGGAGGGAGTTTAACCCTGCTTATCAAGACTACAAACCTACTGGTTTAAAATAGAGTGATGATAGCTAATAAATAGGCAGGTGAGTGAGGAAAGGCAGCTCCCGTGTGAATAATGCAGGAGCTGCATGAATGGCCATGAGAGAGTTCATTGATAAATTTCATGCCAGATGGTCAATGGCCACCCAGCAGACAGCACTCAGGAGAGCCCGATTGACTCAGTCATTGATTCAGAGCCAATGCAATTTTAATGGCTACCCAGATGCATGTTCTAATTGGTGATTACATCATTGTGTGTTTCAGAATAAAGCATGAATCATCCTCCAGTGATGATGAGCACGCAGCTGCCAAGCCGACGAACGCAGGCCACCTCCCTCTTTTGTCTAACGTCAGTTACAGAAAGACTCTCCGGCTCACTTCAGAGCAGCTGGTGCGTCTCCCGTTGTCACCGCGGTGTTGTGAGTCCTCGCCGCGCTAGTGTTCCTTTCACTTCCGCTTCCTGGTGTGCCTGCGACCCTCTGGGGACCCCAAGCCCCTCAGTTGTCACCCCATGTTTCCACCCTGACGTCCCTTTTGTCTTCCCCTTTTTCTGACCCAGCCCTGGAGGCTCTTGTTTTCATGAGCTGGGAGGAAGGCAGCCTGATCGAGATAGTCTGTCTTGAGGTATCAATGACTCAAAGGTGTTTTCATTTTAAGAGAGGTGTTTGTTATCTCAACTGTATCCCTTAAATTGGTGGAAACCAAGCTGTTGTGATGGGATTTAGAGAATTTCAGGTAGTAAGGAGCACCATCTGGTCCCAATGTCCTTTTTTTTTTTTTTTTTGCTTATGTGTAAGACCAGTTATAACTAGGTCCCTCTCTTCCCTGGGTCCTCTTTTAAACCGTGACCTGTCAGTGAGCAAATATCCTTGCTTTTTTGCAAAGTGTTTTACATTTATCCTAAGAGTTAGTGGGGAGCCAGGCGTAGTTGTGATGGTTTTTAATGGGAAAAGAAAATGAACAGGCCCAGATAGCCCTTTAAGCCAGTTGTGGTCCCAGCAGCCTGGGAACCTCTCTGTGTGGCACATGGCTCCCAGCAGCAATGCAGGGGACCCTGGAGTTGGGGAGCCTTGTGGGTCTGTGCAGCCCACAGGGCCTTAAGCAAAGGGACTCAGAACTGCAAAAGGTAATTTTGCTTTCTGAATTCAGTGTGATTTCCTTGGGTATAGACTGTGTTCTTCTGGGTATGAGGTGTGCATTTCCCATTTCTGTCAGTGTGACAATCATTAAATGCCTGGTTATTTAGGGAAATGCTTTCACACTTGGCTGAATGTATTTGTGTCCCTAAATCATGACTCTTCATATTTAGTCATGGACTGGTTAATTCCTGTTCTGGAATTGTGATTTATTGGGCCAAGCCTCATAGTCTGTCATGTAAGCCTGTCTAATGATCCACATCCAGAAATACCGGGTCAGGTTGGCATTATCCTCGCAAGTAGAAGGCCTCTGTAGGAGGTGGGTGCTGCATTGCAGGCGGGCCTGAGAGAGCTGAGGTTTAGGTCCTGTCCAGCCTCTGAAAGTACTAGAACAGGGAAGGGGAAAAGCAGAAGTGTACAGTGGCCCAGGGCAATGATTTGTTTTTTAAGGCCTAATCCTGCTTCTTGTGGAACAGAAGCCAAATGATTTTCAATCTGTGCCTTCCCCTCAAGTGGACAAAGAGTTCATGTTTTTCAGAAAAGCTTGAAGTTAAAGAATGGCCCAAATGACGTGGTTTTCAGCGTCACCACACAGTACCAAGGCACCTGCCGCTGCGAAGGTACCATCTATTTGTGGAACTGGGACGATAAGGTCATCATTTCTGATATTGACGGGACAATCACGAGGTAGGTGCAGCTGACTTGGGGGCCATGGTAGATTTCTTGACTCCAGCATGGGACCTCTGGGCCTGGAGATGGCAGTTTTGTTCTCCTCCTTGGGTGCCACCATGAGACTTGTACAGTTCAGTTTCTGGTGTGGTTGGACCTGCTCATGTATTTTAGTTCCTTGAATTCAGTAGCTGCATTTAGGGCTTGGGTATCGTTTCTGTCTGGGGTATCATCTCCCTGACGTTGTTGCTTTGGGTGCTTCTGAAGAGCGCCTTTTCTGAATGGCCTTTTCACTTTGATTTAGCAAGCCAAGGGCCTAGGTACATGATCAGACTGAAGGTGCCCTTTTGCAGATCACCATATCCCCCCATAAGCATTCCCATTTGATCACTTGAGCCTTAGGCTTTCTACCCAGAAAGGAAAGTGGGTCTCGTTTGCATTTTTGATGAGGCATGAATAGTGTAATGAATCCGAAAGGGCTTTTTGCTCCTTGCGTGACCTTTTCATTTTATTTTTCTCATTTTTCTCTTTACTTAGATCTGATACTCTTGGCCACATTTTGCCCACCCTTGGGAAGGATTGGACCCACCAGGGCATTGCTAAACTGTACCATAAAGTGAGCCAGTGAGTACACGGTGCTTACCTCCCATCTCCCACGCTCTGCTGGTGTGTGCATGACACTCTGCACACAGAGTCTTTCCTGCCAGGGCACTGGGTGACTTGCAAAGAGGGCTGCTCTGAAACCACGGAGAGGCAGTGGGCATGGGGGTGGTGGTGGAGTATCCTGAGTGCACAGTGAATCCTGGCGACTCCAAATTTAAATTCAGTATCCAGAAACGAGAAAGGAAGTGTAGGGGAGTCCAAAATTGCTAGGAGAAAGAAGAAGGTGGCAGCATTAGGGGAAGGACTGAGGTTCAGTTCATACCAAATAATGTCACAGACAAGTGGAGGAAGAAATGGTGGGCTTACATATGCCAAGTGATTTCCTATTTGCTAAAAAGTTGCAGATTCCCAGCGAATTTCAGTTGTGGTACAGGTCCAGCCAGCAGTGCACATCGTGTCCACCTGGTCTGTGGAGCACTCTGGTGAGTGGCCAAAACTTAGAACAGCACCCACCGTGGGGCCCACACCTGGATGTCAGGTGGAAGAGTGGTTCTCAAACTGCTGTCCTGTGTCGGGCATGAGAGATACTTCACTAAATCTTTATAAGTAATTCTGAAAAGCATGAAATAGCATTTCTATGTCTAGATGAGTGGAATTAACTCAGAGCTATTTGTTCAAATTCCCATAGCTGCTAACCGGCAGAACTCATTCAGACCCTGGTCCACCCAGCTCTGCTGTTGATGACCCCCCGGGTTCAGAGCCATCCAGGGATTCTCCCCCTCACACCAGCGTGCCTGGTCCAAACCTAGACCCACTTGCTCACAGTTTCTCCAACTTGCTGTGAACTAGTGTCTCCCACCTGAGTGAAACCTCTCCCTCCAATGTGTTCTGTTCTCCAGCCAGTTAGAGCTGGTGGGTGCCTTGATCTGAATCAGGACAGCCCTGTGTTGCCATGGGTGAGGAAGCGAATGTCAGGATGGAAGGCCCAGGGCAACCAGCCAAAGCTCCTTCTGGAACTCTGTGAACACATACGAAGATGAATGAAACATACTTCCTTGCCCCTCATTCATTCACTTATCCAATGTTTATTGAGTGCCTGTTAGTGCCAGGTGCTTGGGATTGTCATGAACTAGACAGTCTCCCACTCTGGGACCTCATGACTAGGTAGGGAGCGGTGGCTTGGAGAAAGGACCTTATCTCCTAGTGGGATTAAAAGCTTTGGATTTCTTCTTAGATGCCCAGCTTGTTGATTTGACTTTATTTTTCTAGATTTCATCTTTTGCTTCCAAAAAAATTTTTAAGAAGGCCAGGATTATAGTGTATCTTCCTCCTTCCCCTACCACCAAGCTAATCCATTCCCTAGAAGTAGAACGACTGAATGGTTTGGTTCTGTCTTGCTGTACTTAAAAAATTCATTTACAACGCCCTTTGCCCCCCAGCCATATGTGCTCACGTTATTTAATTATATATCATATCTCTCTATGTCATTACATGTAGGATTTACCTTATTCTTTTTAGCTGCTGCACAAAATTTTACAATGTGGATATACCGTATTTTATTTAAATAGCCCTCTAATTGTTAAGTAGTTTCCAGTTTTTCACTATTCTAATAGTGATTTGGTTAAGTGGTTACATATAATGTTTATAATATGTAATGTGTGTATAAATAAATAAAGAACACATACTTAGAGAAGTACTGCTGTAAAGTAGATTCCCAGAATAGAACTGAAGGGTCAAAGGATGAGCACATTTAAAGATCTGATCACTATTGCCGAATCACCCTCTGAAAAGGTTCTCCCAGCCTGTGCTGATGTAGGTGGTGTGTGTGCAGGCCCCTCCCCACGGCCTCACCGTGGCTGACCTTGCATTTAGAAGGATCAATCTGTTCATGAGCTGCCTCCACTTGCATGACACTGAAAACTGCATCTATTTTTAGTTGAAAGAAAATAACCCTCATGGGTCAGGATATTGAGTAGTTCACAGCCTGATTCAGTCTGATTTTTGGAACATGAATCTATTCCTGTCCTTAGTGTAATATTAAAAAAACACAGTCACATTTTTGGGAGGTGGGCTCTTGATTTGTGTCTCTCAGCTTTTCCCAGAATAAGATATCCTCTTAAAATCGTGTAGCCTACCGAAGAACACCTGATCATTCTTGCCTTTGATGGATTGGGTTCGAATGAGTGAAATCTGTTGGTTAGGATCTGAGACTGCTGCACATTACTTATATCATCACTGTGGCTGGGAGGTAGGAGCAGAAAGCAACGTGGAGATGGACATTTGTTTGCTCACTGAGTTTGACACGTGTCCTCGCCAGCGTACCCAGACAGTTGGGCCGTGTGATTTGCAGCAGTGGCCAGGGCTTCCCGAGCCACTGTCCCAAGTACGGCTTGGCCATGGCTTCGGGGGCTTCGTACTCAGCACCTGCAGGGTGCAGCGCCAGCTCCTTGCTGTGGCTTTCACAGCCTGGACCTCGGGGTCCCAGCCTTCTGTGCGCTCCTCATTTTCTGCTGCTCCTCAGACCTTCTTGCTCTCATCCAGGCGAGAGAGCTCCCCACTTGGTGCTCCTTTTCTCATCTTCGCCTTGCTCACGGGACGGCTTCTGTCTGACGTGCCTTTACCTCTGATTTTTGCCTCTCAACATTTTTTCTGCCTTTAATGACTGGCTCAAACACCACAGTCCTCAGAAGCCCTTCCAGGCCAGGATCCGTGACCCCAGGCAGCTGTCCTCAACTCCGCCTCCACCGGGATTCTTGGGCTCTTTCTTGCTACCCAAGGGCTTAGGCCTGGCTCATGGGCCTCGATCTCCATCACGGAGTAGCAGCACAGGCTGGGCACGGACTCCCGTAGCCGTCCATTGGTTCAAGTGAGTTCCCACCCTGGCTGTGTCTCACAGGCCTCCCTCGAAGGTCTTCCGCAGCCACAGCTGGAACAGGTGGCACGACTGAGACTTGACGAGGGTTTGCGACTTGCTGTTCTGATGGGGCCAGGCCATTCTTGTGAAGTTGTGTTTGTGATTACCCAGAGAGATATTTAGAAAAGCGCTCAGCATGCTAGAGTACCAGGAAAAAGATGCCCTTTCATTTAGGATTTTTTGAACTCCTTACTGTTTCCTGACTCTGTTTCCCTTGAATTTGGGCACCACTTAAATTTTATGCTTGGCGGTGTTTGTCTAATGGAAAAACCAGCCTTGCAGATAGCCACTTCCCTGGAAACAACAGAACATGAGAATCATTTTGTTTGTCTTTTGCTGAATTTAATGACTTCTTTGAATATGGGCAGCCCATGAGAAGTGATCTGTAGGGCAGATTGTCATCTTGTTCATAGAGCAGGTATAAAGCTTGCTTGTTATTGATTAAAAAGAACTATAGCAAATGCAAATGGGAAATATATGAAACTCCCTCATATCCAAATATGTTTGATAAGTAGAAGGAAAGTAAAGAAGGACTATTTCCTAAAATATCTACATCCTTGAACTAAAATGTCTTTTGGGGCCTAAATTTGGACAATAATCGCTCGAACTTTCTACCTTATTTAATATATATTTTTATATTCATGTAACCAGAAATCAGCGTCTCCATGATTTAATAAGAATGAACACGTACTGTGTGTTCACAGATAAATCAGTTCACCTGTGGCGTAAGGAATATTTGTCTTCTTAAGCCAGTATTTTAAAAATGGGAAATCATCATTAGTAGATTAATTAGGGTCTTTTTTTCCCTCTCTTGCCCACAGCAGCTCATTCTTTCTTTCTCCTGATATTGTCTTAGTTTATTTCAGTCATTATTCTTTGCCAGTAAAAGATAGGATGAGGTGGTGAATAGAAGGTCTGACTGGGAGTCAGGGGCCTGGATTCTGGAAGCAATAGTCATTAGCTCACCCTAGGCCTTTGGCCCAAGTTATGTCTCCCACTCTGAGCTTTGGTTTTCTCATCTCTAAAATGAGAAATTAGACTAGATAATCCCTTAGGTCGTTGCTAGCCCAGAAGTGCTTTGCTACTGGGTTGTGTGGCTGAATTACACAAGTCTGTGTGTCTTACAGCTGAGAGTTGTTTTTCCAAGCTGAGCCTTAGTTGGAACTGTGAAGGATTAGCTAGGCTCTGTGTTTGTGCACCTGCCGTGCACCAGGGACCGTCCTTGGTGCTGTCAAGGATGGTGAGTAGCCTGTCCCTTCCAGGAGCTCATGATCACGTAGGAGGGGACATTCAGAGCTCCCTGTAATGAGGCAGTTGGGGAGGGAGTAAGTATAATGAGAGAGATGCTGATTTTATAGGGTGTTAGTGAAGGAGAGATGAATTCTGATTGGCTGAAGGTGTCAAAGAAGGTTTCAATGAGAAGGTGTCACTTGAGCTGAGTTTCATGAATATCAGAGGTGAGTTTCATGGATAGGATTTCAAAGGATTGGGAGCTCATCCTAGGTGGAAGTGGGAGGGAGAGGAGAGGCTGGGAGATGAGCGAGTGCACGGTGGGCTCACGGAAGGGAAGGCTTTGGTGCAGAGCGTGGAGTGGGTTGAAATGAAACAGGAAGGTAGGTGGGACCAGAGTGTAGAGGGCTGTGGGGGCCTGGGTGAGGTGCAGAGCCTTCATTTCCTAGGGTGGCAGGTGATGAGCCTTTCCTTAGGACTGCATGTGGGACCTCAGAGTCCCTTTCCTTTACAACAGCAGCTCTCAACAAAGCGTGATTTTGTCTTCCATGGGATATATGGCAGTGTCTTGGGACATTTTTAATTGTCAGGACGAGTGTGTTATTGGTACCTGGTGGGTGGAGGCCAGGGATGCTGCTAAATACCGTACAATGCAGCATTGTAGGGACCTCTTTCTCCCCAACAAACATTTACCAGTCTAAGATGTCCTTGTTGAGAAAGCCAATCTAGAAGCTCATCTTGGAAAGTGCTCTCAAAAGTAGTCTTTCTGTTTTAGTCCGTTTTGTGTTGCTATATAACAGAAATACCTGAGACTGGGTAATTTATAAAGAAATTTGGCTTATGATTCTGGGACAGCTGCATCTGGCACAGGCCTCAGGCTGCTTCTACTCATGGTGGAAAGTGGCAGGGAGCCAGCAGGTACAAGCAGATCACATGGCGAGAGGAAGCAAGAGAGAGAGGAGGTGCCAGGGTCTTTTTAAACAACGAGCTCTGGCGGGAACTAATAGAGTGAGAACTCACTCATTAATTCCCCCTCCCCCAGGGAGAGCATTAATCCGTTCATGAGGGATCCGCCCCCATGACTCAATCAGTTTCCAACACTGCCACATTGGAGATCAAATTTCCACATGAGTTTTGGAGGGGACAACACATCCAAACTCCATCACTTGCCAAACTACTTACCTCTCTGGGTCAGTGTTTTTAAGAGAGATGTAAAGTAGAAAACTCTTTGCTAAGGCTGGGTATGGATTGCTTTCTCTCTGTGCTCTGGTGTTTCCCCAGGGCCCTGCTGCAGCTGCCAAGACTGCTGGAGGCACAAGGGCGCTCTCTGTGTGTATCGCACCTTTTTTCACCCACCCTTCCGACCCCTGGGTCCCACTCTGCCCTGTCACCTGTCCTGTGTCTGGAATTGTTGCTTTTTCCTGTAGTACTTTTGAATAAAATTAGCATCTCAGACCCCTGCAGGTGGCAGCTTTTAGGACTTTGATGTGAAGAGCTATACATAGAAATAGTGATTCTTTTAAAAGATCACATTATTTAAACAGCTAAAATACGAAGATGTTTAGTAATTAAAATGGTTACTTGATATAGGCAGATACATGCCTGTATGCCAAACAAGCTGATATTTCTAGATTTTTTTTGACTTGAAACTTTCTTCTTTCTCAGTTTTGCAGAACATATTATTAAGCAATTCTAGAGCCAAGTCCTTTGGTTATTCTAAAATGTTCTTGGTAGAATAGGAAGTGGATAGTTTGTGTTTGTTCAATTGGCAAATATTTACCAGTTGTCTGCTACATGCCAGGCACTGTTTTTGGCACTGGGGTTATAACAAGGGATGAGACAAAGTTCTTGTCCATAGAGTTTAGGGACTAGTGAGAGGTACAGTCAAACAAGGGACTGTAGCCTAAGGTTAGTGATAGGTACCATGAGAAAGAACAAGGGGCTAGTCTCTGGGCGAGGCGTGAGAATGTGTGTTTTGTTGTGTTAGAGGGTCAAGGGAAGGGCCCCCTGGGGAGATGGGACTTGAGCAGGGACCTAGATAAGCAGAGGGAGCCAGCAGGCCCTAGAAATGGGGGGGTCATATCCCAGGCAGAAGGAACAGCATGTGAAACTGCCCAGTGCAGAAATGAGCTTGGCAAGTTAGTGGGACGATAAGATCCGTGTGCTTTGCCAGGAGTGAGGGACCGGACAGTTGTAGTAGATGGGGCTGTAGAGAAGTGTGGGGCCAGGTCTTACGGCCTTGTGGGCCATGGCAAAGAATTTGGATTACATCTGACAGGTGGCAAACCTGGGGAGGAGGGTTTTGAGCATCAGCGGATCAGTTTTAAGTTTTCTTAGGGTACAGTGTGGAGACCTGATGGAAGCAGGGAGACACTTTAAAGCTGTTGCAGCCGGGGGAGCCTAGAGGCCGTGGTGGTGGGGACAGGGTAGTAGCACTGGGGGTGCTGAGGGATGGTTTGGGGTAGGCATTGGGGTGGAGCTGAGAGGACCTGCTGAGGAAAAGTAGAAACCAAGGGGCCCCTGAGATCCTGGCTTCACATCTGGTTAGTGAGAGATCCATTTGCAGAGGTAGAGAAGACACGGGAGGAGTCCCGGTGGCTGTGTGGCTCCAGCCAGGAGCAGGGACGGGCAGTATGAAGGGCACATGTGCTGGTGGGTTGGCCAGTCTGCTCCACCTGCCCCTTGGTGTCTATAGCAGTAAAACCAGGTTGTAGCAGTAAAAATACCACCTAGGGTTAGGCTGGAATGAAGGGAGAGAAATGAGTGGATAGGTACATACATGTAGCACAGCTGGCAAAACTGAGCCCTGGGCATGGGAGGGCAGCGAGGACTCTAAGGCAGGCACCGACATGGGCACCCAGCCATGTTCTTGTGGGGATGAAGCCACAGGCTGTGGAGCACTCAGTGAGTACAGTGGCATGTGTTTAGGCTTGTTTTTCAATCAGAAGTGAGATTGTACAGAATGTGGACTTTGCATGTTGGGGAACTTGCAGCAGTGCCGTTCTTCCTGAAGCAGAGGTAGGTCAGGGTTTGTGAATGCAAGAGGGTTCCATTTTGTGATGCCATTAAATGTGGACCTTTTGTCTCTTTTTCAGAAATGGGTACAAGTTTCTCTACTGTTCTGCACGTGCCATCGGGATGGCAGACATGACAAGGGGCTACCTGCACTGGGTCAACGAGAGGGGCACGGTGCTGCCACAGGGACCGCTGCTGCTTAGTCCAAGCAGCCTCTTCTCTGCCCTGCACAGGTGCTGCCCCCGTGTAGTCCGCTCGCTCCTCACGCCCAGACCTTTTCAGACCCCTTCTCTTCCTCGCTGGAAGCTTTGCAAGAACAGCCTCTTACCTGGTCTTCCCTAACCAATAGGCATGCTCCCTAGTGGGCAACAGAAAAGTCATCCTAAAATGCAGGGCTAGCCCCATCATCCTCGTCAGTTCCCCTCACTGGCTCATCAGGCTCTGGGGATAAAGTCCAGGTTCATTAGCCTGGCACCTGGTGACCCTTCATGACCTTCCACTGCCTTCCTCTCCAGTTTCTAAAACTCATTCGCACTGAACCGTCTCCACTCTCCAGACCATATTCTCCACTTGAGCCTTGCACCTGCTGTTCCCCTTTTCTGGGCAGCTCTCTCTCCCTCTCTCACTGAGTGGCCTGGCCGAGTCTTAATGGCCCTTGGAGAATCAACTTGTATCTCATCTCATTGGGGAACCTAGTCTGGGTTAAGTGGCCTCTCTTCCAACCACCACCGTCCAGCTGGCCGTGGACTCCTGTTACACTTGTTCTCTCTCCGAGTTCTGGGAGCCCTGTTTATTTCAGTGGTCTTCTAAGAGGCCACTAGCCAATTGCTGACTGCCCTCCTGCCTTCACCTTCTGGGCTGTGTGCAAAGCAGCTGAGCCAAACTAGCTGAGGTCCTGTGGAGGAGGTAGGAAACCTCTGGACTTCCCTGTAGTTTGAGGCTCAGGGCAGTCTCCTGGATGTCTCTCAAAGCATAACCTATTGTAATCAACTGCAGGACATTGGTCCCTGCTCAGGGCTGATTGTAAGTATCATATACTTGGCCTTTCAGATCCAGTGAAAAGCTTTGACATGACTCAGCCCGAATCTGAGGATCAGTTTAGCTGCTTGCTGCCGCTAATCATGCAAATGATGGAAGAATCTAGATGGGCCCAAAATGCCATGTTGATTCTTGAATATTTTTCTTTAGCTCTGTAGATACCTTTTCCATCACAGTTTTGTTTTGTGTGAGCAATAATTTTTTTTTCCTGTAGTAAAAGATCTCAAGTTGAAAACTGCACATTCTAGGGAGAAAATTCAGGCAAAACTTAGTGCATTTCATTCAAGTCCTAAGAGTTATTGTGACAAGATAGATCTCAGTAGAAATCCAGATATTTTAATGAAACTGTGTCTCTGAGCTGTGTTGACAATTTGCAACAAGCCACTCATTAGCATATGTTATGTACTAAGGCTTTGCTAGGCAAAGTAAAAAGCTGACATTATTACTCTGATGTCCTCCCACTAAAAATGAGTTTAAGGTGATTCTTTTCATTTCCTCACTTAAATATCATTGTCCAAAATATATTAGTTTTTCCCTGTGAGGAATTATTAAAAACAAACAGACAAAATGAAACCTCACAATATGGCAAATAGCTAACAGCCTGGTCCTTTCGAGCACTACAGTCTAACCAAAGCCCTTTCATGTTTTGGCTGTCATTAAGACTTTCTAGAATTGATAGTGAAGTCTGCCATGAGCACAAATAGCCTTCCTTAGCCAGATTCCTTAACTGGGTGCAGTCTGATGATACTACCTAGGTTTAAACTGGAAAGAAGGAAGAGAAATGAGTGGATGGGTACGCATGCATGTAGCACAGCCGGCAAAACTGAGCCCTGGGCATGGGAGGGCAGCGAGGACTCTTAGGCAGACACCGGGAGCTGCGGGCTGTGATGCTGCTCGGCCACTAATTAAACTGCACTGAGACCAGAGAGCAGGTGCCCCTCCTTTGGGGCTGTTTCCTCACCTGCCAAATGAGGAGGTTGAATTAGATGGTCTCAAGGGTCCTTATCAGCTATAAAATGCTATGATTGTAGGAAAATGTCTGAAAAAAGAAGTTGAGAGGATCTATTTCACACACTCTTTTGATTCAGGAGCTGCTCCCATTAAGGTAGAAATTGGAGTTGAGTCATGTGATTCTCTTTATTACCTACACTATTTTGTTGTGCAGACAGAGCTACCCAGATCATTTCCATCAACCCTCTATTGGTACAATGTGCATTCTTGACAACTCCGGCTCCAGTCTCATGGGGCGGGGGTGTACTGCTGATGAGTTGAGCTGATAGGCGGCCTTTGCTAATTCCCATGACTCTGGGTTACTGGGCCGAGTTGAACTTAAGGAACAACAGAGCCTGGCCTCTATCTCATGGAGAGAAGAAATTATTCCATGAGTAATTTTGTTTTCCCTTTGGGGTTTTCTGAGCTGACGTGAGACTTGGACAAATAACACTCGTTTGTTAGAGTAAAATTACTTCTAGGATGAGGTGAGTAACTGTTTGCAAATTCAGATCATCAGAGAGGATAAGCCAAGGTACACTGTAACCTGTTCGCTGTGGCAATTCTCAGCGGCCCTCCTGCTTACTCCCACGGTGTCCCTGCTACCAAACAAGGGGTCAGGCACCTTCAAGGCATGTGGACATCCTCCACAGTGTGTGTGTATGTGCGTGTGAGAGAGAGAGAGAGACAGAGAGAGGGAGGGAGGCAGGGAGGGAGGGAGGAATGAAGGAAGGAAGGAAAGAGAGATATTGAAGCAGAAACTTGAATTTGGGTGGTTCCCCTCCAGGGGATTGAAGTTTGAGGCATAATCATAGTCATGCATGGATTTATCTGTAAGGGTCCTGACATGTAGAATGCAAGACCCTCATTTTGGTGTTAGGAAGGACCCTGGAGCCCACAGAAGTCATGGCAGAGCCAGGACCAACCCTTGGTTCTGCTGACAGTGTTTTGTGCTTCATCATACCATCATCTTAATCATCTAAGTGACGTTTTTGAGTAGATACAAAAGAATATTTCTAAAATATGTGCAAGCTGTAAAGGATAAGCAAACAGTGAACACCAGGCTACGTGCCACCCAGTTGAAGAAAAAGGACAAACCATTTCATCTGACTTCCCCCGAATGCTCTCGTCACCCCCCTGCCCTGCCAGTCGTAACTTCTGTCCCTGAATTTTGTGTTAATCATTCCTTGCTTTCCTCAATAGTTTTATCACACATATTCGTAATCCTAAACAGTGTGTGTAATTGTGCATGATTGTGAACTGTGTATCAATGGAATCACGTGTTCCTGTGGAGCTTGCTCTTTTAACTCAGTGTTACGTTCCCAGGATTGGTGGATGTAGCTGCAATTCATTCATTTTGCTATACACCATCTGTTGTATGACCTCGCCATGGTTTGTTTATACATCCTACTATTGATGGATGCTTGAGTCATTTCTAGTTTCTTGCTATTAAAGCAGTGCGTCTTGTGTGTGTCACCTGGGGTGTGTGTGCACCAGTTGCTCTGAAGTGCATCCTTGGGACTGGGATTTTTGCACCAAGGGTTCTGCACACCTTCAGCTTTAGTAGGTCATTCCAAACAGTTTTCAAAGTAGTTGAGACAATTTGTGTGCCCACCAGCAGTTTATAAGTCTTCCGTTTGCTCTATTTTCTTGCCAACATGTTGTAAGACTTTTCTCCTAGTCTGGTGGGTATGAAATGTCTCTTTCCATGTGTTTATTGGTCATTTGGGCTTTTCTTTCTGTGAAGTGCCTGTTCAAGTCTTTTTCCCATTTTCTTTCTGATTTGGAAGACCATGTTATATATTCTATATACTTAAGGCTTTGTTACGAGTGCTGCTGTTCCCAGTTTATAGCTTTTGATGAGCACAGATTCTTAGTTTCCTGTAATTAGTTTCATGTGGGGACTCAACACATCATTTCCTCCATAGCTTGTGTTTTTTGTGCATTAACAACGTCTTCCCTGACCTGTGGGCCTTGGGTTTCATTTGTCCCAGCACTGTTTACTGAAAAGACTGCCCTTTCCCCACTGCTTTGAGATGTCCTTGTGCTTTTGAGTGTTCATGAATCTGTCTCTGTTTTGTTCCACTGGCAAAGCGCTAGACAAATTGAGCAGTACCACAGTGTCTCAACCACTGTATCTTCATAAGCTGCTCGGCACTCCATCACCAAAGATAATCTGGCTGTGCCTGGCCCTTTCATTTTCCATGTAGCTTTTAGAATCAAGTTCCACAAAAACATACAAAAAGCTGTTGTGAGTGTGATTGAAATTACAATGAATTTATAGATCAATTTAGGGAGAATTCATATCTTAATATAATATAGAATCTTCCAATTCAAGAATATGGTTTATTTCTTCATTTATTTAGGTCTTCCCTAATATATTTCAATAAAGTTTGATAATTTTAGCCGTAAAGTTCTGGCATATCTTCCTTTAAGTTTATTCTTTGACATTTAGTACTTTTAAAATGCTATTTTAAATACTCTGCAGTTGATTTTTGTACATTGATTTTTTTTCTTGTGCATTGACTTATTAACCTTATTAAATCTTAGATAATACATCTGCAGGTTCTTTGTTTTTTTATAGGTATAATTTTTTTATGTGAATAATGATGGCCCCCCCCCATTCTTTCTAATCCTTGTAACTATTATTTATTTTTCTTACATTATTGCACTGGACAGGACTGCAGTACAGAATTGAATTGAAATGGTGAGAGAGCCCACCATTAAGTTCACGATTAACAGGATGTTTGCCGTAGGTTTTGCGTATTCTCTTTTATTTCTGGTTTAAGAGTTTTCATCCTGATTACATGTTAAATTGTATCAAATGCCCTTTTTATTTCTATTGAGATGAGTATGTCTTTTTCTCTTACAACCTGCTACATTAATCAGTTTTAAATATTAAATTACTCTTGAATTCCTGGAATAAAACAAACTTTTATGCATTGCTGCTGCTTGCATATATGTATATATTTAGAAATCTTGCACTTACACTCACAAATGAGATTGGCCCACATTTTGCTCATATTTTTTTTCTTTAGGTTTTGTTTTTAAGGTTATACTGGCCTCATAAAGCGAGTTTGGAGATGTTCCCTCTTTTTCTATGCTCTGGAATTCATTGTACCTTGTATGACCAGTAGAACTCTTTGGTGAAATGATTCATCCTTAGTGTTTTCTTTGTGGGAAGGCTTGAAAGCATGGATTCACTTTCTGTATTGTTTATCTGGGACAGCTTAACTGACTTACGCATACTTAACTTTTGAAGATTTGGAAGTGTTTTTAGTGTTGGGGCAGCTTTGACAAATAGTTTGATGCTAATGAGGGTTATCCTCTTATGCTGATCTATTATTTGTTTGTTTTAACAGAGAAGTGATTGAAAAGAAGCCAGAAAAGTTTAAAGTCCAGTGTTTGACAGACATCAAAAACCTGTTTTTCCCAAATACAGATCCCTTTTATGCTGCTTTTGGAAACCGACCGGCTGTAAGTACTGGTTAGTTTGGGTATATAAAAACTCTTGGCATGAACATCTTTTCTGTAACAGTCACCTGAAGGCCCTGGCCTAGCACTACATGTAAAGCCAATTTCTCATCCTATAAGAATTAGCCTGGGAAATAGCCACTGGCCTGCACTGAAAGGCAAAGAGATTAAAAGTTGTTTCAAGGCCTCTAGTTTTCTATGGAGGTTTGGCTAGTGGGTTTGAATCTTGAGATATGAGATTGGAGAACTCCAATTCCAAACTACTTGTTAAATCAGTGAAACAAGAACATTTAATAGGATTAAATTCCACCAGAAGGGAGCCACAAAGCCAGTGCCATCCACGGTGATGAGTCCAGCATCTCAAGTTTTAAGGGTGTAGTTGTCTCATATGGTGAGAGAAATGCTTTGAGATTTTTGTGTGTACTGCCCAAATTTACTGGAAAGTTTAGGATTCTGGAGAATATAGTTGAATACTAAATGGTCAATCAGAAAATTCTCCTACTTTTGAAAATCATGGCAGATTTTCATAATGTGGGAAAATGGGTCAGAGAATAATTTTAAGGATGTTAGAATTGCCAGGGATGTGATAAGTTGTCTGCACTTTGACTCAGTTTCTGAACAGATGAGGGAATTGAGGACCAGAGAAGAAAGCTATTGAATAGTTTCCCATCAAAGGACATTTGTCACCACAATACTTTGAGGTATAGCTTTGTTTAATGAAAATTTGATATTACATCAAATTAAAAATATCGTGTACTTGTTTTTACAATGAACTCTTTTTTCTAATAAGCACTTTAAAATCTCCTTTGCTGAATATAGGATGTGTATTCATACAAGCAAGTAGGAGTGTCTTTGAATAGAATATTTACTGTCAATCCTAAAGGAGAACTAGTGCAGGAACACGCCAAGACCAACATCTCATCGTGAGTATTGTGCATATTTTATGTGATTACTCTGTCAGTACCATTATCTTGAAACAGTGCTTTATGGTATACCTTTTAATCCTTTGCAGCCTACATTTTCATCTTTAATTCCTATAAGGAAGAATATATTTTAACTCCTTGTATTTTGTCCAAAACTTAATTCTTAGACAATTGGAATTAAATCAGATTCCCTCTGGATCTAAAATTTAAACTTGTGGTTAGATTCTGCTACAGAATGGAATTGAATGAATTCAAAAACTAGTAGTTTAGATTTGCCAAGTTAGGTTTGAAAGCTTAGAGTGTGAATTAGAAATGTAACCAGATTGAAACATGTGAAGCTATATTTAAAGATGAGGAACTATTTATCTCTTCTTATACCGAATGTTTCTTACCAGACACATTGCTGTGTAATTGTTAAGAATTCCCCTCATATTTTTGGTCAAAGCCTAGTTTGCCTGAGTCAGTGGGCTAAATTGGAATACTGTTGTTCATGAGGCACCCTGGTTTGCTGTAGAATCACTCTTGGTTTTCTCATGTCTCACTCTGGGTTCCTAACTTCTTAGAATGGAGAGCGTTTTCTACTCCTTCCATGTGCTGGGGGCTCTGCCCACTGGGTGACACCCATCCTGGCAGACCACTGTCTTCCTGCCTTGTCCGTTTCACAGGTTGCCCTTCTCTTGGTCTGGTCTGTGCACACTTGGAAAAGAGCCTCTGTCCTCACTAACTTCAGGGAGCCTGAGGAGCCCAATTTATCTGGAGGACTTAGACTGGAGAGTTTGGTTCTAGTAGATTGGCACCTCCTGTGGTTTTAGACAGATAGATAGATAAGATCCCTCCAGGGCAGATTTCTACTTTCACATGGTCATTATACCAGTTGGATTTGCATCCAGCTTAAATAGGGCAGTTAGAGGCTAGAGGGAGCCCTGGTTTGCCCCACAGGCCTCCCAGCCCCACAGTCATGCTGGTTCTCAAGTAGTTCTCAAGGTCTGTGGGGAGCGAGGGTAAGATGGGGCAACTCTCTCCCCATCCCCACGCCAGTTCTTTAGCAGGTGAGTTAGGAGGAACAACAGCAGGAACTTGGTTCCTTTCCTGACCCTTTTCTTGCAGTTTCTCCGGCAATGTTGTCATGCCCTTTTTTTCTGCATTCCTGCTGTGGTGCGTTCCCACAAGAAAGGGTTTCCCTGGTCTAGTGGATTTCTGTTTAGGGTCAAAAAGAACTTTCAACTAATGGGATACTGCCCAGAAATGGGAGAGCAGCAGGTCTTGCTGGGTGGTGCATGGAAGGAGGGATCCTAGTGTCTAAGAGGGTTTGCCTGGGAGGCCTCAGAGGTCATTCCATTCGCTGCAGCTCTGGGGTTAAAATGCATGCTCTGCCCACCACTTGGCCCGGGGCGGACCTCTGCGTGGGAGCACACTTTACATGGTACCAAAGAACGTCATCATTTACACCTGGAGGGAGATGGGACTGTTCCTGGGAGAGAGGAACTCTCCTTTCCCGGGAAGCATGCATTTCTCTAGCACTAAACTCAGTACAACCATTTCTAAGCCAAGTCGATGCTTGTCCCTTGGAACCTGGGATGATCATCTGAAATGTCTTTAGGTGGATGGGGCCACGCTGGGTGGAGAAGCTCATGCTTTCTTCTGCATTTGTGAGCATCAGGGCATGAGCTCTGCTAGCTCTGGAGGAGCCTGTGCATAGTGGGTTGGTTCAAGAGAGGCACAGATGGAGCTTGGCCCTGCCACTAGAGCACGTGAGAGTGGGTTTGGTTCTGGTGCCCATCGCAGCCTGGCAGGGAGCAGCTCCCTGCAGGGAGGGCACCCCCCCCAGCCACAAACCTCAAACAAATAGGCCTTAAAGCCAAGAGGTATTTAAAAAATTTGTTTGTTTGTTTTAATCCCCAGGAAAGACACAATTCTTGGTTTTATATTGAGAGAATTTTCCCATTTTGTGCAAGCATACTGTTTCTCATAAGTCCTTTGGAGGTCCTTTATTAAATACACACACTCATCCTTATTTAATAAGTTATTTTATGCCTCAGAACATGCTAATTCCTGGAGTTTGGATTTCGAAAGCCCCTTTGGGTTCTTAGAAATTTGGAACTGGAGAGGGACCCATGCAAGAAGGAGTCTGGGGTGGGGATGTGCGGGAGAGAGCTGGTTGTGTTAGAATCTCAGCTGGAGGTAACAGAGGTCTGAAAATCCATATTCAATATAGCAACTTCCTTTTCGTTGTACAGGCCACAGAAACTGATATGCAACACGTTCTTGGGAAATAGAGTGATCGACTGTTGTAGGGAGAAATGAGGAATTCTGTGCTAGTTCAACTCCACATACTGTAAAGATGAAGGGTCTGAGCCCCAGAGAGGGCAAGACACTTGTCCGTGCTTACACAGCAAGTAAGGCAGGAGTAGATCCCTGTTCTCTTGACCCTAATACCAGCCAGGGCTTTTTTCCTAAGACATGTTAATGATTTGTCATTGAATACATTTATTGAGTATACAGTATACATTATTGTTACATACATTATTTTATTTAACTCCGATATTAACACCGTGGCACAGTTTTCATTTCCTCCCTTTGTCGTGGAGAGATTAAGCCATGTGCCCAAGATCACACAGCTAGTAAATAACAGAGCTGAAGGTCAGATCCATGTCTCCTTCACTCCAGGGCCCAGAGTCTTCCTTGAACAACGAAGCAGTCTCTGTTTGATGCACCAAAGATGTGCTTTGTCTGTGATTGCTTCCCCTGTGGTCCCACACGTGGGTGGCTGTCCTTTGGCCAGGCTGGTTTCCTCCTGTCGTCCTTTGCTTCTGCTCTGCCCCCTTTCGTCTGTCCTTTGTGCAAGGTCAAGTCCCACAGACTTCTTCCCCGGAGCCTTCTGTGACTCTTTCTTTTCATGCTCTGTTTCATCTCTGATTTCTGATTAATTAGTAAGAAATTATTCTAGAAAATTACTTCCGTCTGGTTAAGTAGGTGGTCTGCCACTTGGGGTCGTAGATTTCTCCCACTTTCTAAGTGCAGCCCCGGGTGCGCAGCTGGTTTTGGCATGGCTAGGTGTCACTCAGTGGCAATGACGATGTCCATTTTCCTTCCAGGTATGTGAGGCTCTGTGAAGTGGTTGACCACGTTTTCCCATTGCTGAAAAGAAGCCATTCTTCAGACTTCCCGTGTTCGGATACTTTCAGTAATTTCACCTTCTGGAGAGAGCCACTGCCACCTTTTGAAAACCAGGACGTCCATTCTGCTTCCACATAAGATGTGCAAGCAGCCTGGAGCCAGCAGTGCAGAAGCCTAGGCGCCACGCATTAAAGGATAGGTTGTGAGCATGCGCAGCTACAGCTCGGGAGCCTGTGTGCCGTCGTTTGCTTAAGAGCAGCGGGGATGGAGAAGCATTTCTCCCCCGCCTCACCTTCAGGGGTAACACTTCTAAGTGAAATACGGAGGGTGTATTTGTAGGCGAGGAATCGGGTACACGCATAGTGTGGAAAGCATTCCTTGGTTGTGGCTTAATGCCTATTCCAACACTGCATTCTCAATCCGCTGCAGAGATTAGTTATTGCTTAATGTGCAGTGTGGGCTTGTGAAACCTGAGCAGAAGGTGGCTGTGCAAGGGCTGTCCCGGCTAATGACAGTGTCAATTGAGCCAGCTGTGCACGGTTTTTGGTAGAAGAGGGGGCACATTTCCATTATAGTGACGTTAGTGCCGCTTTCTTCTGCACACAGCCGGGAGGGCTGTCTTGGGTAACATGTCCTGGATCTGAGGTCCCTGAAGGGAATTCAGACCTCACTGGGTCTGGGCCTTGGCCTTGTAGATGTTTCCTTGCAGTATTTGCTGACTAGTCTCATTTTTAGCTGATAAATTCTTCTTTAATTCCTTTGGTTAAAGATAGTCTATGAAATTGGCATATTTTCCGCCATTTTTTGTGGCTCAAGGCTGGTTTATGCCTTAATGCATCTGCGGCAGATATTTTATTTAGAATGTGCTGTGTTTAGCTCTTGGTAACTTTGTAATGCCTTAAATTAAAATGATAGTAAATATTAGTAAGGCAGTGTTTTGGATCAGTTCAACACTCTGCCAGCATCCTTTTATCCAGCGAGGTGGTGCTGATAACATGGACTTGCACAGAGCTTATGCCAAATGATGATGATTTCAGTTTTTGTGGGGAGCGCTCAAAAGAAACTACTTGATTTTAAGAAAATAGTTTCAAGAAATTAAATTATATTCTTTGTAGATATTATTTATTTACTCTGATTGGGTTCCTGTTAGAAGCATTTTATCCATATTCCTTCTATTACACCTGTCATTAATACATTAAAAAGATATGTGTTAGACTATCCAAAGAGCACTATTCTATAATTCCATACACTGGACTTCCTTTTGGAATTTATGAGTAATTTATTTTCCTTAGCTTTTCTCACTCAAATTAAGAGAAAGTTAAAAAATAATGATTTGAGTGACATTCTTTAAGCTGTGAGGTGATTCTTTTACTGGTTATTTAAATTGGCCTGTAAAGAGAACAGTTAAGTAAAAGAATTATTTTGGTTAAAGATCTTGTTTTACTTTTTGAAGTATTATTTTTTTAAAGAGTATTTTATTCCAATGATTGAAACGCTTTTCTATTTAAATTTCATGGTTAGTCATAGGAGGCAAAAAATAGAACAGTTGATTGAAATTTTACTCTTTCTGTGAAAGAAAATCCAGAGTTGTTGCCTCCCTTGTAGCTGGGTGGCTCTGGTAGCAGTGAATGCCTTTGCTGAGCCATTCATGTGAACAAGCAGAGAGAAGCCAATAAGACGTGTGTCATTGATCGCAGAGTCACATAGAAACATGGACATGCATGTGCAGATTCCGTTTTGGAGGTATAAAAATAATTAAAAATAGTCCTGCCTTAACTAAATCCTCTGAGCTTGTTTATTAGTGACCTTTGGAGGCTGCATTAATTCTTTCTGCCACAGTGATATTTTTGAGTGAACTAAGTATCAGCTCACGGGCCTACAGTTTCTGCTTTGCAACTGTGAGGAGCTTTGGGGGCAAGAGTGGGTGCATATCCCTCATGCAATTCACCCTTCATCAGGATGACCCTCTGTAGTCCTTTCTCCAAGTGGAGGTTTGAGAGCATGCTACTTGGGACCCCTAATTTTGATGTACCTTTAACTTCCACATTATTGCACCCTGAAACAGATCATGCCTTTCTGAAAGTCACACTCTCAGATCTGTGTCAAGTTCAGTGTGAGCCCTGGTGAGGCTGCTTTATGAACACCTGCCTTGTGGCTTCTGAAAGTGAGATTTGTATATGAGCTGCACTCATGCATATGTGAGTTGGTTTATCTGTGTGTACATGACTATAACCTGTGACAATTGAGTTCATGTGCTCGAATGGTATATTTGGACCATGCATTTCAGAGTTGCCCTATGGAAATGAATCACTCCATAGTGACAAGTCATCAAATGTTTATCACATGTGATGAAGAAAAATATGTATACCTGGCATATAGAAAAATATATGCCTGGCACATTGGAGAAAAATGATTACACCTTCAAAGAGAATTCCCTTTTCAATGTCAGGTTCTGATCACCACTTTAAATACATTTTATTTACAACATTTGATCTGTATTTGTATATGCTGGTGTGATGATAAAAATCATTGCAGTACTTCATTCTGTCGTGCTAGATGCAAAGCTAGAAAATATTGTAATAAATGAGACTGATGAAAGACTTCTGAAAATCAGGCATGTGAATTTTAAGTAGTTTTTGGTAAGTTATTAAGTTGCTGATTTTCTGATGTGTGTTATCAAGCATATTACTCTCAAAAAAAGTGCTTGTCTATGGACTGTTCACTATTTAGAATAAACATCTTTTTTGATGTTTTAGATTCAAGTGGGTAAAATACTAACCTTCTACATGCACTTGGGAGAGACAGGAGGGATGAACAAAGAGAGGAGAAGGCTACAGCCTGAGATGACTTGGGAGCATGGAGGTCTTAATTAAATGTTGTTCCTGAAGCACTACCCAGGGCCTCCATGTTTGGCTGTGTACCATATGGGGTCCCCTTGCCTCCCATTCATTGTCCTTGTTTTGGGGGCTCTCGTCTTCTCTGTGATGTACCCCAGATTTGTTTTTCATTTTGAGTGAATCAGTCAAGATCCTTGGCCGGTTTAATTATATGAGCTGAAAATGGTCAGAATTCCTATTGATTTTGTGCATCCTTGTCAGGTTGGAGACTACCTATTGATTTACCTGCATTGTCTAAGCGATGGTGGAATGAATGGTCTCTGAGTGCTCAAAATGTAGCCGCACAGATACTAGGCTGGATTCCTCACAAAGCCCGAATTCAAACAGTTCACCTCTGGGCATCTGTAGAATTAATGCTTGTACATCTTAAAAAACAACCAAAAAACCTCTCTCATTTTGTTAAGCAACATCACAGATTTTGTTCCAACTCTGATTGTGGTGCATAAGGTAAATCTGTAAAATAAAAATTAGTATAAACTATTGTCTGTGGCCCACTGATTCCCACATTCTGTCACTGCCCTGCGTCCTTCTCGTTCGTGGTGCACCAGGCTGTGCTGTGCCCTGAGGTTCTGCTGGCCGCTCTCACATGTGTGCAGGGAGGCTAGCTGGTAGCTTGGACTTCCGCGATGTCTCAGCTGTGATCACCTGAATGTTTAAATTCCTTTAGAGCTCGAATTTCCAACACTGCCATGCCACCACCCTTGCATTGGAGGCCGAGGAACAGGGGATGGGGTCACTGGCCATCAGCTTTGGGCCCCAAAGTGCTCTTTCTAAGAAAAGGTGCTGTCCTGACCAGCTGCTCCCAGCAGCATTTGTCCCATCACCTCTGACATCTCACTTGCCTCCCCTCTGTGCAGCTGTTTTCTGTATTTTGTCTTCAGACCCAGTGGGAGCAGCACTGTGCTCCGTTGCTGCCATAAGCTAAAGGGAGACGGTTAAAATGCTGTGGGGTTTTCCACTCTCTGCTTTTTTTCCACTCTCTGCAAAACCCCTTTTGCAACTCCTGCTGCATCAAAGGCAGTGATCAGTGTCACTTCTATTGCAAGCCAGGCAGGGGGCTTGGTTCCTGAAGGAAACCAGAATATGACCAGACAGAAGCTGGCCCTGCACGTCCATGGGCCCAAATGGCCACCTGGGGGCACAGTCGCTTTTGGTTTGGCAGCAGAGCCTTTTAAAAACATGGGCTCTGCTTTGACAAAGGCCCTTGCCCTGAGGTGCTACACTTGGAAACCAGCCAGCTTGTGGATTGGACCTGTAGGCAGGGAAGGGGACTGTTTTGGTATCAAAGTACCTCCAATTGGCGCAGCCTGAGGTCCCACATGACTACGTGGCTAGGAAAAGGCAGCAGTCTGAGGCTGTTTGTTCAGGTCTAAAAACCGTTTAGACTGTGTAGTCTCCCAGCCTGCAGCTCCAGCATCAGGGAGCTTGTTAAAAATACAAATTCTTGGGCCCTTACGCTAGACCTATTCTACCAAGCTAGGGCGTGGTCCCCAGCAGTGTGTTTTAACAAGCCCTTCAGGGGATTCTGATGCAGGCTCAAGTTCGAGAAGCACATTTCATATGATACAGGAGAAGCTTCTCATATTGCTGCAGCTCACATCCGACTTTAGTCTGGCCTGGCCAGAGCAAATACTGCCCGGAGCTCACCGAGGCCTGCTGCAGGAGGGAAGCCCATGTAAAGACATCTTGCCTCGGCCACTCCTGGAAAGGAGTTTGGAAACCTAACACAGGTGCTTGTTGGAGTCACAGGGTGTCCTTGTGACCTTTGATGCACAGCTTCTGACCTGAGATACCTTCCCAGGGATCTCAGATGTGAGCCTGTCCAGGCTGGGAGGGTTCCAGGCCAAGCAGACTGTGGTGTGAGGTGGGGGGTGAGGGGGTGGTGCCTGTGAACCTAGGCTGTGCCCCGATTTCTAATGGCTCCCTTCCTCCCCCAAATTGTTGGAGCCTCGAGTGCCTGTCCCGATGCCAGCAGTCTTTTCATTGGTGCAGGAAGTCCATTCAGCCCCGCATTGCTTTTAATGAGTTTTGCAAGCAAGTGGCCTCTTCCTGTGACTCATTCTGCCTTTTGTGCACCGGAGATTGTGGTTTTAAGTTTCACTTTGGAAAGTAACCACTACGGCTGCTGCTTTCTCCACTGCTGGAATCTGAACAAGTGACATTCATTTTGCAACAAAGAAATGTAAATGTAGGAGCGGCCAGTCATACTTCTGCTCCGATTGTAAAAACATCCTTTTCCGAGATGGTTGATGGAGCCAAGCTAAGAAGAAATGGTTTATATTTTCAAGTAACACGTTCATTTGGGAACTGCATTTTTTTTTTTTTTTTCAGGGTGGCTCGATAGTTTTGCTTTTGTTCTTTGTCTTCCTGATCCATATTTCTGGGGTATCTTAAAAAATAAACAGTGCTTGCTGATTGAGTGAAGTGGTTGACCTCTGTTTATTGAAAGAGACTTAGTTCTGGACCAAAGTTTGTGTCTTGCTTTCATGCAGCACACGAAGGGTAGTGGTACTGGAGATAATTTCTTGTACTGTAAAATGTTTTTATCTGGAGCTCCCACAGGAATCAGTTCATGGTACCTGAGCAGATGAGTTTCTTAGGTTTAGTGAGTACTTGTTAAGTGGACAAATACTATATAACATTTCCTCAAATTTAAATAATATATTTAAATAATATTTGAAGCCATCTTCAAAATGGTACATGTTGGACTAAATTATTTTAGTATTTAAATATGTACAAACATAAAACAATAGCTTTTATGAAACCAAAATGCGTTTTAAATTAAGTGCAGATAAAACTATAATAGAGTTCAAATTGACATTAACGTTCTGTGGTGGAAAATGTTAATGTTGAAAGCAGTGAAATGATGTCGGATTTGGGTTTATAACAGATGTATTTGTATGTTATATTTCGTTTGTCAACTTGATTCTTTTGACTTTTGGGCACGATGTACCACCATTTAAGTATCATCATCATTAATACTAACTTCTACAAAATATACCAATGAAAATGTTCTTATACCATATTCATCGACTGCAAATGGACTGCTGCAAATTTTTACACCAAGGATGGAGTCCCCTCAGTCATCTCAGGATGAATGTGGCACTGATCTGGAGGTGGGGACTTTTGAGTTCAGCCAGGAACCTCACTACCCAGACGTCACTGTCCTGATATTCTGTTTTTGAAGTGCCGTAACACCTTGGTTTGGATGTTATGTGGTCATGTACCTTGCTGAAATCATTGGGTTTGAGATGCCCATCACCCTGCCTGTCCTCCAGGGTCTGATGATGGGGCCTAAACTGAGTCAAACAGGCACACATGGGTCAGAGTAGTCCCCAAAGGAAGGGGCTCCCTGGCCAATTGTGCTACATGCAGAGTTAGGGTTGAAGACAATTTGGGGCTTTTTCGTATCTCCTATCACCCCCAAAGCTGGAGAATTCTGTCCCTCTCAAGTCATCCTAACACTGGTACAAAAGCAGCCACTGGCATCTGGGAGCCTGTTTCCTGCTTTGAGTGTAGCTGTCCTGCACTCTGATCTGTGGACAAAGGCTCAGTGGTCCCCCAGGGGGAGAGCTGCTGCTGCTGTGGGGAGGAGAGAGGAGAGACCCTGTAGGGAGCTGCTCCCAAACCCGCACACCTGCTGTCACCTTCTGACACAATGTGGAGGGACCAATTGTCAAAGGCAGGAGGGTGGGCAATTCTGTTTCTAAAGAGCCAGAGCTATTTTGAAACTTCTCATTAAGGTTTTGCTTGCTTTGAGAGCAAGTTAGTGAATGGTCAGGCAAGAATCTTTGAATGGAGTTGGGGCCCTGGGGTGGGAGTCAGCTTTCTCTAGGGACTGGGGAAACTGGCCTCGGTGTGTCTCATTCCCACAGGCACCTTCTGTTGCAGGAATGAGGTACAGGATAGCTGAACAGACTCAAAATCCTTGGGGTCTGTCCCAATTCACTAAATCCCTGGAGAAAAGATGGGGGAAGGGATCTTGGCATGACACCGTGAACTGAGTAAGATCTGGGGTGGCTCCATCTCACCTGTGTACCCACCTCCCCACCCCTATGACACTGGGCTGGTCAGAAAGCTCCAGACCTATGGGCTCCTGAGATACAATTGGCATCCACGGGGAAGAGGAAGATAGGACACTGGGCTTGACTCTGACCTCAAGTGAGGCCTGGCTTTTCCTCCTAGCAGCAGCAGTTCCTGGTAGTTAGCAGCATTTTCCAGCAATATGAAACCATTACCTAAGGTATAAAAGTTGAGATTCAGACAAAGGGTGTAGTTTAGGGGAGTCGATGTATAATGTATGAAAATGTGAGCTGTAAGAAGAGCAAACATTAAAATTGAGGATGTCCTGTGCATCCATGGAGTATGTCACCATGCCTGTGGATGAGACCTGGCTTTTTTGGAGGAACTCGTAACTAGCTGATGTGCTTGTTCATTTGTTCATTAAGGCAAATCCTCTGGGGACTTCTCTCACCAGCCTTGCCAGCAGACTGCGTTTATAGCAACGCGCCTTTGAGCATCTGGCCTAGCTTGGAGAGTGCCTGCACGACTTTAGCCCGCGGTTGCCTTCCTTGCCCCAGCGATAGCTTCAGACTTACCTTCCCTGTGGTCTCTTTCAGACTGGCCCACACAGAGCTCTCTGTGCTTTGGAAACTGTAAGTGTTATGGTTTGAATGTGTGTGTCCTTCAAAGCTCATGTTGGAACTTAATCCCCCTTATGGTATTTGAAAGGTGGGGACTTTAGGTGATTGGATTGTGATGACTCTGCCTTCATGAGTGGATCAATCCATTTATGGATTAACGGGTTAATGGTTTAATGGGTTATCAGGGAGTAGATGCGGGCTTTATAAGGAGAGGGAGAAAGCACGTAGAAATGCGCTCTTGCTTAGCCCTCCGCATGGGATGCCCCGCGTCAACATGGGACTCTGTAGAGAGTCCCCACCAGAAGAAGGCTCTCACCAGATGTGCCCTCTGGACCACAGACTTCCCCAAACTATAAGAAATAAATTTTATGTCTTTATAAAGTACCCAGTTTTAGGTATTCTGTTAGAAGCAACAGAAAACTGACTAACACAGTTCAGTATAACACATTATTATCATTGCTGTTTTCAAATCACTTTTTCAGTCATTAACTATTTTATTAGGGAGAATGCTGAAATTCAGAGAGATTTGTCTAAGGTCCTGCAACTGGTAAAAGGCAGAGCTAGAACTCAGGTCTCCAACTCCAGCATAATTTCAGGGTCTTCAGGCTCCATCCCTCTGTTCCTAGCAGTCAAGCACTGCACCCACCAAGAATGATGGTCCTATTGGTGGCCACTGGGATGATGGCAGTGAGGCGGTGACATATCAGAGTGATAAGCACATCATGTACCCGGTGCATGAGTCAGCCTGAAGGATGGTGTGCACAGGAGAGGCATCACCATCCATCCTGGCTGAGCTGATGGCAACCGAAGGACACAGCAGGGAACAAGGGTGAGAGATTTGAAGCAGCTTCCACATATTGCTCAGGGTGGAATCATTGTGTGCACTACAGTGCATTTGCTTTTTAAAAAAGCCAACCCATTTTGAAAAATGGGGTAAACACTTCCTGTTTTGACCTGGAACAAATGCAAAGCAGACCCTGTCCCCTTCTCCCCAAGCAAAGCTTGCCCTTTCAATTCAGAAATATCTGCAGGACCCTGTCATGCTTCGGTGGGGAACGGGGCATCTATAGCTGAAGTTCCCATCAAATACACTGGCTCCTGGCTGACGTGGATGACTTTCCAGGGTCCCATGAAACCGACCATGTGGACATACCAGAGTGGGAGCTGAGGAAGCAGCATTTGGGGCACAAGACTAATTGTGATCCCCTTGTGCCTTCGATTCTTTGTTTGTCACTGATGTAATAATACTCGTACAAAGAAATGATATGTTCAGTTACTGAATTCCTGCTGTATGGTGGAAATATTAATGGGTCTAGGGGGCAGGGACAGGGAGTTTGGAGACCCTGAGCCTTAGGAGGTGTGGCAGAGGTGGCTGGTTGTCCTCTAGAGAGTTCTGCTTTCCTTCCATATTGCAGAGTTATTGCTGAAAAGCAGCTGCCTACCAGGGACGATATTTCCCAGCCCGCAACCCTGTATTAGGTGGGGCCATGTTGCTACATCTTGCCAATGGGAATTTGAGCAGCAGTGACCTGTTCAGTTCTGGGCCAAAGTAGTTAAAAAGCAAGCGTGCTTTTATCACACTCCCGTCTCTATCCATCAACTGAAAGCAGAGTTCTTAAGGGCAGAGCCACAGGATGGAAGGACCCTGGGTCCCTGGATCACTCTATGGAAGGCAGGCTGCCAAATACCAAAATGGAGTTTGTGTGAGCAAGAAATGACCCTCCAGGGGGGTGTGCCTCTGAGATTTAGAGGTTTATTTGTGACAGCAGCTAGCATTGCCTGACATGCAGGGAGAGAACAGACAAGGGAGGAGATCCAGGTTGAAGAGGAGCAAGGCGGCCACCAGGCCTGCCGAGAGGGCTACGGCCAATGTGCTCTAGGATGGGTGGTATTTCATCCTGAGTTTTACGTTTTCTCTTTCTGTGTATAGTTTCTTTATGTTATCCCCTCTACTGGAGTTTATTAGCAAGCTCTTTCTGTATTTGTCTGTGTTAGACTTTTGGGGGCACAGAGGGCGGAGGTGGGCCCCCACTGGGGTGAGGGGTGGAGGAGGGTGGCAGTCACCAGCAGCAGCAACGAGGGGGCTGGGGACGGCCAGCGGAGCTGGTCCTGGGGCAGTAGGCAAGAGCTACAGGGGACACACATCCACGGGGACATGCCACCACCATCTGAGAACACTGTCAATAATGGGGAGGAAACTGAAATTCCTGATGTCATAGGAGAAGGGGTTAGAGAACAGTGTTTGGGATTTAAGGGAGGTGTGTTCCTAGCAGGCTGGAGACTTATGACAACACTCAGATTATATGTGGATTGCTACTTTTCACATGGTTGGGACTTACGCAAAAGGACACTAAAATAAAGCTTTATATTTCCTTTGATTTAGAAAGCATTGCAATCATACTGAGTTTTGACTTATTCTGGGGCTCTAGAAATCATCTCTTAATTGGGTTTGTTATTTGTTTGGATTCCAAATCTTTTAAAAATTGTTTCCCCAAATCTGTCATTTCCAGGTGCCCTGAGAAGGGGGTTGACTGAGCACATGATGTGAACAGGGGGTGGGCAGGTCCCAGCCCCTTTCCCCTCCCCCACCTCCTCGTTCTTCCACTCTTAGGCTACAAGCTTCGTTTTCTGTCTGAGACAGCTGCCTCCCATGGCAGTTCCGAATGCACGTGGGGGCCCGGCAGGCTTCTGTTGTCCCCCTCTGTCAGCTTCTCAGCCAGGCCTGGCTGAGTGGTATGTGGTCGTCTGCACATCTGTGGAGAAGTAGGTGAGGAACCTCATTGGCACTCAGAGCCAAGCGTGATCTCCATTCTAGCTCTTCTTGTGTTCTGGGAAGGTGGGCGTTGGTGACAACTTGTCCAGATGAATAAAATGGTATTTGGTTCCTGTATGCCTGTCAGTTTTTTTTGAAATTATTTATTTATTTATGTTTAATTGACAAATGGAAAAATTGTATATCCAGTATTTATGGTGCAGAATGTGATGCTTTAATATATGAATACATCGTGGAATGGAATAATGCATTGTGTACTTGAAAATTGCTAAGAGAGTAGATTTTAAATGTTTTCATTAAAAAAATTGCTAAGTATGTGAGATGAAGGAATTAACTTGACTTAATCATTCCACTATATATATAAATGTCTGTTAGTTCTTTATACGTATTACAACTGAGGGCTGGAGGAGGAGGAATTGACATATTCTGGCTCATTTTGTCTAGGAATCTTTGAGAAGACACCTTGTGAGTTTTATAGGAAGGGAAGGAGACTCGGGGTTGGGGCAGAGCCTTTCCAGGCCCCTCTTTAGGGCACCTTGAGCCTCACTTGTCCTGCTTGGGACACAGCAGCTGGTTTGCCCCCATCAGAATTAAAGCTGTGGTTGGCACTGGCAAGAGATATTAGGAGCAGGGAACCCTTTTGTGTCAGCAGCAGGGACTTGCAACCTTGGTTGTACATTAGAATTAATGGGGGAGGGGTAGATTTAAAAAATTACTGATGCCTAAGTCCCACCCCAGACCAATTGAGTCTGAGTTTGAATCTACACCCTCCATGTGGGGTCAGCATGGCTCAGAAGTGTTCACACCATAAACTCTGATTGTCATTGTGGATTTGAAAGACCCAGACTGTGGGATCAGCCATAGCAGTGTGATGGTGGATTCCATCTGTAAAATGATAAAGACCTTTGTGGGCCGGGGAAAGTGGTTGTTTTACCAGGGATATTGCATCTTCTTGAGTAACATAGAGCAAAAACCAAAATGGAATTATTAGCAAACAAAAAGCTAAAAGTAAATGTGGGATGTTCTGTTGACAGGAGAGAGTGGAGATAGATCTGATACTTGATTCAGCATTGGGGTGCCAGGAACACCTGAGGAACCAGAAATGAAGAGATTTTAAGAGGCAGAGAGGAGCCTCCAATAAGCTCTGGAGACTTTGCATTTCTCAAGTTTACAGGAAAACAGCAGCTAGTGTCTGGAGAGCAGTCAGTTGCAACAATTACCCTGAACTTCTTCAAAGTTGCTGTCTTCCTTTTGAATTTGTATTTATAGAAAAGATACACTAAATGACCAGCCAGACATGCTGGTATTCTGGTGAAGCTGAAATCATGAATGTTTAACTTTTTCATTTATTTTCTGCTTATTTTCCTTCTCCCTCCAATTCCCTAAATGTCTGTTGTGGTGTTTGGCTGAAGTCTGAACTGTATTGTGAATCTGTCCTGTCACCATATTTTACTTGTGGTAACTTTTCCAGGGGCTTGGGATTTGCTTGAGTTTTCTAACTTTTGTGGATGAGGGGTGGTACTGAGATAATCTTGTGGTTCTTACTGGATTTTTGGAAAAGTGGGACTCACATAAGACTTGGCATTAGGTTTCTACTTTTCTGCAGGTGCTAAAAGAATCATATCCCTTCCATTGGAAGACAGCTTGGGAAGCAGCAGCTTCAGATGAAATCCATCTGAAATCTACCTCCATCAGGAACCCCTCTCTCTACCACTGAGCTGAATGAGAAATTTGAAAAGAGAATTATTTTAGACTTTATTTGGACTTTAATTCCTATGTGGAAATTTAAAAATGGGAAAATTTAGTGTTCATATTGGGAGTATTGTTTAATGCATATTTGGATTCACTGTACAATCTCTCCAGGGCTATATTAGACAATATGGATGAACTTATTTACAACATGAAATAGAATAGGGGTGAATTTTAAGAATAAGGTGCAATGTGACCTTGGAGTTAATTTAATTAACATCTTGTTCTTGCTCATTTCAGAGCCTTTGGGGATACACATGCAGGAGTAGTAGGAGTTGAGGGGAGTGGTTTTGCAGCTGGTGTCCTACCCTTAGGGGACAGCTAAATTCATTACTGTAGGGTAAATGCTGGACATAAATCTATTCCCCCTCCCTGTGCATACCAGACTTTACCCTCCCCCCGGGAAACTACCCCTGGCCAAGGTAGTTATCCAAGGAAAGGCACGTCTCTTTTAAGACAAATGTCCCCTTTAAGACAAATGGAAGACTGGAGGAAGCAGGAACCCAGTAAGTTAGCACCCTTGTGTTGAACTACTCTGGCGCCAGAAAAATGGCAAGTGGATTGACTTATCTACTCAGCCAGATCTCCCGCATACTCTGAGTTGAGTGAGGGTCTGCGCATAAGCATGCAGATGATTTACACCTCTGCTTTGATCTGTTCAGTATATAACTGTCGTATGTACCCTGTGGTGGTGCAGATTTCCAGCTGGCCAGCAACCATCAGCATCTCCCATAAGTCTAACAAACCAATATCTCTACCTGTTGGCCCAGGTGTGTTCTTTGGATTAGGCAAACACTACGTGAGTGCCCTTTCAGATTTGGGGCTCCCGGGACACAGACACACTTGCATAATTGCATCAAGCCCAGTGAGTGCATCCCAGGATCTGGTGACAGCAGTTGATCAAATGAAATAGCCTGGGGCTCTATGGGTGACATTAAACATCCAAATGCTATTCCAACAACATATTCACTGACACTTCAGATCAATTATGGGTTTATGCCTGTCATCCCAGACAGATATTCACTCTAAGGCTGGATTAAGTTTCCTACTTATTTAGCCAAAGATGCAGACACCTACTGGAAGTGAGATGGCCACACAGAGCAGAGAGCTCTCTCATTACAGTTTCATTTGGCCTTTCATTTATCTGTAGGGTGCTAGTCAGGCAAGATAGGTTCTGGGTCTAGGAAAGTAAATTTCTTATTGCTCCATAACAAGCCAGAAAGCCCAATTCTGTACAGTCTACCTATGAACTCTCTTTTATCTGGAGAGAGAGAAATTTTAAGGAATTGGTGCATGCAGTTGTGGGGGCTGCAAGTCTGAAATCTGGAAACCCAGGGACAAGCTGATGTTGCAGCTGAAGCCCAAAGGCAGCCTGGACAGGGGTCTTCAGTCTTTTTCTCTTACGGACTTTAACTGATTGGGTGAGGCTCACCCACACTATGGAGGATCACGTTCTATACTCAAAATCTACCAATTTAAATGTTAATCATATCTAAAAAATACCTTCTCAGCAATGTCTAATGTCTCAAAAACTCTGGTGTTTGACCAAACATCTGGGCACCGTAGTCTAGTCAAGATGACACATAAAATTAACTGATCACAGATGATAGAGCTGACACTCAGAAAAGTATTGAGTGGTGTAGCTACGACTTGAGCTGAGAGCTGTTTGACTCCAGAACTTGCTTCATTAGACCACATGATCTCATTTAGTGTGTGTGGCAAGGCCGGGGGAGAAGAGACACTGGGACTCTTAGCTCAGGGCCTGCTGACCAAAGCTGCCATTCTTTCTGCCTTGAAAGCTTGTGGTCACCTTATGGGGCAAAACCCCTGGGATTTCCCCAGATTTCTCAGTGGAGTATTTCTGAAAGACCACTCACTGGCACCTGGAATTGTGGGAAGGCAGGTGTTCCTGGAGAGATACTGGAGGCTGAGCTCAGGGTCAGTTCAGTTCAACTCAGTTCAGTCCAATCTGCATGGCTGAGCCCTGACCATGTGCCAGTTTGCTCTGGGACGCAGTGTAGTTCAGGAGAAACAGACAAAAATACGTGGACCTGGTGGAGATGGAGGCGGGAAAGTACAGAAAATATGTGGAACCAAACAGACTGGGGTACACGCTATGGCAGGGATCCAAGGCTGTCATTGATGGCTGACTTGCCATATTACTCGAGTCAAACTTACTAATTCAGTTTTTATTAGACAACATTGAAAAGCACATTTAAAAAAAGACCTATTTAAATTTGTGTAGGTTTTAAGTTTTAACCATGGTTAACTTGCCTTTAACAGAGGGCTTAATGACAGAAAACTTATGATCAGTGTGTGTGTGTGTGTGTGTGTGTGTGTGTGTGTGTGTGTGTATTAATTGGAAAGAACCAACAAACATGGGCTTGAATTCTATCTGGTGTTAAAATCAAAATAAAGGTAAAATCATGACTCTCATGGAAATACATAATGAACAAATGCCAAGGATTTTGGTTAACTCATTAGTTAATGAGGAAACCAGTAAGAGGTAAAACAAGTTCAATGGAGAATTCAAAGAACACACAAATACAGGCAATCAGGTATGCAGAAATGAATTTGCAAATAAATGCAAAACAAGTGGATGTCCACAGAGCAATAATCAATTGTATCTCCTCAGACCAGAATTTGTTTGCATTTCCACGCACAAGACATTTTCATTATCAACAGTTTTCTACAACTTATGGAGTAGTAAAATAACACAAAGATGTTCAGAAAGTGCAGATAGCCTGGAAGGATGCTCTAGAAAGGATACCATTTTTTTCCCATTTCAAAGTCTTTCACAGTTTTTTCTGACACTGGTGAATACGAGGATGGTGACAAATAAGAGACTTTAAGGAGCTTGTTGGCTGCTGTTGGTGGTGGAAGAGACAGACCAACACTTAAGTCAGTGATCATGCTTCAGTGTGACAGGCGGCAGCAGGGATCCTGGGAGGGCAACCCCCGGAATTGTAAGCTGTGGTTGAAAACAGTGACTCAGGAGCCAGATGGCCTGAGCTCATTAACTGTGTCCCTGGGAAAGGTGCTTAACCTCTTTGTGTCTCAGTTTCTTCATCTTTAGAATGGAAATGATACTCCGTAGGTTGTGGTGCAGATTAAATGATTTAATATTTATGAACACTTGGACCAGTACCCGGCACCTACTAAGTACCATCTAAGTATTTGCTATTATTATTTAATAAATATAATTTGCATAGATTGAGCAAAGAGTAGTTCCTACATAAAAACCCAAATTACAGAAAGACAAAATCATAAAACGAAGTACACATATGCTTGTTGCTAAACTGAACTGTTAGATAGTGCTTAGGTACGAACTGGATTTTACAGTACTGTCGTGTTCTCTGCGGTAGGTTGGTACAGCACAGTCGCAGCTCTGAGACATCTCTTCTCCAGGCTAGCCCACCTAGAGACATTTGAGGAGCTGCTTGTCCACCTGGCTTGTTTACCAAGTTCAAAATTCCTCATCTTACCTGTCGACTGCTTTCTCCCTGTTAGGAAACTTCCCTCAAGAGAAAGGCTGCATCTCATTTATTAAATTATGTTCTCAGAGAGACAGTTCCTTTAGCCTCATTTTAAACTCTGCTACACACAGCAGGGTCCCCAACACCTATACAGGTCCCTTCATCCTGGCCACAGCTATGAAGGTAGACTGACTGGGACGGGCTGTTTGCCTCACAGCTCCGTGGTGGCCGGTTCTGAATGCAGCAGACACAGAATCTTCTAGCTTTAAAAGTGACTTGACTTAAATGCCTCCTGCAAACACTCAACTACCCAGAGAAAGAGTTAAGGTGCTAACTAGAACCTTCATCTGCCTGGAGGGGTCTGCTCCCTTCAGGTCTGTGGAAGAGCCTCAGAAGGCATCTTCAGCAGTTTTCACCTGATTCGAGAAGGTACTGCTATTTTTCTGTCTGTGGCATGGCCTTCAATGTGTAACAACAACAACAACAACAAAAAACCCACAAAAAACTGCTGAGGCAGCATCTGGCCCAGAATTAGAACTACAGGGGGAGAGACACCATCCTTGGGCCAGAGTGAAGCAATGTCTCATTGTGATGATGGGTTATTGAGCATCTACTTTGTCAGGCACCGTGATAGGTGCTTTATGCTTATTGTAACTTAATTCTCAAAACCGCCCTCAAGGGTAGGGGAATGAAAGTCATGTGTGTGACTGACCAGGGACTGGAATCCAAGGCTGGCTCCGGAGCCAGGCTATTTTCTCTGCGTCATCCCTGTGACTGTGAAGGTGTCTTCCCAGGCTGTGACCCTGGGAAAAGCCTCCCTGAGAGGTGTGGTTCTGCTGTAAGTGGAGGGGCCAGTGGAACAAAGGACGAGGCGGGGAAGGTTGGTGACCCGCCAGGTGGGCTGTGGTGCCCCTGCAGGTGCTGCAGCTTCTAGAGCAGGTGACCACGTTGCTGAGATGACTTAGGTGAATTCACCAGGAAGAGCCACATGTGAGCAGGCGGCCTCTCTCTCAGCCCCCTCTCAGCACCCCGCAGACAGCATGGAAGTGGTTTGCTGACCGTGTGTGATGTGGACAGACGAGGTAATAGCAAGCCTGATTTTGGGTTTATGGAGCATCTATGACATGTCAGGCACCTGTGGGCACCTGTGTTTCCTGCCCATCCCTGCCAGTCTGCCCTGTCCTTCAGCATCCCTTCTCCCATTGCTTCAGCTCAGGGTGTTTCCTGCTGGGTCACCGGAACAGCCTCTTCTCGGGCTCTGGGCTTCCAGTCCCTGTCCCTGTGATCTTCCCAGTGTACTCAGAGTGATCTTTCTCCCCATCTCACTCTCTTTGGATCATTCCCATTATCCACACAGTCATGCACGCACAAGTTCTCAAAGGGCGCCTTGTCCCAGTCCTTGTTGGTCCCTCCCACTACAGCCACATAGAGCCACAGGTGTCCCCAGTGCCCCAGCTCTGTCCCTGCCATCACACACTCTGTTTTCTCCATCTAGACATTTGGGAACAATTTCTTGAAGACACATTGGAACAGGGTCCAGGCGATCCCTGTCCTGTGTTCCTGCTCATTCACTGGGCTCCTGTTGTTATTTCCTGGTGCTGTGTGTAGAGACACGAGCATCATCAGGTAGGGCTGCAGCTGGAAACAGTCTGGAAGGCCTCTGCATCGACAGGCTAAGAGCTGCTTGGGGTGTCAGGAGACCTGCTTCTCACTCCCAGTGTCACCTCGGGACACTCTTAGGCTCCTGTTTCTCCACCACGACCCTATGGATTGGCCTGGCCTGTGGTTCTCCCGGCATGGTCTCTGGATCATCACCTGGGAACTCATTAGAAATGCACATTCTCAGGCCCCACTCCAGACCTATTGGATCAGAAATTCAGGGCACGGAGCACAGCAATTTGTGCTTTACCAAGCTTGGGGGGAGAGGGTGTTCTCATATAGCCTGAAGTTTGAGAACCACTGGTTAGGTAAAGTTTAAGTTCTCTTCTGGCTCTAATAGTCTATGAGTCTCTGCTCTGTCAAGAGGACTGGTTGCATCTGTTACTGATGACGTCTAGGACAATGATGGGTGACAGAGGGGCTCACACAAAGAAAATGAAACTTGAGTAGTGGCTGTAGAAGCTCCTTTCCAGGCATCACCCATTATCGTGTTACTCGGGTTCTATTTGCTAATTTATCTCAGTGAGAGCTGAATGGAGACCTAGGGGAAGGTCCCGATGTCCCTGCATGCTGCGTTAGGAACAGTTCCTGGTTGTCCCTGAGAGGCCCCTGGAAAGGCTCCCTGCGGCAGCACCTGGGGAGGGAGGCTGACAGCAGCGCTGTGCGTCTTAGAGCGGACGTTGTTTCTCCCGTTGGCGTCCGACACAATCGGGCGAGTGTGCGCTGGCCCGGCCGGCCTCCAGCTGCGGCTGTGTCCAGCTCTCCTGGAAGTGTGCCTGCAGCTCGAGAAGGGGCGATCTGTTTCCGTGGGAGGCATTCCCAGCTCCTGTTGACAGGTTTGTAGCTCCCTCATGGAAAGGTCTGCTTTCCAGAGCTGGCCGAGGACTGAGCCAAGAAACGGTTATCTCAGGACCCCAGCATGTGGCTTGGGCCTGGCACACAGTAGGGGTGTTGCATATCAGCTGATGGCAACTTGAGGTCTGTTGGGTCATTTCTTAAAATTGCTTCGGGGCTCGAATGGAATCCCAGAATCAATTTTGGGTAGCTCTGTGGCTCCCTGGTGCAGTCAGGAGGGGCAATTAGATAAGACTGCTGCTCTCCAAGCTTCCGTCTAATAGAAGAGACGTAGAGTAGATTACTTTGTGCTGGGAGATCTCTGTGTGCTATGCTAGATGGCTTCACATCTATGATGCTGTATTACGTTCACGACAGGATTGCTAGTAAGAGTTGTTTCTAATTTCCAGATGAAAGATATAGGGCCCAGAAAATAAATATCCTGGCCAAGGTCACAGAAGAGGTGGGTGATACAGTCAAGATACTAAATTTATTCTCATTGGCTGAGTACTTACCATGTGGCTAATATACTCATTTGTGATGGGTTTCTATTTCTAATTACTCTATTTACCTAGTTATTCTAATTATCCTATCTATTCCATCTGATATATCTACCTAATTATTCTAATCCTTAGAATTATGCCTTTAAATAGGTATTATTGTCACCATTTTACAGATGAGAAAGCCAAGACTTCACGGGGGTAAATTAACTTGCCCACTGTCACATGGCTGGAAAATGGCTAGACTTAGGCTGTACCCCAAGAGATGTTTGGATGAATGAATGACATCAAAGCCTGTTCTCCACCATGTTCCTCTGAGAGTGGATTTGGGGGTGGTCTGGAAGAACCTGCTCCCAGTGAGGAGTCACAGTGTCTGAATTTTCATCATTCCTAATCTTTAGGATTCTCCCCTCCTTGCCCCCCAATCCCAAGTGATTGATTTTCTCTGAGAGTGTGGATATTCCTGGATAAGTGAGCCACTAGATAAATCACGTGACATTTACATGATGAGACACTTGTTGAGGCTTTGATATTACTGCAAGTCCAGACTGTGAGACTAGCTCACCATGTAGACTTTCCTTGGGACAGAGGCACCTTGAGGAGTGTGAAAACCACTGGGACTTGGACAGCAGGTGGGGCATCTCACCAGGGGAGAACTCCAGAAAGAAAGTGTCATACAGGGTGAGGAAGAGAACCTTTGCTACATTAGGCTGACGTCTTAGGCAACATTCAGCTAAATTGAGGACATTCAGCTAATTGAGGACATTGCTACATTAGGCTGACGTCACTAGGCAACATGGTCTCCATCTTGCAGATGAAGAAATGGACCCGGAGATGGTGAGTGAGTGATTCAGCTAAATTGAGGACATTCATTCATTCAGTCACTGATTCCAATGACAAAGTGATTCTGAACATCTTCTCTGTGCCACGGACTGTGCATATTCAGGAGGAGACAGAGATGAGATTCCATCTCGGACCTCAAGAAACACATAGTCAAGTGGCAGAGACACGCCAGTGGATGGATAAATCATAATGAGGCATAACACAACAGGAAAAGGACTATAATTTTGGCTGACTACTCTAATTTTCACAAACACAAGAACAGTGGGGAAGACACCCTTCCTATTTTCAGAATGACAGCTGACACGTGGTCTGCAGATAGTGAAGCATACTCGCACGTGTGTCATGCACATTGAATCCAAACCTGGTGAGGGGGTACATACTACACCGAGAAGACACATTTTGCAGATGTCACAACCTGTGAGGTTCAGTGCTGGGACTTGAGCCCAGGTGTCTCTGGTGGTTTCCAGCAACAAGCTGGGTGAGCAAGGGCTGGATTGGGACATGAAAGTCCTCACTTGCTCAGAACAACACAGGATGGATGCTGGGGCTGTAGTGTAGGGAAGGCTGGGGTGACATCATTTGAAAATGCATCCCATGAGAGGTCTGAGAGCTTCAGATCAGACCTGCAAGCAGGAGACAGAGGCAGAGGGGCTGCAAAAAGTCTTCTCAACCAGAGCAAGTGTGTGGCTTTTCAAGCCGTGTTCAGGGGCACGGGACGGAGAACAGCTGTTTCAGGGAGAGAAGGGAGCTGCAGGGACTCAGGCAGGGTCAACTCATGGCAGAGTCCTGGGGAGGCTTGGGAGGGGGAAGGGAAGAGGAAATGAACAATTATGGAGCCCTGGCTGTGTGCCAGGTGCTTTGCATACACGATCTCATTTCATTGTCACGTGAAGCTATGGCGTAGGATCACGATGTGGCTTTGGGGGTGAAGGGAAGTGGCTTGCTCTAGTCTGTCTTGTCCAGAAGCAGCAGAGGTAGGTTTTGAACTCTGGTCGTCCTGACTCCAAATACAGTTCTCTTCCCACTTCCCTAAGCCATCTTCCCGCCCCATTCCATAGGCTCCTTCCTGTGGCATTTTAGTTGTCCTGTTCCTGGTCACATCCTTTCCATGTAATGACCCAGCAAATAATACGCTCCTAACGTGTCAGCTTCAGTGTTAGGATCTTACAAGCATCTAGTGGGGTGAAGTGGAATCCATCTCGGAGGCTTGATGCAAGAGGCTCAGAAGGGAAGTGCAGAGGCGTGGCACTCGCTCTGAAGAAGAAGCATTTAATTCCAGAGAGGAATTTAATTCCAGAGGACGATCCTGATTGAAGAACATGTCTGAGCAAACTCCTGGAGCCACGGCACGCAGGGGTCGTGGGGCTCGGGGACCCGGAGTGCAGGCCCCGTGCGCTGATGGCGGGAGGTGAGGCCAGAATGGGCAATTGGGGTCGAATAGGAGGCCCACGGGCACCTGCATGTGAAAAGGTTTCTTGGAGAGTTTTAGGGAGAAAAGCAAAACCAAACGATGAGGAAAATCCTTGTCCTGTTGTTGTGGTGGGAGGGGGCTCTGCAGGGATAGAGTCTGGAACTCGCCGTATTCCCTAAGCACTGGGGGCATGCTTTCCAGGGCAGTGGCTGGAGCTGCGCGTCTGGGGCATCTCAGGGAGCTGCAGTCAGGACAGAGCCCGTCTCAGACGCCAGCTCTGACTGGTCTGGGCCGTGCAGGGCTGCCGGGCTGAGAGGCCTGGCCGGTGGCCTGCCCAGGTGATGCCAAGTGAGACTTAGATCCTGTTTCCATTTGCGCCTCGCCAGGCCTCTGCTCAGCGGTGGCATAGTCATCCATCACTGAGATCAGCTATTATTATTATTATTATCATAGGAATAATATTTTTGGAAGATTAAGTCACTGTATTTTCACCCTTGGTAATCCCTGGACCGCAGACATCCACGGCCCCATGGCCAGCTCAGACCCAGGGTCTCCCCATGGTGGAGAGACTGTGCCAGCCTCAGTAAAGGGGGAGGCTTCGAGCCCTGGGGAAGTGGGAGAACACGCTGTAGTGGAAGCTCCTTCCCGAGGGCAGGAAGAAGCTGGAAGTCTACCCTTTCAGGTCTAGAGGCACTTGGGAAGGAACAGAGATCGGGGAGCAAACAGGTGGGTGATCCTCTTTCCTGACCTCCCACTTTGGGCCAAGGTTGTGAAGCTTGGGGGTGATATAAGAGATGACTGCCTTCAGAGACGCGTTGCTGTGCTCCTGGTTTGGAACCTTTGAGGAGGCTGTGGCACAGGGTGGCCACGTGCTGACACGAGGTGGCAGCCGCAGCAGGGGAAGCTTGCAGCACAGGGTGGCTACGCACTGGCATGGGGCGAGGGCTGTGGCGTGAGGCAGACTGGATGCTCATGGGCATGCCAGTGCACACCCCTCTCTGCAGAGAGAGCCTGTGACCAGGGTGGGCAATTGTCTCTTGGTGAGCTGGGCTATGGGCTGAATTGTGGCCCCCAATTCATATGTTGAACCCCTAGCCCCCTCAGAATGTCAGTGTATTTGGAGACAGAACCTTTAAAAGGTGATCAGGTTAAAAGGAGGCCCTTAGGGTGGGACCTAATCCAATCTGACTGCTGTCCTTATAAGAAGTAGAGATTTGGACACACAGGGAGACACAGAGGAGAGGCCATGTGACAACACGAAGAGATGGAGACCACTGGAAAGCCAAGGAGAGAGGCCTCAGAAGACACCAAACTGCCCACACCTAGATGTTGGATGTGAACTGTGAGAGAACAGCTTTCTGCTGTTTATGCCACCCAGTCTGTGGTACTTTGTTATGGCAGCCCCAGAAAACTAACACAGCAGTTCCCTTGTATCCAGTAACCCACGATCAACTGAGGTTTGAGAATATTGAATGGAAAGTTCCAGAAATAAAGCATTCATGAGTTTTAAGTTGTGCCTCGTTCTGAGCAGCATGACGAAGGCTCCCAGTGTCCTGTGGACCCTCCCGTGGCCCGTGGGTGCCGCTGCGATGCTCCTGCCTGGAGTCCCTTAGGAGTCTCTCGGTGACCAGATCGACAGCTGTGCTGTCGCGCGCGTTCTGTTAACCCTTCTTTCACTTCATAATGGCCCCAAAGAGCAAGAGCAGTGAGGCTGGCAATTCGGAGATGCCAAGCAGAAGTGAAAAGGCAAAAGTTCTTGACTTGAGGAAAGAACACAAACATTCGCCGAGGTTGCTAAGATCGAGGTAAGAATGAATCTTCTATGTGTGAAACTGTGAAGTCAAAAGAAACCTGTGCACCGTGTATATAGAGTTTGGCACTCTGTGGTTTCAGGCACCCACTGGGGGTCTTGGGACGCCTCCCCCGCAGATAAGGGGCACTACTGAGCACTGGCTGGTCAACAGCCCCCAGGCCTGGCATCTGCACCTGCACTTTTGACTGGTGGCTAGAATGACCCAGCCCACCTGCTCTGCTGGTCCTCACTGGCTCAAGGGCCACCCCCTCTGGGAAGCCTTCCTTCATCTGTCCTGGAAGAATAGGGGACCCCCTTCTCTGAAACCCCCACCCCTGTGCAGGCTTCACGAGGGCGCCTGTCACCTGGTACTGCTTTTGTACATGGGTCTGACTCGGTTGGGTGCTACTCAGTAGCTCCTTAGAGGGACTAGAAAGGTGTTCTGTCCACGCCCGTGTTCCCGGAGCCTCACCCTGTGCTGCCTGAGCTTCTCAGCCCCTCACCTGCTGTGTTCGGGCTTTGCTGTGGGACCTGCCATCTTACATCGCACAACATTTACGCACTTGTTTTGTGTGTCTCTCTTCCTCCACTGGTACAAGCTGTGTGTAGCTAGGCAATTTTGTCCATGCTGTCCCTGCTGCGTCTCCAGTGCCTAGGACGGTGCCTGGGACCTTGTAGTCACGCTGTGTGTTTTTGTTAATGAATAAGTAAGTGAGGAATCATGGAGAAAATACCTCTGCCTCTGCTGAGAGCAAAGAACTCTGCTCTCCCTGAGGGAAGGTTCTGCCCTTTGGAGCTCTGTTTGTTCTCTGTCAGTGCTTTTCCTTGCCTCTGTGTCCCCTGCAGCGGGGTGGGTTTTGGCTTGGATGATGAGTGTTTCTGGAAGCTCCATGGCAATGCTGTTCAGGAAGGGTCCGCTAGCCCAACACTTAGTTTCACACCCAGCAAAATATGGTCTCCTGCTTCTCTGCCTTTGCCACGCTCCAGTTAAAGCTGCTGGCGTGCCTGTTTGCAACTTAGATTGCATCATACTCCCAAGGCCTGAGGAACTGCCCTGCAGTCAAGGGGTGGGCAGCAGGGGTTCTCCTGTGGAGTGCCAGGGATGGGACAGGCAGGGGTCCGTGTCTGCAGGTCTCAAACCCCTCAGCCAGCCACGCCTGGTGTGCAGTGCACGTGCAGCACCTGTGCCCGTGGAGGGAGGGATAGTGGGTTCAGTGCTGTCTCTCTTTCTGCTGTTTCCCTTCTAGCAGACAGGTTTCCTGCAAACCCTTTTTAGAGCTGGTATCATTCCTGCATGGGGTTAGGAGTTGACAAGGGGTCATATGGAGAACAAGCACCAAAAGGGAGGAACAGTCTCTGCTACTTGCCTCCAGCCCCCCAGTATGTTGGGGAGGCTGTCCAGCACAGAGGGGCGGGCAGGGGCACTGGAGCCAATGCCCTCAGAAGGAACCCCGCTGCCCCACTGACAAGCTGGGTGCCCTTGGGCAAGTTACTTGACTTCTCTGAGCCTCTTTCCTCATCTGTCAGAAAAGAATGATAACATCTACCTAAAGCCCAATTGTGCAGGTAAAGGGGCAGATGCATAGTAGATGCTCAGCAGATGTCAGTGTCCTCTCTTACTGGATGGACCATTGCCAGGTAGGACCTAGAGTCTTGGGGCAATGAAAATCGTGGATGAGGGGATTCACCATTGGTTTTGGTCATTGTTATCTCTCATTGTTAAATCCTTCCTTTAATAAACTGTTATGGTGCATCTCTCCCAGGCAGTCTGGCAGTCACCTTTTCTAGTAAATACCAGAAGTGGTCAGAGCCTGAGCATGAGAAATGAACGCCCAGTGCTGGATAAACATTGTACAGGAGCTTTGCTGGATGCTGAAGCTGTCAGGTCTCAAAACTTCCTACATGCTGCTGTCTCATGAGGGTTGTTTTTCTCTTGGACGAATTGTGATTTCCCCCATTAGTTAGGGGCCTCCCACTTCCCTTCTCTGTCCAGAAAAGCAGTCACACTTGTTGAAAGGTCTGGTCAGACCAGACCAAAGGGTCGAGAGCTGTCTGTATCCAAATCTGGGGTGGCAGTGGCTGGTGACACTCAGGTTCCCTTTCGAGCTGGCTCCAACTCCTTTTCTGTTTCTAAGAGGGTTTTATATGAAATTGTGTTCCTTCATTCATTTATTCATTCAATGAACTCTTACTACTTATATCTAGAGCATGCACACAGGAAGGCAATGCTTTATGTGTTATTGTAAAATTTGAACAAAGTCTTTGAGTAGTCAGAGAAGGGAACAATTAATGGTGATGGGGTAGGGAAAGATTTCAAAGAGATGGTTGACTGGAAATGGGCCTTGAAGGTTGAACAGGAGTTTGCCTGAGCGAGATATTCATCCTGGCCAAAGACAATGGGGAAATAAAAGTATTGCAAAGATTCGAAGATGTCATAGATCCCCGTGTTTAGGGATGTTGAGGTTTACTGTGGTAGAGTCAATGACGGGTGCAATTTTTGCCTGTGCAGGTGTATCGCATGCAGGTGTGCTTCTGTGTTTGGGGGAGGGTTGTGGGGGGCGGGGTTAGGAGTGGGTGGATGGAGGGGGGGCTGTAGAGTCCAGCATGAAAAGGCTTCATGTGCCTGAATATCACCAGGCATCAGAGAGGGTAAGGGTCCTAGTTTGAGACAGGAAATGACAAGGTGGCAGGGGTAAGGCTATCACAATAGTGAATGGTCCTTCAGAGCCTTCAGTGGTAGCCTGTCCCGTGTCACCTTGGACTGGTTTGACTCTCTATGAAATCTGACACCTGTCTAGAGTGCTAGGCAGACGTCAAAAAGGAGTAAAACTTATCCCAGGCTTGGAAGTAGTTTGTAATCTTGTAGGATGGAAAGAGAGGCAGGAAGGGTGTCATGCACCCGGCATTTCCTGAGAGCCATCTGCGGTCGCAGATACCATTCTCATCTCTGCATTTACTTTTCTATTCTGTTGGCTTCATACACACATGTTACAAAAAGATGAGTTCTCAAGTCTTATTCAGCCCTTCACTCAGCAGGCATTTATGTTCCAGCAACTATTCCAGACCCTATGAGTTCAGAGCAAGGAATGATTATTGAATGACAACAAATTTGTCCATTCTTGCCCTTGGTGAAATTAACCATCTCCCTGAACCTCAGTTTCCCACCTGTAAAATGGGCACAACAATTTTTACCTAACAGGACGCAACAGTTAAACGAGGTGAAAGGTACATGCAAGCATCTGGCTCATAGTGGGTGAGAAATATGTCTGTGTTCCTCTCCCCCCCACACACCTTCTCACTGAGACAGCGTTTGACTTTGCTGGGTCAGAGGTGGGGTGTGGTGTCCCTTGGCACCAGCAGATGGCGCCCAACAACCCCTGCCAGGAACCAGGGCCACGGCCTCCCCGGCCCTCCCAGATCCAGCCTCTGTCCTTCCCTTCTCTGAGAGGCGTCAGTCATTCCAGGTCCCAGGCAGAAAGTCACACAAAACATATTGTGTCTGTCAGCAGATTCCTGGAAGGTCACGCTGAGTGATGAATGCTCCTGGGTAGGGTTGGAGGGCTCTTTTTTCTTTCTTTCTTTCTTCTTTCTTTCTCCTGTGAATTGCATCACTGGGCAGCCTTGTGGCTTTATTCACCAGGCTCCTGTGGTTTTAGACCTTTCCCAATTGTTCTGTGTTTGCTTCCTCTCCAGGGCCCTTCTGGCCAAGCCAGGATATTCAGGGCTGGCTGTGGCCAGCGAGTGAGCCATTGTCTAGCACGTTCCCTAGACTCTCCCTCCACCCACCCTGCTCCCCACTCCAGAGCCTGAATGTGGTCTTGAGGACAGAGACCTGAATCATTGCTATGACCCCATGTGACAGTCTCTCTGCCCTGATTTCCAGACCAGGAGAGCCTTGCCTGGTAGGGAAATGGGTCTTATCTTTAAAGTCTGATTTGCACCAGGGTCAGAGCTCTTGGAAATCTTCAACTTTGGTGTACCCCCTCCTCTTCCTGGACACAAACATACTGTTCCTGATATTTTTAACTTTGCCAGCTCTTTAACTGCTCAAATTGGGTAGCCTTTTTTTTTTGCGAGTATCCCAAGATGGTATCAATCTAACGTTCTTATCTGTTGTCCCTGTATTAGGTATTAGGACCATCGTCCTGATATTTTGATTGGGAAATATGAGTCAGACCATCTAGAGGCGTGATATATAACGTATAAGAAAGCATCTTTCACCCTTACTATATGCCAGGCAATGTGAGTTATTATAGAGAGATCATTAAAAATAGACCCTGCCCTTAGGAGCCCCTGGGTGAGGGGGGAATAAGAAGACTCTGGAGAGAGCCATGCTCTAGAATAGATAGAATGGAGGGGCCCAGGAACTAAGAGGTGGAAGTAGGAGTGGCTCTGCTCCCTGTCACGCCTAGTGGATCACATGGAGATTTATGCCTGTCCCTGCAAATGTAGGTTCTGAGGATCTAGAACTCTTGGTTTCCAGAGGGGAGATGTTAACAGCAGGGAATGCAAGAGCCCATTGCCCGTTACATTGAAAGGTACAGCTGCTTCCTGGCCATTTTGGGCTCCTTATACCAATAGATCATCAGGCAAAGAAAGCAGTGACTATACGGGCAGGAGTAATCCATCCTGCTCATCATGAGGAGATAGCCCACTGCTGCTCCACCATGCTTTATAATGAGGGAAGGGAGAAACACGTTTGGCATGGACGTGATCTCTTGGCCATCTCTTGGCACTCCCATGCTCAATTCTAACAATAAATGGGCAAGTTCCACAGCTATGGCCTGATAAGGGAATGGGAACCAGGGCCTTGGACCCCCTCAGGAGAAGGTCTGGGTCCCCTCTCCCTCAGGAAAATCCACATAGATCAGCAGACCTGGCAGCTGTGGAGGGAAATTTAGTGTGGGGGGTGGAAGAGCGAGATGATGAGTTTCAGATTTGACCTTGGTACCAGCACTTAGGAATCAGTTGGGATATGAAAAGCATCCTACATCGTATTCCAAGTCAGTGGCAGAGTTAGGATATGTCTGATTCTGTTCAGGCTGCTATAACAAAATACCATCGACTGGGTGGCTTATAAATAACAGGATTTTATTTCTCACAGTTCTGGAGGCTGAAAGTTTGGGATCAGGGTGTCAGCATGGTTGGGTTCTGTTGAGCACCCTTTCCTGATTATAGATGATCAAATTCTCATTGCATCCCATATGGTGGAAATAAAGTGAGCTAGCTCTCTGGCTTCTTCTTATAAGGGCACTAAGCTCATTTATGAGGGCTCCACCTTCACAACCTAATCATCTCCCAAAGGCTGCACCTCCAAATATCGTGACATTAGGGATTAGATTTCACATATGCATTTGGAGTTGGGGAGAACCACACTTAGTCCATAACAGGATACAAAATGCAAGCTGCCAAATTCTGGCCCAAAGCTTTATCCCTTATCCATTGCTCATAATAATGAAATCCTCTGAATACTAAAATTATATTTTTAACCCATTCCTCAGCTATGGAGATGGATATATCCTGATTCATCTCTTTTTAATGTTCTTAAATACTTCTTTCTTCCTATTAACTACTGACAATTAATAGTAATTCAGATTCATATCATATTCATTACTGTGTGTCAGCTGCTTTCATGTACAATAAATCATTTGATTCTCACAACTACTCAGCAAAGCATGTGATTTTAATTCCATGTTATAGAAAACAAAATGGAGTCACAGAGAGGTTACATAATGTACCTGGTGGAGAAACCCAGTATTTTTCCGTTTTACTACTAGAGTATATTTTCCCTTATATCATTTAATTTTTATTGCATAACAAGCCATTCAAAAGCTTAGTGGGTTAAAACAACAACCATTTATTTATTTTGTGATTCTGCAGGTTGGCAGTTTGGGTTGGGCTCAGCTGGGTGGTTTTCTGCCGATCCTGGCTGGGTTCACTCACAAATCCGTGGTCAGCCACGGGTTGGCTAGGCGTCTCTGTTAGTTGACTCAGGATTGGGGCAACCCTAAGAGAGTAACTGGGTCATGTGTTTCTCATCACCCAATAGACCAGTCCAGGCTCTTTCATGTGAGAGTGGAGACAAGCTCCCACGTGTAAATACTATCAGCCTCTGTTTGCTTCACAATTGCTAACATCCCACTGGCCAAAATGTCATGTGGCTAAGCTCAGAATCAATGTGATACCTCACCATGCAAGGGCAGGGGAGGGGAGGGGGGGAAATAATTTGTGGCAAATTTTTCAATATACCACATTCTGTTTAAAAAATTTTTTTGATTATAGAAGTTGTGTATATACACATACGTTAGTTTGAAAAATTTGGAAAATACAGAAAAATCTAAAGAAGGAGAAAAAAATCACCTGTAATGCACCATACACAGATAATTACTCTTAACATTTTAGTGAATTCCTCCTAATCTGTTTTACAAGCATATGAGTCATGAGTGCGTGCCTGCGTGTGTGTATGTATGTTTGAGTAATATTTTCTTTTAGAAGAGTGATATTGGAGCCCACCTTTGATTGACATTATATTATGAACATTTCCCCATGTCATCAAATAATTCTTGAAAATATGATACCTTTTAAAACACTGTCGTATCCCTCCACCATATTTTATTTAACTCTATCCTGTCTTTTAATTTACTTTTTGTTATTTAGGTTGGTTCCATTTCTTTTTCTTTCTTTCGGTTATTACAAATAACACTGTATTAAATATCCTGGAATATAAATCTTTCTCCACCTTTCTGATGATTTTCCTAGGACAGGTTTCCAGAAGTGAATTATGGGATCAAAGGACATAACATTAGTGGGGCTTTTGATTCTTATTGCTAAACTGCTTTCCTGGAATTTATTCTCCCACAGCACTGGGAGAGAGAGCCTGCATTATGACACTCTCAAGGGCAATAAGTATTATATTAAAAAAAAAAAAAGATTAGGTAAAAAATGGCACATTATTTTAATTCGCATTCCTGGTTACCAATAAGGATAAATATTTTGGAAATACTTCTTGACCATATGTATTTCTTCTGTGAATGTCCTTTTCCTTAAAGAAGGGATGTGCATTTTAAATAGAGTTGTATGAATTGCCCTATGTTAATATCACTGACACATTACCATCTAAGTCACAAATATTTTCCCCTTTAGGTTATCATTTGACTTTTAATTTTGTTTGGGGATTTTTTCCTTTTTTGAACATATAGGGATTAAAAACCTTGCGTGGTCAAATCTATTTTTCTTTCTGCTTTTCCTGGTTTTGCTTTGTAACATCCATTGCTTTTATACTTATAGTGTCATTCTTGGTCCATCTCTTAAAAAGTGAGATGGCTTTGCACTTAGCAGAACAGTGTTGGGAAAGGCTGTCTGTCTTGGGAAGCGGAAGTGACAGGTGGGGCTGCTTCTCCAGTGTGATGCTTTCTTTCCCCTGCAGCTGAGCCTGGGTGAACTGCCTCCAGGGCCCTGATGAGCTGACACAGGCTCATCAGTAAAGGCCTTTGGAGCTTGGTGTGTTGCTGAAGCCATGAAGGAAATGGCAGCACATTTGTGCGGCACGTTTCCTCCCCCTGCTGGCCCTCTCCTCCAGCGTCCTGGCCCTGAGGTGGGTGGGAACTCTTCTGTGTGCATTTTGCAACCCTAGTTGGATTCATCACCAGGCACCCCGAAGCCCTGTGCTGCGTGGCAGTTTGTGTCTTCCCACGGTGTGAATTGTGCACGGCCGTCACCGTGCTGCACCTACATTTCGGTGGTGCTAGTAAGTAGTGAACTTTGTGTCTTGATGGAGTTTGCCCCTGAAAGAGAGCCCAAATCTTGTCCTGATGATGGAAATACAATTGGTTCTCTTTTGCACTGCTGGAGATCTGAGTGTGATTTCTGAGCTGAAGCTAATGGGGAACATGACTGTAGTGGATAAAGGGGGGATTCAGAGCCACTCAGAACTGGGTGCAAATCCTTCTCTGCCACTCGCTGTGTGGCTTTTGGTGAGTCATTTACCCAGCCTGAACTACTACTTCCTAATCCCCAGTGGAAGCCACAGTCTGAGTATGGAATGAGATAGTACAGGCCGAGTGGTTGACACATACTGAGTTCTCAGGAAAGGGTAGGTAGTATTTTTTATCCAGAAAAAGAACAGCGATCTAAGTAAGAAAGTGATGGTATTAGAGATTTTGAATTTGTGAGAATTTCAGGAATAATTTTTTGGAACGTCCAAGATCTGTTGCTGAGCTTTTCCAGGAATGTGAGGTGATGGGTTAGTGGGTTAGTAAAAACACAAGTCAAACTCTGTACACCTTCTATAAACATTGATTGTGATATTAAAACACACAGTGACACGTGATGGAGTAGGATGCACAGTTCACGTGAACTTATGGGGTAAGATATGAGGCTTCGAAGAAACTGCTCCACAGCGGAAAATCTCTCTGGTGTGCAAATACCCTGAGGTACGAGCTCTGCCTTCATTACCATTGGGGCTACTTTGGGGGAAATGTTTGAGAAGCTTTGGGCCATGTGAGGACCTTCCCCACGTGGCATCTCTCCCCTTCAGCCCAGCACAGGCACAGTCTCCTCAGCTCACAGTGTCGTTATAGACTCCTCGGGGTGGTCACTGCTGCTGTTCTCAGATTATTCCTTGTTCTTCCAGGCCCTGTATAGGGCTGCACTTCCCTGACCCTTTGAAATTAGGCATGGCCCTGTGGCTTGCTGTGGACGATAGCACGTGGGCAGAAGTGATACGTGTCGTATCTGAGCAGAAACCTCGAGAGCCAGCAATAGATGCACCGTTTTGCTTTATCCAGTCTCAGCCATCATGGGGACAAGGAGTAGAGATTCCCTCAAGGGGTCCCTGAGCGGGGAGGAACCGAGCAGAGGCTCCCAGTTGGTTGAGATGACATGGAGCATAAGCGAGAAATAAATCTTTGTTTTTCTAAGTCTCTGGGCATTTGGGATTCTTTTTCTTGTTGTTGCAGCATAACCAACCACCTTCTGACTGATAGACGTCTACTTGAGGGCAGACACTGAAAATTTGATGGCTTGTTTTGCCCACCCTGCCTTCACAGCGCTGGATTCACAGCTCAGGTCTGGCTTATTTCAGAGGCTTATTGAGCATGTCACATGCCTGGCCACAAGATCTGGGTGTGAGTGTGACCGACACCTGCTCTGGTTGATACCAGGGCTAATCAGGCTGATGAAGAGAAAGAAAGGCAGGGGACAAACCTTCGTCCAGTACCTAGTGTAGCGAGGACTCTGCGAGGTGCTTTATGTACACTATTTTCTATGAAGTTATTTTTGTTATTTCCCTTTTATAGATGGGAAATGGTATCTTAAAGAAGTGAAGTGACTTATTCAAAGTTAAACAGCTAACAAGGTTTTGAGCTGAGATGCAAACTCAGGATGAGGAAAAGAAATGTGGAGAGGAGAATCTGTTTCATTTTTATCTGTAAGTTACATTTTTCTCAAGTGCTGAATCTCATTGAATTAGATCCAAGAAGCATTTTCTGACCACTCGGCCTACAAAGGTTCCTCATCACCACCTGTGCATCATCATTTCTGTTCACCGTGTGTTTTCCTTCCTAGCACTTTATTGTTTAATCCCTGTCTCTCCCACTGTGCTATCGATTCTGATACAGGAAGGGCCACATTGCCTCATGAACTCTTGCATGCCCACCACTTGTCCACGGCTGGCACCCAGGAGGCATCTAGTAAATAATTGTTGCTTATGTTAATACACAAAGTCCCCTTATGTTGATGGAGGATACTTGGAGGTAATATAGTGTAGAAGTTAAAAACACAGACTCTGGAGCCAGACTATCTGGGTTTGAATCACAACTTGGCTACTTGCTAGCTGTGTGACCTTGGGGAAGTTACTTAACCCCTCTGTGCCTCATTTCTCTCAACTGTTGAATGAAGATGTTAGTAACTTTCCTCATGATCGTTGTGAGACTTGAACAGTGTGTAAACAGCCTGTAAAGCACTCAGAACAGTGCCAGCATGTAGTAAGTGCTAGGTGAGTACTACCTATTTGTGTCGTGTGAGTGCGCAGGACAGTGCCCAGGTTATGTTTCCAATAATATTGGTGCTAGAGCCCGTGGGAAAATGGATGCTGCTACAGTATTGGGAAGGTCCCATTGTTTGAAATAGTTTGGTTCAGTAGAGGATCAAGGAATTTGCATTCAGACAGATCTAGGATCCTACCTCAGCTCTGTGATTTACTAGCCAGGTGACCTTGGACAAGCCTCTTGCCTACTTGGAATCTGTTTGCCTCATCTGTAAGATGTGCTTTAGCAAGCACGTAGACCAACACTGCTGGAGGGAGTGAAAATAAGGTGAATAATCGTAAAAATGGGAATGACATCCACGTGTAGCAGATTTGGTGCATGGATGAGATGAGATTTGGTCTGTGAAACCTCCTGCATGGTGCGTAAATGATTTCTGAACAATGTGTGAGTGAAGGTGGATTTTGCCGAATGAACGCAGAGAACGGATAGGTGGTGCCCGTCTAGCTTAGGACGTAAAAAGCTCACACTGGGCTCACACTGGATAGGGCAGGTTATGCAGGTGACCAGGATTTCTTGGTGGTCGGGTGGAATTCTGGCACATTTTGAGGATTTTGCCAGGCATACAGGCGGAGTTCGTTTTGCCTGTCTCATGGGGCATGCCTGTGCATGGACAGCTCTCTGCTAGCACACCATCACGTGGACCTATCACAAGACGCAGCCTTCAGCTTACCACTGACTATTAGGAACAAAGAAATCAAAACCATTGTGCTTAAAAAGATTTCCTAATGACTGCAACATTTTGGCTTACTGAACACAGCTGAATTAATTCATGATTTTCCTGGAATAGGAATTGAATCCATCAATTTATGGCTCCGATGTGCTTGTTTTGGAGATATGTCAACTGGGACAAAATAATTGTGAGCCATTTTTTTTTGCATCTCACCTGCACAGTTAAACCTTGGGTGGTCTTTTTCTCCAGTTGAATAGATTAATCTGTTCCTTGTATAAAAGGAACTGTGAGCTGAAACATTACATCAAACTGCTAGTCTGCACCCTACACCATGAAATAGCTTTATTAGTTCCATTCTTGAAGACATTGTGCAATAATGAAAAGCATATTGTGTAACCAAGGTATGGCAGATTTCAACGCGCACATTTCCAAATGACCTTCTTGGTTTTGTAACTAAGTGTAAATTACTTAGTAACAATGGAGTTAACTGAACTATTATTCACTCAAAACAACATTGCTATTATTCACTTAATACACAGCCCCATGAGATGCCCCTGGCATATAAAATACACCATGGCTAATTAAGCAATTGCTAAACTTCTCTGAAGCATTTGTTTGGAAATCCAGAAAAAGGAAGCATCAGCAAATCTAGATTTTAATTAACTTTGGGATCACAGTGTAACTGTTTTGGTAAATAGGAGGGGGAAAACTTACTATTACTATTATTTGGTAAATAAGCTCTTAGCTGCTCCCTTATTTGTAATTTGCTACTCCATTTTAGAGAGATTGTAGGAAAATTATGAACCAAGACTTTGTGAGCAGATGTGATACCTCTTGAGATGATGAAGAAAGTGGTCTTCTGAAGTTGTTTGGGCTAGAAAATAACATTCCTTTTCTTTGTCAAGGTCACCCTCTTGTCACAATAAATAAGGCAAGAATTGTTATTTAAAAAACTCAAGTGACTTCAAAATTCTGCTTCATCAGAAATTTAACTCTGATGCCATCTCTAATCAATGAGCATCTTCTGTTATCTTCCAGGTATGCTGAATGCAGATACTTCATTTGGAAGGAGATTGAGGAGGAGGAGTGGAGGAAATCTAGGTTTTTTAATTAAAAACAGCAACAGACTCTTCTGTTATTATACTTTTAAATCTCCTTTTTATAAAATGTTGAAATATTAGCGTGAGAAGAAGCTTTATAAGTCATTTAACCCAAACTAACACTGAATCTCCTCTAGAGCGTTCCTGACCCTGTCACCTTCTGACCTTGACTTGACGTCACCTTCTGACCTTGACTTGACGTCACCTTCTGACCTTGACTTGATGTTGGGTGGTGGGCAGCCTGCACGCAATGCAAATCCCTTCCTTCCTAGTCCAGCTCTCCTTGACTGTAAATCTCTCTCTCTTTTCTGCGTAACTTCTCCTTGGTCCTGATTCTTTCCTCCTCTCTGCACTCCCCCAAGGATCTCCTACCCATGTCTAAGTCTTCCACGTGGCGCTGCATCTCACGACTTCCATGCCATTCACCAGGACTTCACCTGGGGCTCCTGGATGCTCTGACTTCCAGCTGGACTTGGCCAAAGGGACGTCTCTGCAGAAGATTGAGAGGAGGGGTGAGAATGAGTTCACCTAAATATATCTGATTGGGTTTGTCTTCAACTGATGGTCTCTCTTTCTTCCAAGACCTTCTCTCTACATGACATTCTTCTGGTTTCGGTTTCTACTTCCTCTGCATCCTTCTGTGCCTAGGTGTGGGAACAGCTCTTCTGCCACCAGTTTCGGGTCACTGCCTTATCCTTTCAGCTTCCCGCACCTGTACCATTGTAAGTAGTCCCTGTGCAAACACACCTTCCTCTAATTAACCCAATTTGGTAAAGCCATGTGTTTCTAGTTGGGACCCTGGCTGATACAGTAGCCCTTGCCATAGTTCTGAAACAAAACTGTGCACACACTGTATCCTCCCTTCTCCATGCACATGACCCAAGAGTCCTCTATTGCACCTAATATTAGTTGGCTTTAAGAACTCTCACCCGCCTCTGAAGTGTTCCGATGTCAATCAGTAATGTGCTATTGCAACAGGGAAAAGAGTCTGGACTGAGCTGAACTCACCTTTGATTGCACAGAGGTAACTGGGCATCTTAAAGGGAGAGGGAGGCAATAGTGGGGTGGAGGAGGTCAACAGGGTCTCAGTAGAGTCAGGGCAGTGAAAATTACAGAAAGCAGGAAGGGGAGATTGGGCCACGTGAACCCCATGTGGGTTTGCTAACTGGAGCTATCCAAGTTAGGCTCCTACCCTCTCACAGGGGCTGGGAGACAGAAACTCTGTCTTTAGGTGCTGGTTAGAACAAATCAGTCAATTCTTTTGGTAGCCTTGAGTTTTCTCAGCCTTGATTGTTTTAATGGGGCTAAAGTCATCCTCGGGATGTGGCCTTCAGTTATTAGAAATGGGGTTTGTATCTGTTTAAGTCTTTATGGGCCAACATGGAGGCTGAGTTTGGTCAAGGGGAGAACCTCGGTCGGGTGGTCAGTGCAGAACACAGCAGGCTGTCCTGTTCGCCTCTGGAGACCACAGCAGCCATCATCACCTAGCTGAGGGCACACCAGCGGAGCTCCTCACGACTGGGCTCGTGTGCACGGCTGCATGCTGCCAGGCTCACTGTCACACCTCCAGTCCAGTCCTGGCCCCCCCAGTTCCTGGGTGTGTGATCAGCTGTGATTCTGCGACAGTGGGTGAAGCCCGGACCCTGCCTCCCCGCCTTGCTCTGAGAGTTCACTGAGCCAGTGGGCGGGGAGCCGCTCTGTAGGCTGCAGGGGGCCGTGTAGATGTTACTGTCGTTACTAGCAGTGGGGCGGCTGCTGCTCTGTCTTCCTTCTCTTTTCTTTCCTCTCTTTCTTCTTCCTTTCCTCTTCTCATTTTCCCCTCCTTCTGCCCCTCTCCCTCCCCTTGGCCTCTCTGCTTCCCCTCCCCACCTTCAGCAGCAGCGGAAGCATGGGGACATGGGGACCTGTTTCCTCTGACAGGACCGTGTCCCCACACTTCATGTCCTGGTCCGTCAACACCGCACGTGGCTCCCGCTCGCGGCCTCCCAGCGCCTTCCTGGGAACCCAATGAGAAGTGCCTGCCGTCCTCATTTCTGCTGGAACATTTGTTTTTCTCCTGGAACACTTTGCTGTTCTTAACTCTTACAGAGCTGGAGAGAGAAGGAATTTTAGTTAAAATCTGGTTGTACTTAAAAAACGGATGAGTAAGTTGAATCTTAAAGGGGAGAAACGAGTTGACCAAATGTATGGAGCAAATGAGGGACACAGTCCAAACCAGAACCCGGGACCCAAGCCTCCCAGCCTAGAGTTGCTCCCGGACGACCTCACATTCCAGCCAGTGTCTGCCCTGTCCCTTGGTGGGTTGAGTGTCCTTCCCCTATTCACCTGTGAACTCTCGTGGGCAGGGGCAGGTGTCTCATTCTTCTAAGTTCTCCCCTTTAGTGACACTTACCCCGAATCTGGCACAAGACTGCTCGTGGCATAAATGACTGCCAAATTAAGGCTGGGGAGGAGAATAAAACTGAAAAACCGGGATTGCTTGAGGTCTAATGTTAGCTGAAGGCTTATTTATCCTCCACCTTCTTTTTCAGCCCAGATGATATATCCAGACACGTTTCTTAGCCAGGGCCAGGATGGGATTATCACTTTCCCCATTAATTTTAAGTGAACATTTTTGAGATTCCTTGTATATAACTGGTGAGTTTTGCTGAATAGCACTTTTGGAACACTGTATTAAATTTAAAAAGGCTTGGGAGTACATGAAAGTGGAAAATTCAGTTGCTAGTAAGTGACTTCCTTGGCTTAATGCACTGAGAAAAGTTAGCTGACAAGAGTGAATTTTCAAAGAATTAATTTACAAAACTACATGGTTAACATTGCAGCCTCAGCTGAAAGAACCTGAGAGTCAGAGAAAGTGCTGAGAGGGGGAAAGTTACCGATGCTTTTGTACCTTGCAAGCAAGACCAGCCAAATCAGCATCCCCGAAGTGGGGACTATGGCACTGGGGGATGAATCTTTCAAATGAGCTACATGCTACGAGGTAGTGTCTTGCCTTCCTGAAGGTCTGTGGGTAGGGCTTCAGATGGAAGGGCCAGTGTCCTTGAGCCACTCTCCAGGCCACAGTAAAGCGGAGAGGCCAGGCTGACTCGCCTCATGCCATCAAGTCTTGTATGTTTCTCAAGAAGGGCAGTTGCACTGAAGTAATACTTGTCATAGCTTCATGAAGTGGGGCACATTTGTTTTTTTGGACCATGAGAGCAGAGACTGTTCCAGTACCTGCCCCTCTGCTTCTCAGCGTGGTGTATTCTGTGCTCAGGTACAACTCTGGCATGGCAGCATGCAAGAAGAATTTGGAAGAGAGTGGGGTGCTCTGAAGATAGCGCCAGCTTTGGAGTCAGAAAGAGCTAGGTTTGAGCAGGAGCTCTGCCATTTGCTTGCTGGAAGACCTTTCATAAATAATTTGCCTTGCTGAGGTTTGGTTTCCTCACCTGTGAAATGATGACAAAGATACCTTGAGAGCCATTGTATTTAAAGGCAATCAGTAACTCTAATTATAGCTTGTACTAGGGCCCAGTGTGATGTTGATGATGGTGATGGTGATGATGATGTTGGTGGTGATGATCGTGATGGTGATGGTGGTGGTGATGATGGTGATGATGGTGCTGGTGGTGGTGTTGATGATGATGATAATGATGGTGGTGATGATCGTGATGGTGATGGTGGTGATGGTAATGATGGTGATGATGGTGGTGATGGTGATGATGGTGGTGGTGATGGTGATGATGGTGGTGGTGGTGGTGATGATGATGATGATAATGATGGTGGTGATGGTGGTGATGGTGATGATGATGTTGGTGGTGATGATTGTGATGGTGATGGCGGTGGTGATGATGATGATGTTGGTGGTGGTGGTGGTGATGATGATGATGATAATGATGGTGGTGATGATTGTGATGGTGATGGTGGTGATGATGGTGATGATGGTGGTGATGGTGGTGGTGATAGTGATGATGATGATGTTGGGGATGGTGGTGATGATCGTGATGGTGATGGTGGTGATGGTGATGATGGTGATGATGGTGGTGGTGATGATGGTGGTGGTGGTGATGATGGTGGTGATGGTGATGATGGTGGTGATGGTGGTGGTGATGATGATGGTGATGATGATGGTGGTGGTGATGATGATGGTGATGATGATGGTGGTGGTGATGGTGATTCTGTGATGTTGGTGGTAATGATGGTGGTGGTGATGGTGGTGGTGGTGGTAGTGATGATGGTGGTAATGGTGGTGGTGATGATGATGATGGTGGTGGTGGTGGTGGTGATGATGGTGGTGGTGGTAATGATGATGATGTTGGTGATGTTGGTGATGGTGGTGATGTTGGTGATGGTGGTGGTGGTGGTGGTGGTGATGCTGGTGATGTTGGTGATGAAGATGGTGATGGTGGTGGTGGTGGTGATGTTGGTGATGGTGGTAGTGATGATGGTGATTATCATGGTGGTGGTGGCTGTACTATCAAGTGGACTTTTTCTTTTCATTTGGCATTTTGAGGCACACGCTTCTTCATTGTGATTGGGAAGTAGTACACAAACACGGTAGAATCATGAGATTTCCTGGCTGGAAGGGATGGTAAAGAGCCTTTTGTCCAACCTTCTATGTGTGATGCTTAAATACATTTAAATTTGTATCCTCTGCTTCAATAACCTCCTGAAGGGACATTCACTACCCTTGATGTTGATCAAAGGGCTTCTCTCTGAGCTGCAGTTTTGTAACCTGGAAAATGAAGCTGATAATGAACAAATGGCAAGATCATTGTGGGAGTAAGAGGTCAGGGGTGTCAAGAGTCAGTGGTCCTGCCTATGACAGGAGCTCAGTAACTGTGTTTCCTTTTCTCTCTCCTTCCCTTTCCCTCCTCAGAAGCTTCATGTTTCCTCTTTGGATAGTTCTAATTTTTTTTTTTTTTTTTTTTTTTTTAGCGAGTTCTGACTCCCTGGGGCTTTTGCCCATCAGTCTCCATTTCCCTCTCTGTTGCCATGCAGGATGAATTGAGTAAGTCCTTCCTACGACAGCACTGCAGACATTTGGAGGCAGATGCCACTCATGTCCCCAGTGTTCTCTCATCTCTAGTCCCTGCTTCTTTTGGCTACTCCTTATGGTTTTCATTTCCCTCAACCTATTTGCTCTCTCTATCATGTGTCTACTCCCTTCTTCAAATGTGGTACCCATGAACATTGGAGCTGGAAGGGAATTTAGAGAGCATCCTACCTCATCCATTAATTTTGTACCTGGAGAAACCAAGGCCTAATGGAAGGGGTATTAGTATAGTAAATGCTGCTATGGTCAGGGGCATGCCCCCCAATGAGTGTATTCTGATTTATGTGGCTACAGCTATGATGATCTTTTGGCAACAACTTTTGTACTTTAATTACAGTGTTTCCCTACTCCCTCCAGATGCAGCAAAGAGTTTTTTTTGTTTTGTTTTGTTTTGTTTTCATTTTGGGGGGGGTGGCTTGTAAGAGCATCTGAATTCTTCAAGAAACTTCTCATCTGCTAACATTTTACATCCAACACCAGTTGTTGCTCTTTAGCACAACCACTTGATATTTGGATGAGAATCCACCCTTTGAAACCAGTGCAGCTGTTTATTTTAATCCCACATGGCAATAGGGATGGTGAAAAAGGAGGTGGGGTCCCCTGTAAGATGGGGCTCAAGTGCCTCTTCCAGTAAGACATAGTGAAACAGCAGGTAAATTATCTCACCTCTCCAAGCCTCAGTTTCCTTTTAAAATGAAGGTAATGACCTCTTTGTTGCCTGATACTAAAAGCTACTGGAAGATTATGTGAAAAATAACGTATGAAAGAACTTTTTGAAGTATAAAGCATGACATTTGAGCATATTTCCTGGCAATCTAGACTGAATTAACTTTCTTCTGCCCAGTTATCTTCTGTGAATTCATAGACATGTTGGTTACCTGAGGCGAGTTGCCAAGACTGGAGAATATCCAAGTCCATTGTATTGGTTTTCCTTTTCACAAGGTCAAGTTCAAGGGCCCAGTTGGTCTGAATGTCTTTTTTGACTACATCAGTCCATGGTGAGTTTTTTATACTTTCAGCCTAGTTCTACCTGTTGTATTTTTATTGCTGGGCACAGTTACATTTTTCTAGTTCATGTTATGTCATCTCTCTTACCAGTCTTCAGCAAGTTCTGCCAAGGTCAAATCTCACAAATCTCTCCACTCAAATCTCTCTTTACACCTCACGAATGCATAAAATAGAGACTATGAAGCAAGAGATAAAAGTTGGGAACATGGTAATAATTTCCTTCAATTTTCAATCCTTTGATTATAGTGAGATTAAATGTTGTTCATAAGTTGAAGAAAGAAAAAGAGAAAGAAAGAACCATCACAATAATATGTTGAACTTTCAAGAGAGAACAGAACTGTGCTTACTGGAGGTGGAAAAGGGGGAGATGAACAGAGGTGGGGGTAGATAGAAATTGATTAATTGACACAAGGAATGATTGCATCTTGCAATGATGAATATGCAAGTATACTGATTTGATCATCACATATTGTTCACAAATAACGATATTCAACTCTGTACCCCATAAATATGTGTAATCAATTACATTTAAAAAAAATGTTCTTCATAAGTTAATTGGTCATTTGTATTTCTTTTCTTTTTCTTTATTTGGTAAATTTTACATTTGTATCTTTTCCTATTGCCTTGGGTACTTATTTTTCTAATTGATTTACAGAGTTAAATTTCTCATTTTTGCTTTACGCTTTTTGTCTTTGGTAAAATAGTTGGAAAGTGCTTTTGTTCATGAACATTATGTAAATATTCATCAGTTTTATTTAAGTATTTTTTAGGTATTTTAAAAAATTAATTCTTTAAATCATCCAGAGTTTAGGTTATAAAATGTAACTCAGGGTTCTATTTTGGTTTTTTTCCCCTACACTGTTAGCTAGGGGTTTTATTGCCTTTGATAGAATCCTTCCCCCTCCGAAATATCTTCTGAAGAATAAACAAAATTATGCTGCTCATTGATTTGCCTGCCTGTATTGGCAATGAGCTAAAACTTTTTCTGTTTTTATTATCTTAGTTTTCAAATTTAATTTCTTTTTATGGTTCCCTGCTCCCTTTCCCATAATGTTCCATGTAATTTATGGATTTATTCCCACAGATAAGTTTTAGGAGTTTTTTTAAGTCTCCCAAAATATTCCATTGTATTTTGATTGAAATTGCATTGTTTTATTGAGATTAAGCAGACTCCAGAAAATAATGTAAGGAAACAAATAATAGCAGAGTAGAAATTCAGAGTTGTATAGAAATAAATGGTAGAGGACTGCATCAGTGAGTGAAACCTAGATGGAGAAAAAAATGACAAAGAGATAAAAGATCGGAGAAAAGACAATGTAAACAAGGACTAGAAAATGAATCACTGCTGGACCAAAAGAACAAATCTGAAATGATATTCAAAACAGTAAAGAATAAAATTTTTCTGATACTAAATCGTGAACCCGTCATATGAACCTTATTAGAAAAATCTGATGAAACCTGAAAAACATCTTGACACATTCAGCTGAAAAGACTGAATTCCAGAGATACTGAAAGAATCATAGAATACTTAGACAGAAAAAAAAAGAAAAAAAAAAAGCAAATACAGTGGGAAAAAATCAGAGAGGCCTCTGATTTTTTTCTACATATAGATAAAGGCAGTCAGTGGAACAACATTTATAAAGTTTGGAAGAAGAAGCGTTTTGATTCCAAAATTCTATACCCAGCCAAATTGTCATTTATAATTCTCATGATTAAAGTTTATTTTCCTAATACAAAAGAAAAACATGTTTATTGTAGATAATTAAACCATGCTGTTGAAAATTTAAAACATCTTAAAAACTCCAATTCCATGGAATCTAGATTTTTAAAATTCTAATTTCTCCACTGCTTCCTTTTTACCCACAGCTGCCGACAGTGAGGTTTAGGGAGTGTGTGGATTTTATGTTCACTCTGCTCCCCTTGCCTCAAAATGATGACTGGTATTAGGCTCTATACCTGTATACTCACCAGACAAAAACATTTGATTATGGTTTTGGTTAAAGTGGAATTGAGAAACAAATTAGGAATGAACATATAGCATGAATGGACACATGGAAATGAGTGGACTTGTGTGCCAGCAGACTTGAGATTCAAGTATACCCTAAGCTTCCAGTGAAAAGCAGGCAAAACCAAATGGTTTGCACATGGAATAAATTCTCAGTCATTCAAATTTTAATAATCAGAACTGTCAAGGGGTTCATTTGAAATAAGGGCCATTGCTCTGGGTAGAATTCTTCAGTTAATTATTGTGACCTTGGCTCTTTAGATCACTGAACCTACTTTTTTTTTTGTTTAGCACATATAAATTGATGATAATTATGTCTTCCATAAATTGTTGTCGAGAGGGTTAAATGAAATGACGTGTTTAAAATGCTTAGCACAGCAAAGCACTGAATATTAACTCATTAATAAATGGTGGTTGTTTGTTAAAATAATAATTTTGTGAACATACAATAATGCTAGCTTCATTTTAATGCTGTATAAAATGAGTGGATACTTCAAACCAAGAGCTCAAGAAATTAGACATTCCTTCAACATCTGGGCCAAGTAATTAATTCTCATATTCATAAGCTTTGGTGATCCATTATTAAGTAATGTAGGCCTCTTGTGAATTATAAGTTTTTAATTAATTCACCTCAAGGGTACTGATTAGTACTAAATTATAGCTTAGTTTGCATATACTTGAAAGAGATAAAACTGTGTGCCTTCCCTATGCATATATACATGACCTTTGCAGAGTTTGCTTCTGGCCAGTTCCTGTCCCCCGTCTCAGTCTGTCATGATCTTCAAGCATACGATTTTCCTTCAGTTTTTAATAAATCTGACCAAACAAACAAGCTATGTAGTACTCTGTCCCAGTTGCAGTCCTTCTCTCCTTTTTCCACTCTGTTATCTCCATTTTTGGTCACGGGTTGTCCTTGTGGGATCAGAGCAAAATGCCATCAGTGTGACTTAGTGAGAGGGTCTTTATATTTGGTACCAGAAAACTTGGGTTGAAGTTTTGATACTGTTAGCTATTTCCCATTTATGCCACAGGGGCTATGATTTATCCTCCCCGAGCCTCAGTTTCCTTTTTGTGGAAAATGGGTTGCAGAATATCTCTGGTAGCAAATTGTTGTAAGGATTTGAAAGACAGCATATGTTAAAGTGAGTAGCTCAGTTCCTGGCTATTTCGAAGGGGTGGGTGTTGCAGGGTCGGAAACAATGAAAGCATTTCTTGAACAGAATGAGAGATAAGCCACCTTCTCCCCTGACTTCTTTAAATAAAAGGGGCAAGAGGCACTGAGAGGAGTAGAAAGGAGCTGGTAGGGAGGTGGGAGTGGTGCCTGGTCACCCTCCCTGTGTGTGATTGCTGGCGGTGCTGGAGGGCATGGATGTTGCTGGCTTGTTTCTCCCTGAGAAGTGGCCCAGACCCCCGGGGGAGTGTCAAGGGCCTGAGTCTGAGTCCTGGCCTCACCGCTGCTAGCTGTGTGAGCTTGGGTAATCCCCACAACCTGTCTGGGCCTCATTTGCCTCAGCTGCAGAACTGAGGGTGAGGACAATAGTCCCTCTTTTAAAGTGCATGAAAGTGATTTATCAGGTGTAAAGTGCAGTAAAGATGGTAGTTATTATTGTAGATGATCTCAATTCTTCCTTTCGGTCCTAAAGATTTGTGATTTTAAATACAGTGGTGTGAGCGAGAGGCTTATTTTTTCCCAAGCAGCTGATGCGTGTGATTTCCTCGAAGTTTCCAGTTCTTAATGTACAATAGAGGCACTGTCTCCTTCTTGGAAGGAAATGTCCCTCCTTGGGGGACTGTGTCATCCATGCAGGGATATTGGGGTGACTGTGGGACTGAGCCAAGCTGAGTCCTCACCTTGAACTGGGGGATTTAGAGCGACAAAATATAATCATATCTTTTGAAATTCAAATCCAGTTTTCTTGAGTCAAACCAAGATTTTTGCAAAATCCATTTCTTTAAAACCAAAATCTCCAAGAGAGCTTAGATGACTTCTTGGACATGAGATAGCACTCATGGGCAGGGAGCAGGAGGCCCTGCTAATGAACAGAGTGTAAAGGAGTCTGGAGCATTTGAATTTGATTTGCTTCCTACTCTGCACATTTAAGTATTGAGGAGAAAAAGACTTGGAAATGTGGATTTGGTGTGTTCCTCCTAAACACTAAGTATTTATAAATAGACCTAGATGCACGGGAGAAGAAAGACGTTCATCTTCATCATTCCTAAGAGTCTGGCTGGAAGGAGCACAGCTCGACTGAAGCCACCTTCCCGTCTGCTGATGAGCTCTTTCTCACATGTCCCCATGTCTTTGGACAAGCTCATCTTATCTGCAAGACTGGTTGCCTAAGTTGTGGACCCTCGTGCAAAATGAAAACGCGGGTCTCCATGTTCAAAAATTAAGAATTTCAAGATGGTAACAGCAGAGGATTAAAGCAAGTGAGGGGCCTTGTGGGACTGCAATAGGTGACATGGTCATGAAACTGACCCTGCTTATATGTGGCACACAACTTCTCCTCTCCTTCAGGCCACCGCCCCAGCTCAGCTCTGCTGCTGCTTCTCAGAGAGCCTTCCTCCACTCTCCAGGAAGGTGAGGTGCCCCTCCACTGTGCTCCTATAGCATGCTCTGCTCACCTCTATTATTATACCTGTTAACTGTAATTGCCAGTTTGGCTATTCATTTATTCACTCAACAAACATTAATGGAACTGCCTACAATGCACTGGGCACTGAGCCAAATGCTGGCAGACACTGTGGAAGCCTAGAGGAGGGAACCTAACTCAGGCCCCGGAGAGTCTAGAAAAGTTTTCTTTAGGCGGTGATGCTTGAGTTGAGTTTTGAAGGATGACTAACTGCAAAAGGAAGGTTGGAAGGACATGAACCGACAAGAGCAAAAGCCATGCAAGTGAGTGATAACTTGGCTATGCAGTGTTGATGGTGCCTGAAGTTCAAGGCAGGGTCTGAAGTTAAATGGGGCTGGAGAGAGAGGAGGCAATAGGTCACTGAGGGTCGTGGAAGCCACGCATCTTACTGTTTCATCCAAGAAGCCCCTGCAAAGTGTAAGCAGGGAGTAAATAGTCAGATTTCCATTTTAGGTTAATCAGTCTGGTTGCCATGGGGATAACAGATCAATACATGTGGAAGCAAGTAGATGAGTTAAGAGGCAACTCCAGGCAAGAAACAATGATGACTTCAGACAGGAACTACAGAGAATGGAGAAATACGTACGGATTCAAGAGATGGTTGGGATGGCAAGATGGAGGGGGCGTGGTGAGTGAGGGAGGGAAGAAATTGAAGAAGAATCCGAGGTTTCCAACATGGGTGCCTTGTTTTATTGTCATTCAAACTGAGACACACAGGAGAAAGCTTTTCTTGAGAAGGGGCAAGGGGGTGGGAGTGGAGATAAGTTTTATTTGGACAACGTGGGTTTGAAGCAGTGACCAGAACAGTTGGCAGGTGTGAGGGGAGGTCCGGCCTGGAGCTGGAGGCTTCAGAATGTGAGTACGTGGGTGGCAGCCAGCGCCCCCCACCCCATTCAGTACACCCATTGATCATTTTCAATAAGACGTGACCAGACGGCTTCCGTTGCATTTGGTAATAAGTTATTACAAGTAACAAGTTATGGAAGCTGAGTCAATGGGGGACAGGAAGCAGTAGGTTAAATAAATGGAAGGTGAGGCAGTATAAATAAGGAGATTAGACAATTTTGAGAATTTGTATAGAAAAAGGGGAGTGATTGGATGATGGGCAAAAGAAGGATTTAGATTAAGGGAGATTATTTTAAGATGTTAGTTTCCTAGGGCTGCTATAACAGTTACAACAAACCTAGTGGCCTAAAAGAACACATATTTATTCTCTTACAGATATAGAGGTGAGAGGTCTTAAAATCGGGGCATTGGCATGACTGCATTCCTTCTGGAAGCTCGCAGGGAAGAATCTGTTCTCCTTTCTTTTCCAGCTTCTGGAGGCTGCTGGCATTTCTTAGCTCATGGTCCCTTTCTTGCAACATCCTGACCTCTGCTTGACCTCTTTGTATCTTCTCTGACTCAGACTCTTCTGCCTCCTGCCTGCTGGGATGCAAACCAGCATTTGATTTAAAAATTAAAAAAAAATCTTTTGCAGATGGTGTGCGGAACCTCCCTACGAGGGAATTACTGTTAACCAGCATGACCCGGTGTGGGAGGGCAGCCCCTCTGCCCATCATCTGCAAATGCCACACCTGCTACCATGGCTTGGTGGAAGTCTTTTTTGTTCAGGAACCTGTATTTTTCCTGTCAATGCATGTGCTTGCTCTCTTTTCTTTAAGTGCAGTCATTTGGACTGTATCGTGGGGAGGGTGGCTTCCTTCAATGCCATCAGAAACGCTGGCTGCTTGCTTTTCTTGTGAGTCTGTGTGTGGCTTCCCTTTCTGTTCCTGGCTTCCCGCCTCTTCTCTTTCTGTGTTGAATCCTACTGCTCTATGGAGAAAGGAGGGGTGTTGTGAATGCCTTTTAGTAGAACACTTACTTCCTTACTGGCGTCTGAGCTGAAAACAGATTCTGCTGTCAGGTAGAAATGTAGACACCGTGACATTTTCTGTATCACACTATTAAAAGTGAGTCCTGGCTGCAACAGTTGGCTGTTAGGAGGAGTACCGCTTTTTACCCATTTCAGGTCAAATATTGCATGGGTTGCACCGTCCCCTTTCCCTTTATACAGAACTTCGTAGAGTAATAAATGCCCAACGGGCCCTCAGTAAGTAGTTCTGCTCCCTCAGTCAGATGGACATGAGAACGAGATGGTAAAATGTTCACTAGGTGCCAGGTACCAAGGCAGACCCTATATGAGAGCACTTCAAAAAGTTCATGGAAATATTCACATGATCTTTCAATTCTATTTTTTCCATGAAGTTTTTGAAGTGCCCTCGTATATGCATTACATATTTAATTCCATCAACAACCTTGTGCAGCTGTAATGACCCTCATCTTAGAAACAATGAAATGGAAGTGAAGGCAATGATTTGAGCTCTTCAAATTCTGGACAACCCTCACGACTCTCACTGTATGAAAAGTGCATTGCTAGAGGTAGTATTCAGCACTGTGAGTTTCCATCAGGACTTATTTGTCCCTTTGTTAATCTGGACTTAGCTTTTTTGCATATGATGCATTGGTTTGTCCTTTAACTGCAAGATAAGATCAGCATCATCCTGCTGCCTCTCTGCACTCTGGCGAGGACAAGTTCTAAGTGCAAATAGTATTCCTTGCTAATTTTTCTAAAAATTTTACTTTACTTAGGAGGACTTGAGTGGAAAAGCAGGTAGTTCTAAAGTCTGAGTGGTCAGAACCAGAAGGTAGATCTCACAATATCCTTAATACTCTGGAATAGAGAATCTTCTCTTTTCAGGATGTCACACTATTGTGTTAACACCACATTCAAAATGCTAAATATTCTGATTTGATAATTACACAATGTATATATATATTAAAACATCTCATTGTACCTCATAAATATGTACAATGATTATGTGTCAATTAAAAAAAATTAGAGCCTAAGTGCACCCCTGCCACGTCTGCTACTCAAAGATATTAACTTATCCTTTGTAAAATATTGTAAATATTACCGACCCTTGAAAAGAGAATACTTTTCTAGCCAGGGGAGATTTAGCCTGAATTAGGAAGGGTTAAGCCTTTTTCTCGGTTTCTGTCTGAATAAACAGTATGATTCTATGGCATCTGAATTTTGCACTCAGATCAGCATTCTTAGGAAAGATGACCTGATTTCTATTTTCCCTTGCAAGCATGTTGCAACAAACTCACAAAGTAATTGTGCCTTTCCCCCCCACATCTGGTGCACAGTTGACAGTGGTGTGATTTCCAACAGGACAGTTGTTTACGGGGAAATACGAAAGGTTTGGGCAAGAAATAGACAGAATCAGAGAAATCAGGAAAAAAAAATATCAGTGAGACTTGGAAGTAGCTGATCAGGGATGAGCCCAGAACCCCAAAGTCATGCTCCCCTTTCCCCCCATCATTATACTACAGAGGAAAAGAGGCAGAGGAGGAGTGATCAGAGGACAGGGAAGAAGTCACTGGGAACAACACCTCGGATGTTTCGAGAAGGGGAAATTTGTTGATGGTGGGAATACACTGGGCAGAGGACAGATCATTGAGTTGGACCATCTGGAGGACACTGGGACTTGCAGAGGTGGGGAGCTGGGGGGCAAGCATTGGGGAAAGCAAGTGCTGGGAGGGACAGAGGCCACAGCAGCGGGGGCAGGGGAGACGGCAGCTGAATGGGTGAGACTGAAGCAGCAAAGGAGAGTGGGAGGGAGGCTGCAACCCGAGCCTTCTGGGAGGGGACATATTTGGGAACCCAAGGTCCAGCTTGGTACTGTGACAATAGTGCCTTCCCCCACTGTGATGCACAGCTTGAGCAGTGGTGTTATTTCCAGTGGGGCAGTTGTTTACAAGGAAATATGGAAGGTTCGGGCAGGGAAGAGGCAGAATCAGAGCAGTGTCAAGTCAGGAATGAAGATGGGCGTATTTGGAGATCAAGACACAGGGCTCAAGTCACTTCACCTCTATGAGCCTCGGTTTCCAAACATGTAAAATTGGCACAATTATAGCCCCTGCCAGGGTTCTGAGAATTAAATGAGGTGATATACATTGCATAAAAGGTTTAGTCCAGGGCCATGGGCCAGGGACAGAGTAGGAGGGACAATGGTCTGTCCTGCCCGCTTTCCTGGAGTAGGGGGATTAGCTTTGAAGCAAAGGAAGAGTGGGAGGGACAGTCACAAAGGAGAAAGGTAGGGAGGAGGGAATCAAGGAAGCTCATGTCAGTGGCTCCCAAACTCAAGCCCATTGTGATCGTTGATCCTAATATCTGCATTTTCAAGTGAACACGGTATTTTAGGGTGGGGAGAAGTCTTAGTTCATCTCACCAGTGCTCTGTCTCATTCAAGTGAAGTAGGTAAGCCAAATTTCATAGCATAACTGAGCCCAGAGAGGGCAGGGCCTGTCCTGCATCCCACGGCCTGTGAGAGGAGACGCTGGGGTGAGAATCCAGGGTGAATTCTGAACTCATCCTGTTGGTATTTGGAGGAGAGGTTTGCCCCAGAAGGCTGGGGCCCCCCGGCTTGCTTGATGCTGCCTTGCTGGCCCGGGGCCCACTGATTCCCCATGAGGGAGCCCAGTGAACCCACAGCGGGATTTGGAGCTTCGCCCACCCAGCCACCCCGATGACTTTCACAGCAAGATTTCTCCTTAAATCTGGTTAGAGTTTCTGGCTAAGGGGAAGAGTGAGTCACTCTGACAGCCTTCATCTGAGCAGAAAAACGAACATGGTAAAGTCGTTAGGCATGCAGGTTGGAAGAACTGGATGCTGTTTCCTGGACCAGGACAGAATGTCCTTAGAAAGGTAAGAACCACTGTGCTAGTGAGAACCCCTGATAGAAAAACCATTACATCAGGTGATGACGTCTCCAGTCTGCACGCAGCCCGCAGCCTTTCCTATGCGTCTCCTATAGGCCAAGTTTATGTTATGGTGATTACAATGGAAAGAGAAATGTTTTGTACAGATACCAACAAAAACAATGGGTAAATGAGGTTTATTCATTTATTTTTAAAATGAGCCTTTTTCTAAACAGAAACCTGCTTTTGATCATAGCTCATTTTACATCAGTTATGGTCTAAGCAGAAATCAGTGTGGTGAGTATCAGGAGAGCT